>NC_141875.1:637880030-638184304 GCF_056163025.1 Triticum urartu
GGACATAGATAAAAAAGGCAAAGTCAAATTTTCAGTTCAAGAAATAGACACATGAGGCAGGTAGATTGCAAAAGAGTTCTCCAGTTCAAGAAAATAGAGACATGGGTAGCTGGCATATATTTCAAACGCACAACAAAATGACTTGGTAGTTTTGGTATCAAACAAGCATAAATTCCATACAACCACATGACAGCAAGAGCTTCTTGATCACAACTTGATATACATCAACAGAGAAGCCTACAGGTCAAACTTGGTATTGCGGGCCACGCTGACCTGTTCAGAAGTACCACATCACTCAAAGCTATTAGATCAGATGAAAGGCTTAGCGTTCACAACATATAACTACCTCTCGAAGGATTTTATTTTTTTGAAGTTTTTATCATTTTCTTTTGATTTTTTCAAAACTGAAATGGCGATACACCGGGGGGGGGGGGGGGGGGGGGGGTAGAGTTTGAAAATTGCCCTATAGTCCCGGTTTGTTTCTCCAACCGGGACTATAGGTCAGACCCCTTTAGTCCCGGTTCATGGCACGAACCGGTACTAAAGGTTAGCCCTTTAGTACCGGTTTGTGCCACGAACCGGTACTAAAGGTGATCGTGGGGCACCGACCTGACGCCAGCCTGCCACCACCCCTTTAGTACCGGTTCGTGGCACGAACCGGTACTAAAGGTTCAACACGAACTGGCATTAATGCATAGCCGTTCAAACCGGCACTAATGGTACCATTAGTACCGGGCCAAAATTGAACCGGGACTAATGTGTCTCACATTAGGCCCTTTTTCTACTAGTGTGTGCAGAACTCGGAGGCGCCGTGCGTTCGGTACTTGATCGGTCGGATCGTGAAGACGTATGACTACATCAACCGTGTTGTGCTAACGCTTCCGCTTTCGGTCTACGAGGGTACATAGACACACTCTCCCCTCTCGTTGCTATGCATCACCATGATCTTGCGTGTGTGTAGGAATTTTTTTGAAATTACTACGTTCCCCATCAAAAACATCCATGTCACTAAATGGTAGAAATGAGAAAAGAAAAGTTCAGTTAATCAAGTAGGCATTGCACAGAAAAGAACATGCTTGGTATGATGCCTGATGGTACTCTCATGTATGTGGAAAACTTGACATCAGTAAAAGTTTGATCAAATCAATTTCATTAAGTGATGGTAGTCCAGATACCCGACAATAGGATATGTTAGCTCATATCCATTACAAATTAATAAGAAATGTAAAAAGGCATCCCAAAATATGAAGTTGCTTATATAGAATGCTTTCTAAAATTTCATATAGATTCCTTTCTTTGTGATCTTGCTCAAGTAAAAGGAGCTAGTATTCATATAAACATAACTGATTTGGTTCAGCTAAAAACACAATAGGGAACGTACACAAAGACATATATTGGTGAAATTCATATCTTAAATTGAATATTTGAAACAAATAAGAGGAGCAACTCGCGCAGGAAATCCCTAAGCAAGAGAATCTTGCTGCCACAAAACTCAACAAACAACAACGAACATTGTAAAATTGTATCAATAAAGCATACAAACTAATTTCGACAGAATTAGGCCATGTGTGCTTATTTTCGCTCGCTGAACGTCGACAAGGTTGAAGATACTCCATACGGCGAACTTTTATCAGTTTGGATCGCGGGACAATTGTTTGCATCACTGATGTCTACTACACAACCTTCTTCTTGTAGACGTTGTTGGGCCTCCAAGTGCAGAGGTTTGTAGGACAGTAGCAAATTTCCCTCAAGTGGATGACCTAAGGTTTATCAATCCGTAGGAGGCGTAGGATGAAGATGGTCTCTCTCAAGCAACCCTGCAACCAAATAACAAAGAGTCTCTTGTGTCCCCAACACACCCAAATACAATGGTAAATTGTATAGGTGCACTAGTTCGGCGAAGAGATGGTGATACAAGTGGTATATGGATGGTAGACAAAGATATTTGTAATCTGAAATTATAAAAACAGCAAGGTAACAAGTGATAAAAGTGAGCGTAAACGGTATTGCAATGTGTGGAAACAAGGCCTAGGGTTCATACTTTCGCTAGTGTAAGTTCCCTCAACAATGATAACATAATTGGATCACATAACTATCCCTCAACATGCAACAAAGAGTCACTCCAAACTCACTAATAGCGGAGAACAAACGAAGAGATTATGGTAGGGTACGAAACCACCTCAAAGTTATTCTTTCCAATCAATCCGTTGGGCTATTCCTATAAGTGTCACAAACAACCCTAGAGTTCGTACTAGAATAACACCTTAAGACACAAATCAACCAAAACCCTAATGTCACCTAGATACTCCAATGTCACCTCAAGTATCTATGGGTATGATTATACGATATGCATCACACAATTTCAGATTCATCTATTCAACCAACACAAAGGACCTCAAAGAGTGCCCCAAAGTTTCTACCGGAGAATCACGACGAAAATGTGTGCCAACCCCTATGCATAGGTTCATGGGCGGAACCCGCAAGTTGATCACCAAAACATACATCAAGTGAATCACGTGATATCCCATTGTCACCACAGATACGCACAGCAAGACATACATCAAGTGTTCTCAAATCTTTAAAGACTCAATCCGATAAGATAACTCCAAAGGGAAAACTCAATTCATTACAAGAGAGAAGAGGGGGAGGAGAAACATAGGATCCAACTATAATAGCAAAGCTCGTGATACATCAAGATCGTATCACCTGAAGAACACGAGAGAGAGATCAAACACATAGCTACTGGTACATACCCTCAGCCCCGAGGGAGAACTACTCCCTCCTCGTCATGGAGAGTACCGGGATGATGAAGATGGCCACCGGAGAGGGATTGCCCCCTCCGGCAGGGTGTCGGAACGGGTCTAGATTGGTTTTCGGTGGGTACTGAAAGTGTGTTATATCGACTAGAGAGGGGGTGAATAGGCAATTTTTATGAAAGTCTTCAAAACATGGAAGTTTCAAAGACAAATGATAGAAATGAACCTATTTCCATGCAGCGGAAGATAGACTACACTAGACAGACAATAGTCAAGCATTCAATGAAGTGAAACCACAATGACTAATAGTAGCTAGGCAGTAAGGATCAGGTACACAGTGAAGACAAATAGATAAAGCAAATAGGCACTGACTTTACAAGAGCCAACTGTAAATAAAGAGATGAGAAGGATAGAACCAGTGTGCGTGACGAAGATAAAGGTTTGGTAGACCAGTTCCAACTGCTGTGACAGTTGTACGTCTGGTTAGGGAGGATAGGTATTTAAACCTGAGGACACTCAGTCCCGGACACTTAGTCCTGAGCACGCAGCTCAGAACACTTAGTCCTCTCTGTATTCCCCTTGAGCTAAGGTCACACAGACCTCGCCCAATCACTCTGGTAAGTCTTCAAGGTAAACTTCCAAACCTTCACAGACTTCGTTCACCGGCGATCCACAATGACTCTTGGATGCTCAGAACGCGACGCCTAACCGTCTGGAGGATTCACAGTCCTCAAGTGTAATAAGTCTTCAGATCACACAGACAAGAAGACTTAAGTGATGCCTAACACTCTTTGGCTCTGGGTGGTTAGGGCTTTATCCTCTCAAGGAATTCTCTCTCAAAGGCTTCGAGGTGGGTTGCTCTCAAACGACAAAAGCCGTACTTTAACTCTGAGCATCCAACTGTTTATGGTTATAGGGGGTGGGCTATTTATAGCCACTAGGCAACCCGACCTGATTTGTCCGAAATGACCCTGGGTCACTAAGGAACTGACATGGGTTCCAACGGTCAGATTTCAAACACACACGGCAACTTTACTTGGGCTACAAGCAAAGCTGACTTGTCCAACTCTGAACAAGATTCGCTCTCATAGTCTTCACTCGAAGACATAGGATTTTGGTTAAACATCACTTCAGTCGTTCTGACTGGTTTTCTTGGACCCCACTTAACAGTACGGTGGTTCCTATGACTCAACAAAGAAGAAAAAGAACTACGAAAGATCTAAGTCTTCGCGCTCCATAGTCTTCATGCGATGTCTTCTCTTGTCATAGTCTTCAAGGTGAATGTCTTCACATACCACCTTTGACTTCAATGTCTTCATACATTTTTAGGGGTCATCTCTGGTAGGAAAACCGAATCAATGAGGGACTTCTACCTGTGTTATCCTGCAATTCTCACAAACACATTAGTCCCTCAACTAGGTTTGTCGTCAATACTCCAAAACCAACTAGGGGTGGCACTAGATGCACTTACAATCTCCCCCTTTTTGGTGATTGATGACAAACTAGTTGAAGTTTTCAACGGGGAATATAATATGTGAAATTGTAAAGGATAAGGAATTGTCTTCATAAGTTGCAAGGGCTCCCCCTGAAGATGTGCATATAAGTAATTTGCTTTTGGAATGCAAATGCACATGGCAGGTTGTACTTGTGGAGATCCTCTTCAACTTATGATGACAATTCATCATGCATGAAAGGTATGTGAAGATAATGACATGCATAATGAAAAATGGACGTCTGCAAAATGATCTAAGTGCGGAATTTATCGTCGCACATGCGGAATTTATCATCGCATCACAAAATAGCAAAGAAGTAGCAGACGACCATCGAGTTTAAGTGTTACAACTCAAAGAACCAAATGTATCAAAACGAGAGTTGTAAACACTAGGCAAAACATAAAGTAACCGCCCATATGGACCCGCTTGAAGACTATCAAACTCATATGCTTCTCCCCCTTTTGTCAGTGAGGACCAAAAAGGTTTGAAGACATAGAGCATCTACTCGTTCTCATGAAGAGTAGGTGAAGCAACAGGGTCGTCGGTGGTGTTCGGCGGTGCAGAAGAACTTGGGGCAGTGTCGAGGCGTGCAGAAGTAGGGGGCGGTGTGTTGGGGAACGTTGCAGAAAATAAAAAAATTCCTACAGTTTCACCAAGATCCATCTATGAGTTCATCTAGCAACGAGTATTCAGATTGCGTCTACATACCTTTGTAGATCGCGAGCGGAAGCGTTCAAAGAACGGGGATGAGGGAGCCGTACTCGACGTAATCCAAGTCACCGGAGATCCTAGCGCCGAACGGACGGCACCTCCGCATTCAACACACGTACGGTCAGCGTGACGTCTCCTCCTTCTTGATCCAGCAAGGGGGAAGGAGAGGTTGAGGAAGATGGCTCCAGCAGCACCACGACGGCGTGGTGGTGGTGGAGCAGCAGTACTCCGGCAGGGCTTCGCCAAGCTCGTGACGGAGGAGGAGAGGTGTTGGGGAGGGGAGGGGTTGCGCCTTGGATGTGTCTAGCAGCCCTCCCCTCGCCCCTCTATTTATAGGGGAAGGGAGAAGGGGGGCCAGCCCCTCTAGATGAGATCTAGAGGGGGGGCGGCGGCCAAGGGGAGCGGGCTTGCCCCCCAAGCAAGGGGGGCGCCCCCTTCAGGGTTTCCCCCAACCCTAGGCGCATGGGCCCTAGGGGGGAGTGGCGCCCCAACCCACTTTGGGCTGGATCCCTTCCTCATATAGCCCACAAGGCCCTCCGGGAGAGGTGGACCCCCGGAACCCCTCCGGTGGCCCCGGTACAATACCGATATGCCCCCGAACCTTTCCGGTGACCGTATGACAACTTCCCATATACAGATCTTTACCTCCGGACCATTCCGGAACTCCTCGTGACGTCCGGGATCTCATCCAGGACTCCGAACAATTTTCGGGTTACTGCATATACATATCTCTACAACCCTAGCGTCACCGAACCTTAAGTGTGTAGACCCTACGGGTTCGGGAGACATGTAGACATGACCGAGATAGCTCTCCGGTCAATAACCAACAGCAGGATCTGGATACCCATGCTGGCTCCCACATGCTCCTCGATGATCTCATCGGATGAACCACGATGTCGAGGATTCAGGCAACCCCGTATACAATTCCCTTTGTCAATCGGTATGTTACTTGCCCGAGATTCGATCGTCGGTATCCCAATACCTCGTTCAATCTCGTTACCGGCAAGTCTCTTTACGCGTACAGTAATGCATGATCCCGTGACCAGACACTTGGTCACTTTGAGCTCATTATGATGATGCATTACCGAGTGGGCCCAAAGATACCTCTCCGTCATACGGAGTGACAAATCCCAGTCTTGATCCGTGTCAACCCAACAGACACTTTCGGAGATACCCGTAGTATAACTTTATAGTCACCCAGTTACGTTGTGATGTTTGGTACACCCAAAGCACTCCTACAGTATCCGGGAGTTACACGATCTCATGGTCTAAGGAAAAGATACTTGACATTGGAAAAACTCTAGCAAACGAACTATACGATCTTGTGCTATGTTTAGGATTGGGTTTGTCCATCACATCATTCTCCTAATGATGTGATCTCGTTATCAATGACATCCAATGTCCATAGTCAGGAAACCATGACTATCTGTTGATCAATGAGCTAGTCAACTAGAGGCTTACTAGGGACATGTTGGTGTCTATGTATCCACACATGTATTACGATTTCCGGATAACACAATTATAGCATGAATAAAAGACAATTATCATGAAAAAGGAAATATAATAATAATCCTTTTATTATTGCCTCTAGGGCATATTTCCAACAGTCTCCCACTTGCACTAGAGTCAATAATCTAGTTACATTGTGATGAATCGAACACCCATGGAATTCTGGTGTTGATCATGTTTTGCTCTAGGGAGAGGTTTAATCAACGGATCTGCTACATTTAGGTCCGTATGTACTTTACAAATATCTATGTCTCCATCTTGAACATTTTCACGAATGGAGTTGAAGCGACGCTTGATGTGCCTGGTCTTCTTGTGAAACCTGGGCTCCTTGGCAAGTGCAATAGCCCCAGTGTTGTCACAGAAGAGTTTGATCGGCCCCGACGCATTGGGTATGACTCCTAGGTCGGTGATGAACTCATTCACCCAAATTGCTTCATGCGCTGCCTCCGAGGCTGCCATGTACTCCGCTTCACATGTAGATCCCACCACGACGCTCTGCTTGCAACTGCACCAGCTTACTGCCCCACCATTCAAAATATACATGTATCCGGTTTGTGACTTTGAGTCATCCAGATCTGTGTCGAAGCTAGCGTCGACGTAACCCTTTACGACGAGCTCTTCGTCACCTCCATAAACGAGAAACATTTCCTTAGTCCTTTTCAGGTACTTCAGGATATTCTTGACCGCTGTCCAGTGTTCCTTGCCGGGATTACTTTGGTACCTACCTACCAAACTTACGACAAGGTTTACATCAGGTCTGGTACACAGCATGGCATACATTATAGACCCTATGGCTGAGGCATAGGGGATGACACTCATCTCTTCTATATCTTCTGCCGTGGTCGGACATTGAGCTGAGCTCAATTTCACACCTTGTAACACAGGCAAGAACCCCTTCTTAGACTGATCCATATTGAACTTTTTCAATATCTTATCAAGGTATGTGCTCTGTGAAAGACCTATGAGGCGTCTTGATCTATCTCTATAGATCTTGATGCCTAATATATAAGCAGCTTCTCCAAGGTCCTTCATTGAAAAACTCTTATTCAAGTAGGCCTTAATGCTGTCCAAAAGTTCTATATCATTTCCCATCAAAAGTATGTCATCTACATATAATATGAGAAATGCTACAGAGCTCCCACTCACTTTCTTGTAAACGCAGGCTTCTCCATAAGTCTGCATAAACCCAAACGCTTTGATCATCTCATCAAAGCGAATGTTCCAACTCCGAGATGCTTGCACCAGCCCATAAATCGAGCGTTGGAGCTTGCACACCTTGTCAGCATTCTTAGGATCGACAAAACCTTCCGGCTGCATCATATACAGTTCTTCCTTAAGATAACCGTTAAGGAATGCCGTTTTGACGTCCATTTGCCATATCTCATAATCATAGTATGCGGCAATTGCTAACATGATTCATAAAGACTTCAGCTTTGCTACGGGAGAGAATGTCTCATCGTAGTCAACCCCTTGAACTTGTCGATAACCCTTAGCGACAAGTCGAGCTTTATAGATGGTAACATTACCATCCGCGTCTGTCTTCTTCTTAAAGATCCATTTATTTTCTATGGCTCGCCGCTCAACGGGCAAGTCAGTCAAAGTCCATACTTCGTTTTCATACATGGATCCTATCTCGGATTTCATGGCTTCCAGCCATTTGTCGGAATCCGGGCCCGCCATCGCTTCTTCATAGTTCGAAGGTTCACCGTTGTCTAACAACATGATTTCCAAGACAGGGTTGCCGTACCACTCTGGTGCGGAACGTGTCCTTGTGGACCTATGAAGTTCAGTAGCAACTTGATCTGAAGTTTCATGATCATCATTAACTTCCTCTCTAGTCGGTGCAGGCACCTCAGGAACATTTTCTTGAGTTGCGCCATTTTCCGGTTCAAGAGGTAATACTTCGTCAAGTTCTACTTTCTTCCCACTTATTTCTTTTGAGAGAAACTCTTTCTCTAGAAAGGATCCATTCTTGGCAACAAAGATCTTGCCTTCGGATCTGAGGTAGAAGGTATACCCAATAGTTTATTTAGGGTATCCTATGAAGACGCATTTTTCCGACTTGGGTTCAAGCTTTTCAGGTTGAAGTTTCTTGACATAAGCATCGCATCCCCAAACTTTTAGAAACGACAGCTTAGGTTTCTTCCCAAACCATAATTCATACGGTGTCGTCTCAACGGATTTCGACGGAGCCCTATTTAAAGTGAATGCGGCAGTCTCTAAAGCATAGCCCCAAAAAGATAGTGGTAAATCGGTAAGAGACATCATAGATCGCACCATATCTAATAGAGTGCGATTACGACGTTCGGACACACCATTACGCTGAGGTGTTCCAGGCGGCATGAGTTGTGAAACTATTCCACATTTTCTTAAGTGTGTGCCAAATTCATGACTCAAGTATTCTCCTCCACGATCTGATCGCAGGAACTTGATTTTCCTGTCTCGTTGATTCTCAACCTCACTCTGAAATTCCTTGAACCTTTCAAAGGTCTCAGACTTGTGTTTCATTAAGTAGACATACCCATATCTACTCAAGTCATCAGTGAGGGTGAGAACATAACGATAGCCACCGCGAGCCTCAACACTCATTGGACCGCACACATCAGTATGTATGATTTCCAATAAGTTGGTTGCTCGCTCCATTGTTCTTGAGAACGGAGTCTTGGTCATTTTACCCATGAGGCATGGTTCGCACGTGTCAAATAATTCGTAATCAAGAGACTCTAAAAGTCCATCTATATGGAGCTTCTTCATGCGTTTGACACCTATGTGACCAAGGCGGCAATGCCACAAGTATGTGGGACTATCGTTATCAACCTTACATATTTTGGTATTCACACTATGAATATGTGTAGCATTACGCTCGAGATTCATTAAGAATAAACCATTCACCATCGGAGCATGATCATAAAACATATCTCTCATATAAATAGAACAACCATTATTCTCGGATTTAAATGAGTCGCCATCTCGCATTAAACGAGATCCTGATACAATGTTCATGCTCAAACTTGGCACTAAATAACAATTATTGAGGTTCAAAACTAATCCCGTAGGTTAATGTAGAGGTAGCGTGCCGACGACGATCACATCGACCTTGGAACCATTCCCGACGCGCATCGTCACCTCGTCCTTCGCCAGTCTCCGTTTATTCCGCAGCTCCTGCTTTGAGTTACAAATGTGAGCAACTGCACCGGTATCAAATACCCAGGAGCTACTACGAGTACTGGTAAGGTACACATCAATTACATGTATATCACATATACCTTTCGTTTTGCCGGCCTTCTTGTCCGCTAAGTATTTGGGGCAGTTCCGCTTCCAGTGACCACTTCCCTTGCAATAAAAACACCCAGTCTCGAGCTTGGGTCCATTCTTTGGCTTCTTCACGGCAGCTTGCTTACCGGGCGCGGAAACTCCCTTGCCTTCCTTCTTGAAGTTCTTCTTACCCTTGCCTTTCTTGAACTTAGTGGTTTTATTCACCATCAACACCCAAAGCACTCCTATGGTATCCGGGAGTTACACGATCTCATGGTCTAAGGAAAAGATACTTGACATTGGAAAACTCTAGCAAACGAACTATACGATCTTATTCTATGTTTAGGATTGGGTCTTGTCCATCACGTCATTCTCCTAATGATGTGATCTCGTTATCAATGACATCCAATGTCCATAGTCAGGAAACCATGACTATCTGTTGATCAACGAGCTAGTCACCTAGAGGCTTACTAGGGACATGTTGGTGTCTATTATTCACACATGTATTACGATTTCCGGATAACACAATTATAGCATGAATAAAGACAATTATCATGAACAAGGAAATATAATAATAATGCTTTTATTATTGCCTCTAGGGCATATTTCCAACACAAAAATCTCACGGGCGAAGCCACTGGCTACTGCACCTCCTGAAGACAGTGTGCAGTCTGAAGATCTGTCACGCATCTCCAAGCCCCCGAGAGTCAAGATGCCTCTGCCACATACCAGCCAAGAACTAACTGCTGCTGCTATTCTGTGCAACGATGCCATTGATCTATCCAGTGATGAAGATCTTGCAGATGACGCTCTTGAGCAACTGATCAAGAGCAAAGAAGAAGCAGAAATCTTCAACAATTTGCCTCTCTTTGACGTGGCAATCATCCACGACTTCATCGATGAGTGGTTTGACACGCCCAACCTCAGCTTTGAAGATCTGCAACTTCCCATTGGCCTCAGTGTTGCCTTCCATGGCGCCATTGCTTCAGAGTTAGCTATAGCCCAGCGCATCGTTGAACTGAAGCAGAAGATTGACTTTGAGAAAGCTCAGTTCAAGAAGCATATGGCCAAGCTCAGCGTGCAAGAGGTCAAGAACTTCAAGATCATGCTGCACGAGCTCAAAGAAGCCTTTCTCAAGAAGCGTGAAGAAGCTCAAGGTTCTCGTGAGCGCATGAAGAGCCTGGCTGACAAGTGTGTGCAAGCCTACAATGAGGCTGAGAAGCGCAAGGCCCTTGGGCGTCCTGGCATCGACCCCAGGATGGCTGCAAAGCAGAAGAAGAAGCCCGCTATGGCCAAACCCGACGCACCAAGGCAGGAGGCACATCCCATTGTCTTCCCAACCAGCATGACTGGCTCGAAGCCAAAAGCCAGGTCTACCGCTTCAGAACTGAAGAAGACGAGGACTGCTGAGGCTGAAGCCAGAAAGAGGAAACATACTGAAGCCTCTGCTGCTGCTCCCTCCAAGAAGAAGCGAAAGACCAAGAAGGAACGGGCTGCTCCCACAGAGCCCTTAATTGTTGAACCTATCTCCATGGTTCGCCCTGCCGCTGAACATCAAGAGCGCCAACTGACTGTCCATGAGTCTGCTTTCACAGAGGCTCATGAAGCTGAAGACATTCCAGCAGTTGATCCCACCGCAGCTGAAGACATTGGTCACCATGACCATGTTGAAGATGATGTAGTTCTTCCTTAGATCGAGCACCAACAGGTATCATCGCCTGTGCTTACGCACAACGAACTCATCAGCATTGGTCGTCCTCTGACGCCAATTGCTCAGGATGCATCATGGGCTGATCACCCACAACAACAAGTCACACCACCCCGACAAGAAGAAGAAGATGACTTTGAGGCCCAGCCAACTCCATCTCCAAAGGCGTCGCCAGCGTTACGCAGGCTTCGCAAAGGACCAAGGTCTCAATTCTCCGAGTCTGAGGCTAAAACTGCTGAAGACATTCCGGCTGCATCAGCCGATGACACCCAAGAAGAAGAACGTGTCCCTACACCCCCAACTACTGAAGAAGCTGTTCTCGAGGAGAACGTGTCTATGCCCGACCCTCCAGCTCATCAAGTGGAGGTAGAAAATCTTGAGGCTGTCACCACCAACACCATTGAAGCCACTGACGTTGTTATGGCTGAAGCAAATGTGGAGCCTACACCAACCCAAGAACCAGAAGTCAGCGAAGCCAATGATGCTGCTGCTTTTGTTCCTGCGCCTGCTGCTGGTCCTCAGTTTGACTATCATATTGAGCATAGGCCTCAGGTACATAAGCCAATGCCAAGGTTGCCCAGGTTTCCAGGTCCTGCATCAGCACCTGGATCCTTTAATGTCAACGGCTTCAAAGCAGACAACACCTTCTTCAATAGCTCCAAGAACCCCTACTCAAGGGAACGAATATCTTCTGATCGGTTCTGGAGCTATCCGCAGCGAAGCTATTACTCCTGCATTCTGTACAATCAAGGTCGCATCTTCCCACATATGTGTCTTGACACCGAAGCAATAGCTGGTCTGCCCTGTTTGGAAGAAGCTCTGGATTGCTTCAAAGAGGTTGGATTGTTGCCTTTCGTCACCGACCAAGAGCACTGGAACGAAGTGTTGCTGCTCCAATTTTATGCCACACTTCACATACGTGGTTACAATAGAGATCCGAAGACTTGGGTCCTTGAGTGGATGACAGGAAATGTTCATCACGAAGCCAAAGCCTTTGATATCATTGAGCTCACTGGTCTGCCCACTCCTGGAGATCTCTATGAACCTGGCTGTCAGCTTCATAGTGAAGCTATGAAGAGCATCTTTCAGAAGCCTGAACCGAACATGAGTCAGATGCTCAGTATGATGAAGCCTTTGCCACAAGATGCTGCATATCCTAAGGAGTTCTTTGTTGAAGACCTTGAGTATCTGCCAAGGACTATCTATCACATTATAAGGCGAACTCTCTGGCCCATCAAAGGACATTCTCCACATGCAAAACTGGAAGGTGCAATGAAGACTTTGGTCTTCTATATTCTTCATGGCAAATGCTTCAATGCACAAGACTTCTTCATCCGCCAACTTGCTGCATCAGGATCTGATCTTTTTGGCTTGAAGTTCTACGCTCCATGGATAATGCGGCTGATTAAACTCCACTCAGCTATCTCATATCAGCCATCTGCTCGCAATCATCGGATCTTTCTGCCTGATGTGGATATGTCCGTTGAAGCCATTTATCCAGAGCCTGCCAAGGAACCTCTTAGTCTTCAGAATGCGGAGCATCAAAGTTTCACTCAGAACATTGAAGGAGTTGAAGCAGTCACTCGTGTTTATCCTCTGACTGGTACTACACATGCACCTCATCGTGCCCTTACTGAAGCCACTGAAAGCACTATTGCCCAATGACCCAAGAAGCGATCTCGTGTTCTCAATGACCGAGAGCTTCTGGTTGCTCTTCATCAGAAACAGGATAGGCATCATGACTGGCTGAAGCGCCAAATGCACAGCCTCTTGGTGGATGTCAACCGCATTCGCAATCTTGCCACCAAGAATGCCTTTGTTGCCCATGAAACCTGTCGGCGTACATGGAAAGGGCTGACGCTTATATGTTCTAAGGATGATCTTCAAGAGGATGGCTTCTCTGAACGTTTCAAGTTTGACTCCACACCTCCCCGAAGGACTGTGTTGCGACGAACTCCATCCCTTGAAGACTCTGAGTTCTCTTCCTCTGCGGCAACTGTGAATGCCAGAGTGATCGAGGACGAAGATGATGCCACTTCACCGTGTTGGAAATATGCCCTAGAGGCAATAATAAAAGCATTATTATTATATTTCCTTGTTCATGATAATTGTCTTTATTCATGCTATAATTGTGTTATCCGGAAATCGTAATACATGTGTGAATAATAGACACCAACATGTCCCTAGTAAGCCTCTAGGTGACTAGCTCGTTGATCAACAGATAGTCATGGTTTCCTGACTATGGACATTGGATGTCATTGATAACGAGATCACATCATTAGGAGAATGATGTGATGGACAAGACCCAATCCTAAACATAGCATAAGATCGTATAGTTCATTTGCTAGAGTTTTCCAATGTCAAGTATCTTTTCCTTAGACCATGAGATCGTGTAACTCTCGGATACCGTAGGAGTGCTTTGGGTGTACCAAACGTCACAACGTAACTGGGTGACTATAAAGGTATACTACGGGTATCTCCGAAAGTGTCTGTTGGGTTGACACGGATCAAGACTGGGATTTGTCACTCCGTATGACGGAGAGGTATCTCTGGTCCCACTCGGTAATGCATCATCATAATGAGCTCAAAGTGACCAAGTGTCTGGTCACGGGATCATGCATTACAGTACGAGTAAAGTGACTTGCCGGTAACGAGATTGAACGAGGTATTGGGATACCGACGATCGAATCTCGGGCAAGTAACATACCGATTGACAAAGGGAATTGCATACGGGGTTGCTTGAATCCTCGACATCGTGTTTCATCCGATGAGATCATCGAGGAGCATGTGGGAGCCAACATGGGTATCCAGATCCCGCTGTTGGTTATTGACCGGAGAGTCGTCTCGGTCATGTCTACATGTCTCCCGAACCCGTAGGGTCTACACACTTAAGGTTCGGTGACGCTAGGGTTGTAGGGATATGTATATGCAGTAACCCGAATGTTGTTCAGAGTCCCGGATGAGATCCCGGACGTCACGAGGAGTTCCGGAATGGTCCGGAGGTAAAGAATTATATATAGGAAGTGCTATTTCGGGCATCGGGACAAGTTTCGGGGTCACCGGTATTGTACCGGGACCATCGGAAGGGTCCCGGGGGTCCACCGGGTGGGGCCACCTGCCCCGGGGGGCCACATGGGCTGTAGGGGGTGCGCCTTGGCCTATATGGGCCAAGGGCACCAGCCCCAAGAGGCCCATGCGCCTAGGGTTCAAGAAGGGAAGAGTCCCAAAGGGGGAAGGCACCTCCTAGGTGCCTTGGGGAGGAGGGATTCCTCCCTTGGCCGCACCCCCCTAGGAGATTGGATCTCCTAGGGCCGGTGCCCCCCCCTTGGACTCCCTATATATAGTGGGGAAAGGAGGGCCTCTCATACATCTCTTTGGTGCCTCCCTCTCCCTCTCCAACACATCCTCCTCCTCCATAGTGCTTGGCGAAGCCCTGCCGGAGTACTGCAGCTCCATCACCACCACACCGTCGTGCTGCTGCTGGAGCCATCTTCCTCAACCTCTCCTTTCCCCTTGCTGGATCAAGAAGAAGGAGACGTTACGCTGACCGTACGTGTGTTGAACGCGGAGGTGCCGTCCGTTCGGTGCTAGGATCTCCGGTGATTTGGATCACGTCGAGTACGCCTTCCTCATCCCCGTTCTTTGAACGCTTCCGCGCGTGATCTACAAAGGTATGTAGATGCAATCCAACCACTCGTTGCTAGATGAACTCCTAGATGGATCTTGGTGAAACCGTAGGAATTTTTTTGTTTTCTACAACATTTCCCCAACAGTGGTATCATGAGCTAGGTCTATGCGTAGTTCTTTTTGCACGAGTAGAACACAATTTGTTGTGGGCGTTGATGTTGTCAACTTTCTTGCCGCTACTAGTCTTATCTTGCTTCAACGGTATTGTGGGATGAAGTGGCCCGGACCAACCTTACACGTACGCTTACGTGAGACCGGTTCCACCGACTAACATGCACAAGTTGCATAAAGGTGGCTGGCGGGTGTCTGTCTCTCCCACTTTAGTTGGAGCGGATTCGATGAAAAGGGTCCTTATGAAGGGTAAATAGAAGTTGACAAATCACGTTGTGGCTTTCACGTAGGTAAGAAAACGTTCTTGCTAGAACCCTACTTCAGCCACGTAAAACTTGCAACAACAATTAGAGGACGTCTAACTTGTTTTTGCAGCAAGTGCTTTGTGATATGATATGGCCAAAGTTGTGATGAATGATGAATGATATATATATGTGATGTATGAGATGTTCATGCTATTGTAATAGGAATCACGACTTGCATGTCGATGAGTATGACAACCGGCAGGAGCCATAGGAGTTGTCTTTATTTTTGTATGACCTGCGTGTCATTGAGAAACGCCATGTAAATTACTTTACTTTATTGCTAAACGCGTTAGCCATAGTAGTAGAAGTAATAGTTGGCGAGCAACTCCATGGAGACACGATGATGGAGATCATGATGATGGAGATCATGGTGTCATGCCGGTGACAAGATGATCATGGAGCCCCAAGATGGAGATCAAAGGAGCTATGTGATATTGGCCATATCATGTCACTTTTATTATTTGATTGCATGTGATGTTTATCATATTTATGCATCTTGTTTACTTAGAACGACGGTAGTAAATAAGATGATCCCTCATAATAATTTCAAGAAAGTGTTCCCCCTAACTGTGCACCGTTGCGACAGTTCGTTGTTTCAAAGCACCACGTGATGATCGGGTGTGATAGATTCTAACGTTCACATACAACGGGTGTAAGACAGATTTACACATGCAAAACACTTAGGTTGACTTGACGAGCCTAGCATGTACAGACATGGCCTCGGAACACAGAAGACCGAAAGGTCGAGCATGAGTCGTATAGAAGATACGATCAACATGAAGATGTTCACCGACGTTGACTAGTCCGTCTCACGTGATGATCGGACACGGCCTAGTTAACTCGGATCATGTTATACTTAGATGACTGGAGGGATGTCTATCTAAGTGGGAGTTCATTGAATAATTTGATTAGATGAACTTAATTATCATGAAGTTAGTCTAAAATCTTTACAAATATGTCTTGTAGATCAAATGGCCAACGTAGTCCTCAACTTCAACGCGTTCCTAGAGAAAACCAAGCTGAAAGACAATGGCAGCAACTACACGGACTGGGTCCGGAACCTGAGGATCATCCTCATAGCTGCCAAGAAAGATTATGTCCTACAAGCACCGCTAGGTGATGCACCTGTTCTCCCTGCAGAACAAGACGTTATGAACGCTTGGCAGGCACGTACCGATGACTACTCCCTTGTTCAGTGCGGCATGCTTTACAGCTTAGAGCCGGGACTCCAAAAGCGTTTTGAGAGACACGGAGCATATGAGATGTTCGAAGAGCTGAAAATGGTTTTCCAAGCTCATGCCCGGGTCGAGAGATATGAAGTCTTCGAAAAATTCTTCAGCTGTAAGATGGAGGAAAATAGTTCTGTCAGTGAGCACATACTCACAATGTCTGGGTTACATAACCGCTTGACTCAGCTGGGAGTTAATCTCCCGGATGACGCGGTCATTGACAGAATCCTTCAATCGCTTACACCGAGCTACAAGAGCTTTGTGATGAACTTCAATATGCAGGGGATGGAAAAGACCATTCCTGAAGTATTTGCAATGCTGAAATCAGCAGAGGTAGAAGTCAAAAAAGGAACATCAAGTGTTGATGGTGAATAAAACCACTAAGTTCAAGAAAGGCAAGGGTAAGAAAACCTTCAAGAAAGACGGCAAGGGAGTTGCCGCGCCCGGCAAGCAAGCTGCCAGGAAGAAGCCAAAGAATGGACCCAAGCCCGAGACTGAGTGCTTTTATTGCAAGGAAAGTGGTCACTGGAAGCGGAACTGCCCCAAATACTTAGCGGACAAGAAGGCCGGCAAAACGAAAGGTATATGTGATATACATGTAATTGATGTGTACCTTACCAGTACTCATAGTAGCTCCTAGGTATTTGATACCGGTGCGGTTGCTCACATTTGTAACTCAAAACAGGAGCTGCGGAATAAGCGGAGACTGGCGAAGGACGAGGTGACGATGCGCGTCGGGAATGGTTCCAAGGTCGATGTGATCGCCGTCGGCACGCTGCTTCTTCATTTACCTACGGGATTAGTTTTAAACCTCAATAATTGTTATTTAGTGCCAAGTTTGAGCATGAACATTGTATCAGGATCTCGTTTAATTCGAGATGGCTACTCATTTAAATCCGAGAATAATGGTTGTTCTATTTATATGAGAGATATGTTTTATGGTCATGCTCCGATGGTAAATGGTTTATTCTTAATGAATCTCGAGCGTAATGCTACACATATTCATAGTGTGAGTACCAAAAGATGTAAGGTTGATAATGATAGTCCCACATACTTGTGGCACTGCCGCCTTGGTCACATAGGTGTCAAACGCATGAAGAAGCTCCATGCTGATGGACTTTTAGAGTCTCTTGATTACGAATCATTTGACACGTGCGAACCATGCCTCATGGGTAAAATGACCAAGACTCCGTTCTCAGGAACAATGGAGCGAGCAACCAACTTATTGGAAATCATACATACTGATGTGCGTGGTCCAATGAGTGTTGAGGCTCGCGGTGGCTATCGTTATGTTCTCACTCTCACTGATGACTTAAGTAGATATGGGTATGTCTACTTAATGAAACACAAGTCTGAGACCTTTGAAAAGTTCAAGGAATTTCAGAGTGAGGTTGAGAATCAACGTGACAGAAAAATCAAGTTCCTACGATCAGATCGTGGAGGAGAATACTTGAGTCACGAGTTTGGCACACACTTAAGAAAATGTGGAATAGTTTCACAGCTCACGCCGCCTGGAACACCTCAGCGTAATGGTGTGTCCGAACGTCGTAATCGCACTCTATTAGATATGGTGCGATCTATGATGTCTCTTGCCGATTTACCGCTATCTTTTTGGGGCTATGCTTTAGAGACTGCCGCATTCACTTTAAATAGGGCTCCGTCGAAATCCGTTGAGACGACACCATTTGAATTATGGTTTGGGAAGAAACCTAAGCTGTCGTTTCTAAAAGTTTGGGGATGCGATGCTTATGTCAAGAAACTTCAACCTGAAAAGCTCGAACCCAAATCGGAAAAATGCGTCTTCATAGGATACCCTAAAGAAACTATTGGGTATACCTTCTACCTCAGATCCGAAGGCAAGATCTTTGTTGCCAAGAATGGATCCTTTCTAGAGAAAGAGTTTCTCTCAAAAGAAGTAAGTGGGAGGAAAGTAGAACTTGATGATGTATTACCTCTTGAATCGGAAAATGGCACAACTCAAGAAAATGTTCCTGAGGTGCCTGCACCGACTAGAGAGGAAGTTAATGATGATGATCAAGATACTTCTGATCAAGCTCCTACTGAAATTCGAAGGTCCACAAGGACACGTTCCGCACCAGAGTGGTACGGCAACCCTGTCTTGGAAATCATGTTGTTAGACAACGGTGAACCTTCGAACTATGAAGAAGCGATGGTGGGCCCGGATTCCGACAAATGGCTAGAAGCCATGAAATCCGAGATAGGATCCATGTATGAAAACGAAGTATGGACTTTGACTGACTTGCCCGTTGAGCGGCGAGCCATAGAAAATAAATGGATCTTTAAGAAGAAGACAGACGCGGATGGTAATGTGACCATCTATAAAGCTCGGCTTGTCGCTAAGGGTTATCGACAAGTTCAAGGGGTTGACTACGATGAGACTGTCTCACCGGTAGCGAAGCTGAAGTCCGTCCGAATCATGTTAGCAATTGCCGCATTTTATGATTATGAAATATGGCAAATGGACGTCAAAACGGCATTCCTTAATGGTTTCCTTAAGGAAGAATTGTATATGATGCAGCCGGAAGGTTTTGTCGATCCTAAGAATGCTGACAAGGTGTGCAAGCTCCGACGCTCAATTTATGGGCTGGTGCAAGCATCTCGGAGTTGGAACATTCGCTTTGATGAGATGATCAAAGCGTTTGGGTTTACACAGACTTATGGAGAAGCCTGCAATTACAAGAAAGTGAGTGGGAGCTCTGTAGCATTTCTCATATTATATGTAGATGACATACTTTTGATGGGAAATGATATAGAACTCTTGGACAGCATAAAGGCCTACTTGAATAAGAGTTTTTCAATGAAGGACCTTGGAGAAGTTGCTTATATATTAGGCATCAAGATCTACAGAGATAGATCAAGACGCCTCATAGGTCTTTCACAAAGCACATACCTTGATAAGATATTGAAGAAGTTCAATATGGATCAGTCTAAGAAGGGGTTCTTGCCTGTGTTGCAAGGTGTGAAATTGAGCTCAGCTCAATGTCCGACCACGGCAGAAGATATAGAAGAGATGAGTGTCATCTCCTATGCCTCAGCCATAGGTTCTATTATGTATGCCATGTTGTGTACCAGACCTGATGTAAACCTTGCCGTAAGTTTGGTAGGAAGGTACCAAAGTAATCCCGGCAAGGAACACTGGACAGCGGTCAAGAATATCCTAAAGTACCTGAAAAGGACTAAGGAAATGTTTCTCGTTTATGGAGGTGATGAAGAGCTCGTCGTAAAGGGTTACGTCGACGCTAGCTTCGACACAGATCTGGATGACTCAAAGTCACAAACCGGATACGTGTATATTTTGAATGGTGGGGCAGTAAGCTGGTGCAGTTGCAAGCAGAGTGTCGTGGCGGGATCTACATGTGAAGCGGAGTACATGGCAGCCTCGGAGGCAGCACATGAAGCAATTTGGGTGAAGGAGTTCATCACCGACCTAGGAGTCATACCCAATGCGTCGGGGCCGATCAAGCTCTTCTGTGACAACACTGGAGCTATTACTCTTGCCAAGGAGCCCAGGTTTCACAAGAAGACAAGGCACATCAAGCGTCGCTTCAACTCCATTCGTGAAAATGTTCAAGATGGAGACATAGATATTTGTAAAGTACACACGGACCTGAATGTAGCAGATCCGTTGACTAAACCTCTCCCTAGAGCAAAACATGATCAACACCAGAATTCCATGGGTGTTCGATTCATCACAATGTAACTAGATTATTGACTCTAGTGCAAGTGGGAGACTGTTGGAAATATGCCCTAGAGGCAATAATAAAAGCATTATTATTATATTTCCTTGTTCATGATAATTGTCTTTATTCATGCTATAATTGTGTTATCCGGAAATCGTAATACATGTGTGAATAATAGACACCAACATGTCCCTAGTAAGCCTCTAGGTGACTAGCTCGTTGATCAACAGATAGTCATGGTTTCCTGACTATGGACATTGGATGTCATTGATAATGAGATCACATCATTAGGAGAATGATGTGATGGACAAGACCCAATCCTAAACATAGCATAAGATCGTATAGTTCGTTTGCTAGAGTTTTCCAATGTCAAGTATCTTTTCCTTAGACCATGAGATCGTGTAACTCCCGGATACCGTAGGAGTGCTTTGGGTGTACCAAACGTCACAACGTAACTGGGTGACTATAAAGGTATACTACGGGTATCTCCGAAAGTGTCTGTTGGGTTGACACGGATCAAGACTGGGATTTGTCACTCCGTATCACGAAGAGGTATCTCTGGGCCCACTCGGTAATGCATCATCATAATGAGCTCAAAGTGACCAAGTGTCTGGTCACGGGATCATGCATTGCGGTACGAGTAAAGTGACTTGCCGGTAACGAGATTGAACGAGGTATTGGGATACCGACGATCGAATCTCGGGCAAGTAACATACCGATTGACAAAGGGAATTGTATACGGGGTTGCTTGAATCCTCGACATCGTGGTTCATCCGATGAGATCATCGAGGAGCATGTGGGAGCCAACATGGGTATCCAGATCCTGCTGTTGGTTATTGACCGGAGAGTCGTCTCGGTCATGTCTACATGTCTCCCGAACCCGTAGGGTCTACACACTTAAGGTTCGGTGACGCTAGGGTTGTAGGGATATGTATATGTAGTAACCCGAATGTTGTTCGGAGTCCCGGATGATATCCCGGACATCACGAGGAGTTCCGGAATGGTCTGGAGGTAAAGAATTATATATAGGAAGTGTTATTTCAAGCATCGGGACAAGTTTCGGGGTCACCGGTATTGTACCGGGACCACCGGAAGGGTCCCGGGGGTCCACCGGGTGGGGCCACCTGCCCCGGGGGGCCACATGGGCTGTAGGGGGTGCGCCTTGGCCTATATGGGCCAAGGGCACCAGCCCCAAGAGGCCCATGCGCCTAAGGTTCAAGAAGGGAAGAGTCCCAAAGGGGGAAGGCACCTCCTAGGTGCCTTGGGGAGGAGGGATTCCTCCCTTGGCCGCACCCCCCCTAGGAGATTGGATCTCCTAGGGTCGGCGCCCCCCCTGGACTCCCTATATATAGTGGGGAAAGGAGGGCCTCTCATACATCTCTTTGGTGCCTCCCTCTCCCTCTCCAACACATCCTCCTCCTCCATAGTGCTTGGCGAAGCCCTGCCGGAGTACTGCAGCTCCATCACCACCACACCGTCGTGCTGCTGCTGGAGCCATCTTCCTCAACCTCTCCTTTCCCCTTGCTGGATCAAGAAGAAGGAGACGTTACGCTGACCGTACGTGTGTTGAACGCGGAGGTGCCGTCCGTTCGGTGCTAGGATCTCCGGTGATTTGGATCACGTCGAGTACGCCTTCCTCATCCCCGTTCTTTGAACGCTTCCGCGCGTGATCTACAAAGGTATGTAGATGCAATCCAACCACTCATTGCTAGATGAACTCCTAGATGGATCTTGGTGAAACCGTAGGAAAATTTTTGTTTTCTTCAACGTTCCCCAACATTTTTGTGCTGAGGCAGGCTTTGAAGCTTTAGGCAGCTTTGGCTTCTGCGGCTTTGGAGTAGGAGCTGGGGCTTCATCAGTGTCAGCATCATCATCAGAATGGTCCACTTTGGCACCTTGAACAGAGATGTGAGTGATGAGTGTTGGGGAACGTAGCAGAAATTCAAAATTTTCCTACGTGTCACCAAGATCTATCTATGGAGAGACTAGCAACGAGGGGAAGGAGAGTGCATCTACATACCCTTGTAGATCGCTAAGGGGAAGCGTTCAAGTGAACGGGGTTGATGGAGTCGTACTCGTCGTGATCCAAATCACCGATGATCCTAGTGCCGAACGGACGGCACCTCCGCGTTCAACACACGTACAGCCCGGTGACGTCTCCCATGCCTTGATCCAGCAAGGAGAGAGGGAGAGGTTGAGGAAGACTCCATCCAGCAGCAGCACAATGGCGTGGTGGTGATAGAGGAGCGTGGCAATCCTGCAGGGCTTCGCCAAGCACCGCAGAAGAGGAGAAAGAGAGGGAGGGCTGCACCAATAGGCAGAGATAAGATTGCGTGTTATGGGCAGCCCCAGGCCTCAATATATATAGGGGAGAGGGAGGAGGGTGCGCCCCCTCTAGGGTTCCCACCCCTAGAGGGGGGCGGCAGCCCTAGATGGGAAAGGGTAGGCGGCCAAGAGGGGGAGAGAGGGAGGCGCCCCCTAGGGTGGGCCTTAGGCCCATCTAAGCCTAGGGTTTCCCCCTTTTTTTCTCCTAGCTGCCCCTTGGGCCTTGTGGGAGGCGCACCAGCCCACTCAGGGGCTGGTCCCTCACCACTCTTGGCCCATGCAAGCCTCCGGGCCATGTGGCCCCACTTGGTGGACCCCCGGGACCCTCCCGGTGGTCCCGGTACGTTACCGATAAACCCCGAAACTCTTCCGGTGACCAAAACAGGACTTCCCATATATAAATCTTTACCTCCGGACCATTCCGGAACTCCTTGTGACGTCCGGGATCTCATCCGGGACTCCGAACAACATTCGGTAACCACATACAAACTTCCTTTATAACCCTAGCGTCATCGAACCTTAAGTGTGTAGACCCTACGGGTTCGGGAGACATGCAGACATGACCGAGACGTTCTCCGGTCAATAACCAACAGCGGGATCTGGATACCCATGTTGGCTCCCACATGTTCCACGATGATCTCATCGGATGGACCACGATGTCAAGGACTTAATCAATCCCGTATGCAATTCCCTTTGTCTATCGGTACGATACTTGCCCGAGATTCGATCGTCGGTATCCCGATACCTTGTTCAATCTCGTTACCGGCAAGTCTCTTTACTCGTTCCGTAATACATCATCTCATGATCAACTCCTTTGTCACATTGTGCACATTATGATGATGTCCTACCGAGTGGGCCCAGAGATACCTCTCCGTTTACACGGAGTGACAAATCCCAGTCTCGATTCGTGCCAACCCAACAGACACTTTCGGAGACACCTGTAATGTACCTTTATAGCCACCCAGTTACGTTGTGACGTTTGGTACACCCAAAGCATTCCTACGGTATCCGGGAGTTGCACAATCTCATGGTCTAAGGAAATGATACTTGACATTAGAAAAGCTTTAGCATACGAACTACACGATCTTTGTGCTAGGCTTAGGATTGGGTCTTGTCCATCACATCATTCTCCTAATGATGTGATCCCGTTATCAATGACATCCAATGTCCATGGTCAGGAAACCGTAACCATCTATTGATCAACGAGCTAGTCAACTAGAGGCTTACTAGGGACATGGTGTTGTCTATGTATCCACACATGTATCTGAGTTTCCTATCAATACAATTATAGCATGGATAATAAACGATTATCATGAACAAGGAAATATAATAATAACTAATTTATTATTGCCTCTAGGGCATATTTCCAACAGTCTCCCACTTGCACTAGAGTCAATAATCTAGTTCACATCGCCATGTGATTAACACTCACAGGTCACATCGCCATGTGACTAACACCCAAGAGTTTACTAGAGTCAGATCATGTTGCTTGTGAGAGAGGTTTTAGTCAACGGGTCTGCAACATTCAGATCTGTATGTACTTCGCAAATTTCTATGTCATCTCCTAGATGTAGCTACCACGTTCTATTTGGAGCTATTCCAAATAACTGTTCTACTTGGAGCTATTCTAAATTGTTGCTCCATTATACGTATCCGGTATCTCTACTCAGAGCTATCCAGATAGGTTTTAAGCTTGCATCGACGTAACTCTTTACGTCGAACTCTTTATCACCTCCATAATCGAGAAAATTCCTTAGTCCACTAGTTACTAAGGATAACTTTGACCGTTGTCCTGTGATCCAATCTTAGATCACTCTTGTACCCCTTGACTGACTCATGGCAAGGCACATTTCAGGTGCGGTACACAGCATAGCATACTGTAGAGCCTATGTCTTAAGCATAGGGGACGACCTTCGTCCTTTCTCTCTATTCTGCCGTGGTCGAGCTTTAAGTCTTAACTTCATACCTTACAACTCAGGCAAGAACTCCTTCTTTGACTGGTCCATCTTGAACACCTTCAAGATCATGTCAAGGTATGTGCTCATTTGAAAGTACCATTAAGCGTTTTGATCTATCCTTATAGATCTTGATGCTCAATGTTCAAGTAGCTTAATCCAGGCTTTCCATTGAAAAACACTTTCCAAATAACCCTATATGCTTTCCAGAAATTCTACATCATTTCTGATCCATAACATATACTCATCAGAAATTCTATAGTGCTCCCACCACTTCTTTGGAAATACAAGTTTCTCATAAACTTTGTATAAACCCAAAATCTTTGATCATCTCATCAAAGCATACATTCCAACTCCGAGATGCTTACTCCAGTCCTTAGAAGGATTGCTGGAGCTTTGCATACTTATTAGCATCTTTCAGGATTGACAAAACCTTCCGGTTTGTATCACATACAACCTTTCCTCAGAAACGTCGAGGAAACAATGTTTTGACATCCTATCTGCAAGATTTCATAAATAATGCAGTATTCGCTAATATAATTCCAACAGACTCTTAGCATCGCTACGAGTGAGAAAGTCTCATCGTAGTCAACTCCTTGAACTTGTCGGAAAACATCTTAACGACAAGTCGAGCTTTCTTAATGGTGATACTTACCATCATTGTCCGTATTCCTTTTAAAATCCATCTGTACTCAACAGCCTTACGACCATCGAGCCATTCTGCCAAAGTCTACACTTTGTTTTCATACATGGATCCTCTCTCGGATTTTATGGCCTCGAGCCATTTATCGGAATCTGGGCCCACCATCGCTTCTCCATAGCTCGTAGGTTCATTGTTGTCTAGCAACATGACTTCCAAGACAGGATTACGTACCACTCTGAGGTAGTACGCATCCTTGTCATCCTACGAGGTTTGGGAGTGACTTGATCCAAAGTTTCATGATCAATATCATAAGCTTCCACTTCAATTGGTGTAGGTGCCACAGGAACAACTTCCTGTGCCCTGTCACACACTAGTTGAAGAGACGGTTCAATAACCTCATCAAGTCTCCACCATCCTCCCACTCAATTCTTTCGAGAGAAACTTTTCCTCGAGAAAGGACCCGATTCTAGAAACAATCCCTTATTGCTTTCGGATCTGAGACAGGAGGTATACCCAACTGTTTTGGGTGCCCTATGAAGATGCATTTATCCGCTTTGGGTTCGAGCTTATCAGCCTGAAACTTTTTCACATAAGTAGCCCCTAACTTTTAAGAAATGACAGCTTAGGTTTCTCTAAACCATAGTTCATACGGTGTCATCTCATCGGAATTACGTGGTGCCCTATTTAAAGTGAATGTGGTTGTCTTTAATGCCTAACCCATAAACTATCGTGGTAATTCGATAAGAGACATCATGGTATGCATCATATCCAATAGGGTGCAGTTATGATGTTCGGACACACCATCACACTATGGTGTTCCAGGCTGTATTAGTTGTGAAACAATTTCCACAATGTCTTAATTCTGTGCCAAACTCGTAATTCAGATATTCATCTCTATGATCATATCATAGATATTTTATCCTCTTGTCACGACGATCTTTCAACTTCACCCTGAAATTACTTGAACCTTTCAATAATTCAGACTCATGATTCATCAAGTAAATATACTCAACATCTACTCAAATCATCTGTGAAGTGAGAACATAACGATATCCACTACATGCCTCAGCACTCATTGGATTGCACACATCAAAATGTATTACTTCCAACAAGTTGCTTTCTAGTTCCATTTTACTGAAAACGAGGCTTTCAGTCATCTTGCCCATGTGGTATGATTTGCATGTCTCAAGTGATTCAAAATCAAGTGAGTCCAAACGGTCCATTTGCATGGAGTTTCTTCATGCATATACACCAATAGACATGGTTCGCATGTCTCAAACCTTTCAAAAAACGAGTGAGCCCAAAGATCCATCAACATGGAGCTTCTTCATGTGTTTTATACCGATATGACTTGCGTGGCAGTGCCACAAGTAGGTGGTACTATCATTACTATATTTTGGCATGAACATGTGTATCACTACGATCGAGATTCAATAAACCATTCATTTTAGGTGTAAGACCATTGAAGGTATTATTCAAATAAACAGAGTAACCGTTATTCTCCTTAAATGAATAACCGTATTGCGATAGACATAATCCAATTATGTCTATGCTCAACGCAAACACCAATCTCGATGGTAGAGGGAGCGTGCGATGCTTGATCATATCAACATTGGAATCACTTCCAACACATATCGTCAGCTCACCTTTAGCTAGTCTCCATTTATTCCATAGCTTTTATTTCGAGTTACTAACACTTAGCAACCGAACCGGTATCCAATACCCTGGTGCTACTAGGAGTACTAGTAAAGTACACATCAACACAATGTATATCCAATATACTTCTATCGACCTTGCCAGCCTTCTCATCTACCAATTATCTAGGGTAATTCTGCTCCAGTGGCTGTTCCCCTTATTACAGAAGCACTTAGTCTCGGGTTTGGGTTCAACCTTGGGTTTCTTCACTAGAGCAGCAGCTGAATTGCCGTTTCATGAAGTATCCCTTCGTTCCCTTGCCCTTCTTGAAACTAGTGGTTTCACCAACCATCAACAATTGATGCTCCTTCTTGATTTCTACTTTCGCGGTGTCAAACATCGCGAATATCTCAAGGATCATCATATATGTCCCTGATATATCATAGTTCATCACGAAGCTCTAGCAGCTTGGTGGTAATGACTTCGGAGAACCATCACTATTTCATCTGGAAGATCAACTCCCACTCGATTCAAGTGATTGTTGTACTCAGACAATCTGAGCACAAGTTCAACAATTGAGCTTTTCTCCCTTAGTTTGCAGGCTAAGAAAATCGTCGGAGGTCTTATACCTCTTGACATGGGCACGAGCCTGAAATACCAATTTCAGCCCTCGAAACATCTCATATGTTTCGCGATGTTTCAAAAAAACGTCTTTGGTGCCTCAATTCTAAACCATTTAGCATTACGCACTGAACTATCATGTAGTCATCAAAAACGTGTATGTCAGATGTTCGCAACATCCACAGACGACGTTCGAGGTTCAGCACACTGAGCGGTGCATTAAGGACATAAGCCTTCTATGAAGCAATGAGGACAATCCTCAATTTATGGACCTAGTCCGCATAATTGCTACTATCAACTTTCAACTAAATTTTCTCTAGGAACATATCTAAACAGTAGAACTGAAGCGCGAGCTACGACGTAATTTGCGAAGATCTTTTGACTATGTTCAGGATAATTAAGTTCATCTTATGAACTCCCACTCAGATAGACATCCCTCTAGTCATCTAAGTGATTACATGATCCGAGTCAACTAGGCCGTGTCCGATCATCACGTGAGACGGACTAGTCAACGTCGGTGAACATCTTCATGTTGATCGTATCTTCTATACGACTCATGCTCGACCTTTTGGTCTTCTGTGTTCCGAGGCCATGTCTATACACATGCTAGGCTCGTCAAGTTAACCCTAAGTGTTTTGCATGTGTAAAACTGTCTTACACCCGTTGTATGTGAATGTAAGGATCTATCACACCCGATCATCACGTGGTGCTTCGAAACGACGAACTTTAGCAACGGTGCACAGTTAGGGGAGAACACATTCTTGAAATTGTAATGAGGGATCATCTTATTTACTACCATCGTTCTAAGCAAATAAGATGCATAAACATGATAAACATCACATGCAATCAAATAATAGTGACATGATATGGCCAATATCATATAGCTCCTTTGATCTCCATCTTGGGGCTCCATGATCATCTTGTCACCGGCATGACACCATGATCTCCATCATCATGATCTCCATCATCGTGTCTCCATGAAGTTGTCACGTCATCTATTACTTCTACTACTACAGCTAACGGTTAGCAATAAAGTAAAGTAATTACATGACGTTTATGTTGACACGCAGGTCATAAATAAATTAAGACAACTCCTATGCCTCCTGCCAGTTGTCATACTCATCGACATGCAAGTCGTGATTCCTATTACAAGAACATGACCAATCTCATACATCACATATATCATTCATCACATCCTTTTGGCCATATCACATCACATAGCATACCCTGCAAAAACAAGTTAGACGTCCTCTAATTGTTGTTTGCATGTTTTACGTGGCTGCTATGGGTTTCTAGCAAGAACGTTTCTTACCTACGCAAAAACCACAACGTGATATGCCAATTGCTATTTACCCTTCATAAGGACCCTTTTTATCGAATCCGATCCGACTAAAGTGGGAGAGACAGACACCCGCCAGCCACCTAATGCAACTAGTGCATGTCAGTCGGTGGAACCGGTCTCACATAAGCATACGTGTAAGGTTGGTCCGGGCCGCTTCATCCCACGATGCCGCCGAATCAAGATAAGACTAGTAACGGCAAGCATATTGAACAAAATCAACGCCCACAACTACTTTGTGTTCTACTCGTGCATAGAAACTACGCATAGACCTAGCTCATGATGCCATTGTTGGGGAACGTAGCAGAAATTCAAAATTTTCCTACGTGTCACCAAGATCTATCTATGGAGAGACTAGCAACGAGGGGAAGGAGAGTGCATCTACATACCCTTGTAGATCGCTAAGGGGAAGCGTTCAAGTGAACGGGGTTGATGGAGTCGTACTCGTCGTGATCCAAATCACCGATGATCCTAGTGCCGAACGGACGGCACCTCCGCGTTCAACACACGTACAGCCCGGTGACGTCTCCCATGCCTTGATCCAGCAAGGAGAGAGGGAGAGGTTGAGGAAGACTCCATCCAGCAGCAGCACAACGGCGTGGTGGTGATAGAGGAGCGTGGCAATCCTGCAGGGCTTCGCCAAGCACCGCAGAAGAGGAGAAAGAGAGGGAGGGCTGCACCAATAGGCAGAGATAAGATTGCGTGTTATGGGCAGCCCCAGGCCTCAATATATATAGGGGAGAGGGAGGAGGGTGCGCCCCCTCTAGGGTTCCCACCCCTAGAGGGGGGCGGCAGCCCTAGATGGGAAAGGGTAGGCGGCCAAGAGGGGGAGAGAGGGAGGCGCCCCCTAGGGTGGGCCTTAGGCCCATCTAAGCCTAGGGTTTCCCCCTTTTTTTCTCCTAGCTGCCCCTTGGGCCTTGTGGGAGGCACACCAGCCCACTCAAGGGCTGGTCCCTCACCACTCTTGGCCCATGCAAGCCTCCAGGCCATGTGGCCCCACTTGGTGGACCCCCGGGACCCTCCCGGTGGTCCCGGTACGTTACCGATAAACCCCGAAACTCTTCCGGTGACCAAAACAGGACTTCCCATATATAAATCTTTACCTCCGGACCATTCCGGAACTCCTTGTGACGTCCGGGATCTCATCCGGGACTCCGAACAAAATTCGGTAACCACATACAAACTTCCTTTATAACCCTAGCGTCATCGAACCTTAAGTGTGTAGACCCTACGGGTTCGGGAGACATGCAGACATGACCGAGACGTTCTCCGGTCAATAACCAACAGCGGGATCTGGATACCCATGTTGGCTCCCACATGTTCCATGATGATCTCATCGGATGGACCACGATGTCAAGGACTTAATCAATCCCGTATGCAATTCCCTTTGTCTATCGGTACGATACTTGCCCGAGATTCGATCGTCGGTATCCCGATACCTTGTTCAATCTCGTTACCGGCAAGTCTCTTTACTCGTTCCGTAACACATCATCCCGTGATCAACTCCTTTGTCACATTGTGCACATTATGATGATGTCCTACCGAGTGGGCCCAGAGATACCTCTCCGTTTACACGGAGTGACAAATCCCAGTCTCGATTCGTGCCAACCCAACAGACACTTTCGGAGACACCTGTAATGTACCTTTATAGCCACCCAGTTACGTTGTGACGTTTGGTACACCCAAAGCATTCCTACATCACATCATTAGGAAATGATACTTGACATTAGAAAAGCTTTAGCATACGAACTACACGATCTTTGTGCTAGGCTTAGGATTGGGTCTTGTCCATCACATCATTCTCCTAATGATGTGATCCCGTTATCAATGACATCCAATGTCCATGGTCAGGAAACCGTAACCATCTATTGATCAACGAGCTAGTCAACTAGAGGCTTACTAGGGACATGGTGTTGTCTATGTATCCACACATGTATCTGAGTTTCCTATCAATACAATTATAGCATGGATAATAAACGATTATCATGAACAAGGAAATATAATAATAACTAATTTATTATTGCCTCTAGGGCATATTTCCAACAATGAGGCCATCCAGGTTGTAGAACGGACCGACGACATTGGGTTCGGCATCGCGGGTGCCATCTGCACGGGGAGCAGAGGGACCAGGGTTGAAGTCTAGTCCCAATGACTTCTTGTTCTGCTTGGCCGAATTCTAGGCAAACTGGAAGTTGCGCTTGAACAGATTGTCGTCACGACACCATAGCAGTGACGATGGGTCAGCATCCGCAGGCTGTGGTCCATGGACCATGCAGGGATAGAAGCCTTGTTCAATGGCTTCATCTCTGGACCTGGGTTGAAGATTTCTGTATAGGATGTCTCCCCATGGTCGCTTGATGGCATTCTTCTTAGCATATTCCTTTGTCACAAACCTGTACTTGAACCACTGTTCTGCCCAATATCGTCAAATCCATTGGATTCGTGTCTTGCGCTGATTGTAATCCTCTTCTGGATCTGTCTTGTACAGTTCTGAGAGGTCATCAGGCATATCTCTTGATGTTTCACCTCGATGCTTTCTGCCACCCTTCCTTGCTGATTTCTCTGCAGCCATGAACTTTAAACTGAATGGCTTCAATACGTTCAAAGGCTTCAAGGGCTTTCGCTTGCTGGACAAACAAGAACTGGCTTCGGGAGAATTTATATGATGTTGTAAGAATTCTGCAAATGAATGCAGACTATGAGAACCAAGGGATTCTCCCACGGACATGTACCTGTGACAGCGTTAAGGTGCGAGGGAAGGGGAAGAGGTCATATGCATTCTCAGAAGATTTTGAAGATAAATCAATTTAGAAGACATTGACCTCATCGTGCGAAGACATTCACTCATAGATAAGGAGTTGGTTCCAGATTTGTACGAATCCATAGATCGGTACAAGTGAGGAATCTAACTACTTTGTGAAGCATAAGTGAACATACTAGGCATAATATGAGATGCAGTATGAAGTGGATACAACTTGTGTGAACAAAAACTGCTTGTGGTAGAAAGTGACGAATCTATAGGATCAAAAGGGGCCGTAAAAAGGAAGTTTTATTTACCACACAAGGAACTGCTAGACGGAGTGGAAGAGGAGGCCGAGCAGTTCGATCGTCTGTGCCCTAACTTGGCGACGGAGGACACCTACGGCGACGGCGGAGAAGACGATGTCCGCGGCCGGTGTGAAGACGGCGTCGGAGAGGTCGCGGCAGCTAAGCGCTTCGTCGCCGGCGTCGTCGAGGGCTAGCGGTGGCGCTAGGGTTCGTGCGAGAGTGGAAGAAAGGATAATGACTGTGGTGAGGCGTGTATTTATAGGGACAGGGACGGCACAACGTTATTACACAGGTGCCCCTGGAGATTCACATCTAAAGAACACGTGGCCATCATGCAACATATCGGAGGTTGTTCCACGTTCCCACGCACGCCTGGATTGTCGGGTGGTCGTTCCCACTTCTCCGGGTTTCAGGTGAAGGAATTAGCATTGAAAATGGACTTAATGTTTGTCTCTGTTTCTTCTGCTGACAAGGACACAGAGAAGACATTCGACAGTTTCAATAGAATGCATATGATTTGGAGAGATAGAGTTTGAGATAGAAAGCATAGAGAGGTTAGGGTCCGATCACATTCACTTAGTTCAAAAGATTCAACAAGAAGACATAGCTATAAGTGAATGTTGTAGAGGACAGAACACTAGTATATATATATATATGATCAACATAATGAAGATAATCATGAAGACATGTTGAGATTGAAGACAAACCAAATGTGAAGACACAACAAATGTAACACCATGGGTAAAACACTTCAAACGGACGAATTTTGTGGTGGCGTTACCCACCGTATAGGAAGTATTAGACCCAGACACGGCGCACAATTATCGTGGCGCTCCGAAGTCAAATTCCACATTAATGTATTCACACTTAGAATGTATGTCTTCATTGATTGAAGATATACTTTACTTCGTGTGTTGCACATCTAAGTCATCAATATGTATAAGTGTTAGGATGTGTGCCTGATCACAGGACATTTGAGGATTCCAAGATATTTAGCTCACACCGTAACTTGCAAAATCTCTTCTCATCCAAGGGCTTGGTGAAGATATCTGCCAATTGCTCTTCAGTGTTGACGTGTATGATATCAATATCTTCCTTCACAACATGATCTCTGAGAAAGTGATGACGAATTTCAATGTGCTTTGTCTTCGAGTGCTGAACTGGGTTGTTGGCAATCTTGATGGCGCTTTCGTTGTCGCAGTAGAGTGGCACTTGCTTCAGATGAATGCCATAGTCTTTGAGTGTTTGCTTCATCCACAGAAGCTGAGCGCATCAAGATCCAGCAGCAATGTATTCAGATTTAGCAGTGGAGAGAGATACACAGTTCTGCTTCTTTGAAGACCAACATACAAGTGATCGTCCCAGAAAATGACATGTGCCTGATGTAGACTTGCGATCCACCTTGTCACCAGCATAATCAGCATCCGAGAATCCAACCAGATCAAACTCTGAGCCCTTTGGATACCATAATCCTAGAGTTGGGGTGTAAGCCAAATATTGAAGAATTCGCTTCACAGCTAAGTGATGCGATTCCTTTGGTGCCGCTTGGAATCGAGCACACATGCACACTAAGCATAATATCTGGCCTAGATGCACATAGATAAAGTAAAGAACCAATCATGGAGCGGTATACCTTTTGATCAAACTCTTTACCATTGTCGTCGGGACCCAGATGATGTTTGGCTGGCATTGGCGTCGTGAAGCCTTTGCAGTCTTGCATACCAAACTTCTTCAGGCAATCTTTGAGATACTTCTCTTGAGATATAAAGATGCCGTTGCGTTGCTGACGTATTTGAAGACCAAGGAAGAACTTCAGCTCACCCATCATGGACATCTGATATTGCTCTTGCATCATATATCCAAACTCTTCACTGTATTTCTGATTGGTGCAGCCGAAGATAATGTCATCCACATATATTTGGCACACAAACAGTTCACCACCATATGTCTTCGTGAAGAGAGTGGGGTCGAGGGAACCAGATTTGAAGCCTTTGCTCTTCAGGAAGTCTTTGAGTGTGTCATACTGAAAGTGCAACTATCCCTAGGTGGTTTTGGTAATTCATAACAACATATAGCTCATTGAGCTAATGCTATTCCAAGATGACTATTTCAGGAAAGCTCAATGATTGGCATGGCATGGATGTGAAAGTGGAACCCTCAAAATGCTAAGGACAAAGGATTGGCTCAAGCTCAAAAGCTCAAGACTCTTCATTTTATATTTTAGTGATCCAAGATCACATTGAGTCTTTAGGAAAAGCCAATACTATCAAGGAGGGATGAGGTGTTGCTTAATGAGCCTCTTGCTTCATGTGCTTAGTGATATGCTCCAAAACCCTCAAATACTTTCCCATATCCACATATGACCTAAACCCTAAGCCAAACTCGGTCCTACCGATTCTTTCTATCCGGCGCCACCAAGTTTCACTTGTCATAAGCCACTGCCAAACCCTAGCAATTCGGTTCTACCGATAGGGATCTCGGTCTCACCGAGATGGGATTGCAAACTCTCTGTTTCCCTTTCGTAACTTTTCGGTCTCACCGAAAGAGAGAATCGGTCCCACCGAGATTGCAATGTAAACTCTTTGTTTCCCTTTTGTAACTTTTCGGTCTCACCGAAAGAGCAAATCGGTCCCACCGAGTTTGCCTGACCAACTCTCTGGTTAGCTTATTACCAAACTCGGTCTCACCGAGTTTGTGTAATCGGTCTCACCGAGATTACGTTATGCCCAAACCCTAACCATATCGGTCCTACCGAGTTGCATGTCAGTCCCACCGAAAATCTCTAACGGTCACTAGGTTTACCTTTTCGGTCCGACCGAGTTTGTTGATTCGGTCCCACCGAGATTGGAAAACTGTGTGTAACGATTGGATTTTGTGTGGAGGCTATATATACCCCTCCACCTCCTCTTCATTCGTTGAGAGAGCCATCAGAACACATACACAATTCCAACTCATATGTTCTGAGAGAGAACCACCTACTCATGTGTTGAGACCAAGATATTCCATTCCTACCATATGAATCTTGATCTCTAGCCTTCCCCAAGTTGCTTTCCACTCAAATCTTCTTTCCACAAAATCCAAATCCTATGAGAGAGAGTTGAGTGTTGGGGAGACTATCATTTGAAGCACAAGAGCAAGGAGTTCATCATCAACACACCATTTGTTACTTCTTGGAGAGTGGTGTCTCCTAGATTGGCTAGGTGTCACTTGGGAGCCTCCGACAAGATTGTGGAGTTGAACCAAGGAGTTTGTAAGGGCAAGGAGATCGCCTACTTCGTGAAGATCTACCGCTAGTGAGGCAAGTCCTTCGTGGGCGATGGCCATGGTGGGATAGACAAGGTTGCTTCTTCGTGGACCCTTCGTGGGTGGTTGCTTCTTCGTGGACCCTTCGTGGGTGGAACCCTCCGTGGACTCGCGCAACCATTACCCTTCGTGGGTGGAGCCCTCCGTGGACTCGCGCAACCGTTACCCTTCGTGGGTTGAAGTCTCCATCAACGTGGATGTAGGATAGCACCACCTATCCGAACCACGGGAAAAACATCCGTGTCTCCAATTGCGTTTGAATTCTCCAAACCCTTCCCTTTACATTCTTGCAAGTTGCATGCTTTACTTTCCGCTGCCAATATACTCTTTGCATGCTTGCTTGAATTGTGTGATGATTGCTTGACTTGTCCTACAATAGCTAAAATCAGCCAAGAACTAAAATTGGGAAAAGGTTAAGTTTTTATTTGGTCAAGTAGTCTAATCGCCCCCCCTCTAGACATACTTTCGATCCTACAAGTGGTATTAGAGATTTGGTCTCCATTTGCTTTGATCTCCATAGCTTTTGGTGGTCATAGCCTTGGTTTCACAACCTAGGAGAGTATGGCGTCTAGCGAGGGAAATTATCACCGTAGAGGTCCTTACTTTGATGGTACTAATTTTGCTAGTTGGAAGCATAAAATGAAAATGCATATTCTTGGACATAACCCCGCCGTTTGGGCTATTGTGTGTGTTGGTTTGCAAGGTGACTTCTTTGATGGGAAAGAACCAAACCGTGAAGCTACCGCGGATGAGTTGAAGATGTTGCAATACAATGCTCAAGCTTGTGATATTCTCTTCAACGGATTGTGCCCCGAAGAATTCAACAAAATCAGCCGTCTTGAGAATGCAAAGGAAATTTGGGACACTTTGATTGATATGCACGAAGGTACCGACTCCGTCAAGGAATCCAAGTTGGATGTGCTTCAAAGTCAACTTGACAAGTTCAAAATGAAGGATGGTGAAGGTGTCGCTGAAATGTACTCTAGGCTTACTCTCATCACAAATGAGATTGCCGGCTTAGGAAGTGAAGAGATGACCGATAGATTCATCATCAAGAAGATTCTAAGAGCCTTGGATGGAAAATATGATACCGTGTGCACATTGGTCCAAATGATGCCCAATTACAAAGATCTCAAGCCAACGGAGGTGATTGGAAGAATTGTTGCTCATGAGATGTCACTTAAGGATAAAGAGGAACTTCACAACAAATCAAGTGGTGCCTACAAAGCCTCATGTGAAGCCCCTACATCATCAAGTGAGAAACAAAACTTCAATGAAGAATTGAGCTTAATGGTGAAGAACTTCAACAAGTTCTACAAGAGTAGAAGCAAAGATAGAAGCTTCAAGTCAAGGTCCTACAATGACAAAAGATCTTCTAGTCGAGAGCGAAACTGCTACAGTTGTGGAAGACCCGGACACTATTCCAATGAGTGTACGGCTCCCTACAAGAGAAGAGAAGATTCTCCAAAAAGAAGAAGCAAAGAATCACCACCAAGAGAGATAAGGAGTAGAGATGATCGTTATGAACGAAGATACTCACGGAGAAGCAAGGATTCGGAAAGGAAGGAAAAATCATCAAGGAGCTACACAAAACGAAGACATCAAACTCATGTTGGTGAATGGGTATCCGGCTCCGACTCCGACGGCCACTCCGAGAGAAGTTATCACTCTGACTCCGAAGATACTCAAGATGAAGGTGTTGCCGGTCTAGCACTTGTGTCAACCAACTCCTACGACATATTTGACTCACCAAATGAAGGAATTGGAAGATGCTTCATGGCCAAAGGTCCTAAGGTAACACACCCCGAGTATGTTGATTTCAATAGTGATGAAGATGACTTGTTAGGTGATGATTTGCTTGTTGACAACTCTAGTGATGAATACTATGATGAAACATCAATTAATCATGCTAATCAAGATAAAACGAATGACAATGATAAGGAGAAGATTGAGGCTCTAACTAAAGAACTAAACACTCTTGAGTTAGCTCATGAAACTATCTTCGAAGATCATCGAGAACTTTTAAGAGCTCATGAGAAATTACGCTTTGAAAAGCTCAATCTTGAGCAATAGCATGAGTTCTTAAAAGCAATCAATGATGATCTCCGCAAGAAAAGTTCTTCTTACATTGCCAAGCGTTTACTCTTATCCACTTACATGCCTCAAGTCAAGTCTAGTAACAAGAACAAGAAAGATTCTTCCTCTAGCAGTAACAATGATCATGCTAAATCCAATATTGTTGCTTCTAGTAGTTATCTTGATTCCACTAATGATTCTCTTAGCCAAGTTATACTTGAGCAAGAAAATAGCTTATTGAAGGGAATTATAGAGAAAGGAGTGTACAAAAGCCTTGTCGGGAGTAAGCAATTCGAGGAAATTGTGCGCAAGCAAGGAATGCACCGGAAGAATCAAGGTGTTGGTTTTGAACGAAAGTTCAATGCCAATGGAGTTGAGTGGGAAGAAGATCAATACCCCAAGACAAAGTTTGTTCCTCAACAAGAGAAGTATGATACTTCTTTCAAGGGGACACAAGCTCAAGATGATCTTCCACCACAAGACTACAAGAAAAAAGGCAAGGACAAGCTTCAAGAGGAAATTGATGCATTTGAAGAAGCTCCTAAGACCTTAGTCAAGTGGATTCCCAAGACTACTTCAAGTTCCACTTCATCAAGTACGACTACAACTCCAAGGATTCCCATCAAGATGGTGTGGATCCAAAAGAAGAAGAACTAGAGAGTTCTTGAGGGTGACTCCGCCAACATACTTCACTCTTATCATTTTGGCAAGAACAAGTGCAATCAACTTCCACATCTTGCACTAGTTCAAGGAGTCACAAACCCTCTTGTTGGTAAGACAAGGGACAAGGTAACCTAAAAGTTTTCATGGACATCATCTTGTGTGTGCATCACTCTATGTCTATGGATATCCTTGTTTGTTCCTTGTGGGACTAACCCATGTAGGTATTGAAAGTGCAATTCACTCAAATGGATAGATCCAAGTGATCTACATCAACATTGAGCATCCACATCTTCAACATCTACATGAAGTCATCATCGACAAAACCCGAGGTTAGTTCATCCCTCTAAGGGGGGATATCACATCTAGGGGGAGCTTTACTCTAAGACTTGAGCTAAAGCAACTCTAAAGATGTGAACACAACAATGCTTTATGTAAAAGTGGTAACCCCACTTGAGCTTAAACGATGAGTATGACCTATGATCAAGTGTTCTCACTTGACTCCTAAGTCAATATACTCATATATAGATGACCTTGTCATCGCAAATTGCTTGATAGATGCTAGAATTGGTTGTGCATGCCTTGTCACATATTTCATTTGACATCTTATTGTGTGAGCATGCTGGTTGCATATTTTACTCATTCGAGGACATCCACTTGTTGTTTTGATTGTTTGGTTTTATTTCCTTTTGCCAAGTGGATGGACAAGAATGCCTAAGAACCTCCTCTAGCTATCTATGCTTTTCTCGTCTCAAACTCTATTCATGCTACATCACAAAATTTGATCAAGTCAGATTCGAACCACTCTGTGTGAGGAGCGCTCGGGGTCCCCGATTCGTCATAGACTTAAACTTCCAAAACCTCTTTATGATTCTCGGTCTGACCAATACCCTACTTTCGGTCCTACCGAGATCATTAAGTTGATCTAGGTTTTTGATCTCGGTGCAACCGATTTGAACCATTCGGTCACACCGAGTTGCAACAACTGTATACAGTTTTGCATCTCGGTGCCACCGAGTTGTTCCACTCGGTCACACCGACAGGGTCGGGCTATATATAGTCACGGGCAAAAATTTGGAAATTTCTCCGAACCCCTTCGCCTGCGCGATAGCCTGCTTTGCCAACTTGGTCTTCGGATCGTCTCCTCGCCGCCAGCCGCCTCCAGTCGCTGGTCTCCGTCGCCGTCAACGGAAATTCAACCCCGCCGTTGCCGCCGTAGCGAGTCTCCGCCGAACTAGGGTATGGACTCGATCTTTGTGCTATTCCCCAATCTGATTCTTAGCACATTGTGATCATCATGATTCTTGCCACGTTTGTTAAACTTCTATCCAGTCAATGAACTCGTAGATTAGGTTTAATTCGAAAATTTTAGGGTTAGGTTTCCGCCGAAACCATCTCGGACCCACCGAGTTGAAAAACTCGGTCCCACCGATTTGGCTTATGCCATTGCACAAGTGAGACTCGGTCTGACCGAGAATTACTTATCGGTGTGACCGATTTTGGAACTCTGTGAAACCCTAGCAGTCTCGGTGCCACCGAACTGTGACTCGGTCTGACCGAGTTCACTAGTTTAGGTGCCAAAACTGCTTCGGTATCACCGAGTTTAGAAATCGGTAGATCCGAGATGCTTTCAGTGGGAAACTAAAACGAAGTTTTTGAATTATTCTTTTGCAAAAATCTCTGCATTTTGTGATGCTTATCCACTCTATCCCATCTATAACCTATTCACAGGGTCAGCAGTCAGAGTTTGCATCATGTCAGACCAAAGTGATAGCCAGAACTTGTCAGAGCAGCAAGTGCAGATGAGTGAGGGCACTAGTCCCTCAAGTTCCTCAGATGATGGCAGCAGGAGCACCCCTAGCAATCTGCCTAAAGCTGCCACAAGACAGAGAAAGAAGAGAACCTCAGACTCAGAAGATGAGGATTATGTGGCAAAAGAGGAAGCAACTTCCAAGAGAGTAGTGCTCGAGAAGGAACATGGCTCAGCTCAAGGCACAAAGCCAGGATTGAAAATCAAAAGGCCAGCAGGTAGGCAGCCTATGCCAAAGGCCAGAGCCTCAACTCAGATTCCTGAAAAGCCTGCAACCATAGAGCCAGTTGCTGCTGAAGGAAAGAAAAGGAAGGAAAGGGTCAAGAAGACCGTAGCCAGAGTGCTTGGCAAGGCTTCCATCATGGAAGATGAAGAGGAAGAAGAAGAGGTTGCTGCACCAGCACCTAAGGCACCCAAGCTAATGGGTGATGCTATCAAATCAGGGGCTACTGCATCTAAGCCCAAGGAAGCACCCAAGGCTGCATCAAAGGTCAAGACAGCTCCAAAGAGAAATACTAGGAGCATACCTGCAACTGAAAAGAACAAGGCCCCAGTGCCTGAAGCTGCTGAAGAAGATGATGAAGAGCATGTTCTGAGAAAGCTCAAGCCCAAGATCCCAGACCACAATGATGCTCATCCTGTGGCTGAGGACATGAAGCTCAGAAGAGACTCAGGGCTGAGGAAGTGGAGAGAAGCAGATCCGTATGCTTCAAGGAGAAGAACTGCTGTTGATTACAGGTTTCACACTAAGGAACAGCAGGACTTCTATGAGACAGTTTTGTTGGACAAGAAGCCCATAGTTTGTGACATGAGATGGGTTGATTGGGAGTACATCAAGGACAATGAAGAGAACTATCCTGGAGTGCAAGACAGCTTCAATGCTTGTGGAGTAGCAGACTTTGTTGGGCAGAAGCTCACAAAGTGGAACGAGGAACTTATTATGCAATTCTACTCCACGGCACACTTCTATCCAGATGGTAGGATAACTTGGATGTCTGAAGGTACGAGGTACCAATCTACAGTTGCTGAATGGGCTCAGCTGATCAATGCCCCAGAAGACCAGGAAGATGACTTGGATGTATATGCCAAGAAGAAGATGGACCACAACTCTATGTCCAACATGTACAAGGAAATTCCAAATGAAGCACTTGATACTTTCAAGTTTGGCTCAGTGCATTATCTTCTGTCAGGGCTGCCAACTATCAACTGGATCCTTAGGCACACCTTGTTGCCCAAGTCAGGTGATCACAAGATGATCAGAGGCCATGCGATCAATTTGCTTCATATATTTGATGTGCCACAGAAGTTTAAAGTGATGAGCCTCATGGTAGAGACCATTAAGAGGGCAGCAGCTGATCAGAAGAGGAGCTGTGGATATGCCCCACAAATTCAGGAGTTAATCAACTCCAAGATGGGCACAGGCATATACTTATTGGACAAGGAACACCTGCCCATCCGTCCAGACTTTGAAGATAATCAAGTTGTCATGAATGATAATGAACCATCATCTGCACAAGCACAAGCAAAGAAGGAGAAGGCAAGGAAGGAGAAAGCTGCCAAGATGCCAACTCAAGAGGAGGAATCTGAATATTTCCTGAAAACCAAACTAGAGCAGCTTGGTTACTTGATTGCATCCACACTGAGGATTGAGCAAGGACTGGCCACCCTAACTCAGAATCAGCAGAGCTTAGAGAGGATCATGGAACAAAAGTTCTATGACTTGGATGTCAAAGTAACAGAGATTCAGTCTGCAGTGGAACAACTTCAGGATGACATGCAGGAGAGGAGAGGCAAGACTACAACTGATGCATTTGCCAGAGTGCCAAGAGCTCAGAGATCACATGCAGTGCCAGTTGCTGACACCAGAGCCACCACTTCTGCACCAGCTACAGCCTCAGTTCCACCAGCTCCAGCATCTACTTCAGCCTCAACTCCAACCACGTCTACAGAAGGCTTCGTCCTTGGAGTGCTCCGGACTCCACCACCACCTGAAGATCAAGCCTGAGTGTCGACTTAGCACTATGCATTTTCTAGGAACTTTTTGGTAACTTGTTGCCAAAGGGGGAGAAAATGTATAGATCATAGGCTTCGAGAGAGAGTGTTGCTTTTATTCTCTCTTGTTTTATTTGGTGGTTTTTCGAACTTTGTTTGCTTTTGTGTGAGATACTATGTCATTGCTCGTGAGACATTGATGATCATGTGTTTGATCATAAGAAGTGAGTGGAAGGAAAGTAGAACTTGACGAGGTAACTGTACCTACTCCCTTATTGGAAAATAGTACATCATAGAAAACTGTTTCTGCGACACCTATACCAATTAGTGAGGAAACTAATGATGATGATCATGAAACTTCAGGACAAGATACTACTGAACCTCATAGATCAACCAGAGCGAGATCCGCACCAGAGTGGTACGGTAATCCTTTTCTGGAAATCATGCTGCTAGATCATGATGAACCTACGAACTATGAAGAAGCGATGGTGAGCCCAGATTCCGCAAAGTGGCTTGAAGCCATGAAATCTGAGATGGGATCCATGTATGAGAACAAAGTATGGACTTTGGTTGACTTGCCCGATGATCGGCAAGCAATTGAGAATAAATGGATCTTCAAGAAGAAGACTGACGTTGATGGTAATGTTACTATCTACAAAGCTCGACTTGTCGCAAAAGGTTTTCGATAAGTTCAAGGGGTTGACTACGATGAGACCTTCTCACCCGTAGCGATGCTTAAGTCTGTCCGAATCATGTTAGCAATTGCCGCATTTTATGATTATGAAATTTGGCAGATGGATGTCAAAACTGCATTCCTGAATGGATTTCTGGAAGAAGAGTTGTATATGATGCAACCGGAAGGTTTTGTCGATCCAAAGGGAACTAACAAAGTGTGCAAGCTCCAGCGATCCATTTATGGACTGGTGCAAGCCTCTCGGAGTTGGAATAAACGCTTTGATAGTGTGATCAAAGCATTTGGTTTTATACAGACTTTCGGTGAAGCCTGTATTTACAAGAAAGTGAGTGGGAGCTCTGTAGCATTTCTAATATTATATGTGGATGACATATTGCTGATTGGAAATGATATAGAATTTCTGGATAGCATAAAGGGATACTTGAATAAGAGTTTTTCAATGAAAGACCTCGGTGAAGCTGCTTACATATTAGGCATAAAGATCTATAGAGATAGATCAAGACGCTTAATTGGACTTTCACAAAGCACATACCTTGACAAGATTTTGAAGAAGTTCAAAATGGATCAAGCAAATAAAGGGTTCTTGCCTGTGTTACAAGGTGTGAAGTTGAGTCAGACTCAATGCCTGACCACTGCAGAAGATAGAGAGAAAATGAAAGATGTTCCCTATGCTTCAGCCATAGGCTCTATCATGTATGCAATGCTGTGTACCAGACCTGATGTGTGCCTTGCTATAAGTTTAGCAGGGAGGTACCAAAGTAATCCAGGAGTGGATCATTGGACAGCGGTCAAGAACATCCTGAAATACCTGAAAAGGACTAAGGATATGTTTATCGTATATGGAGGTGACAAAGAGCTCACCGTAAAAGGTTACGTTGACGCAAGCTTTGACACTGATCCGGACGATTCTAAATCGCAAACCGGATACGTGTTTACATTAAACGGTGGAGCTGTCAGTTGGTGCAGTTCTAAACAAAGCGTCGTAGCGGGATCTACATGTGAAGCGGAATACATAGCTGCTTCGGAAGCAGCGAACGAAGGAGTCTGGATGAAGGAGTTCATATCCGATCTAGGTGTCATACCTAGTGCATCGGGTCCAATGAAAATCTTTTGTGACAATACTGGTGCAATTGCCTTGGCAAAGGAATCCAGATTTCACAAGAGTACCAAGCACATCAAGAGACGCTTCAATTCCATCCGGGATCTAGTCCAGGTGGGAGACATTGAGATTTGCAAGATACATACGGATCTGAATGTTGCAGACCCGTTGACTAAGCCTCTTCCACGAGCAAAACATGATCAGCACCAAGGCTCCATGGGTGTTAGAATCATTACTGTGTAATCTAGATTATTGACTCTAGTGCAAGTGGGAAACTGAAGGAAATATGCCCTAGAGGCAATAATAAAGTTATTATTTATTTCCTTATATCATGATAAATGTTTATTATTCATGCTAGAATTGTATTAACCGGAAACATAATACATGTGTGAATACATAGACAAACTTAGTGTCACTAGTATGCCTCTACTTGACTAGCTCGTTAATCAAAGATGGTTATGTTTCCTAACCATGAACAAGGTGTTTTTATTTGATTAACGAGGTCACATCATTAGTTGAATGATCTGATTGACATGACCCATTTCATTAGCTTAGCACCCGATCGTTTAGTATGTTGCTATTGCTTTCTTCATGACTTATACATGTTCCTATGACTATGAGATTATGCAACTCCCGTTTATCGGAGGAACACTTTGTGTGCTACCAAACGTCACAACGTAACTGGGTGATTATAAAGGAGCTCTACAGGTGTCTCCAAAGGTAGATGTTGGGTTGGCGTATTTCGAGATTAGGATTTGTCACTCCATTGTCGGAGAGGTATCTCTGGGCCCTCTCGGTAATGCACATCACATAAGCCTTGCAAGCATTGCAACTAATGAGTTAGTTGCGAGATGATGTATTACGGAACGAGTAAAGAGACTTGCCGGTAACGAGATTGAACTAGGTATTGGATACCGACGATCGAATCTCGGGCAATTAACATACCGATGACAAAGGGAACAGCGTATGTTGTTATGCGGTCTGACCAATAAAGATCTTCATAGAATATGTAGGAGCCAATATGGGCATCCAGGTCCCGCTATTGGTTATTGACTGGAGACATGTCTCGGTCATGTCTACATTGTTCTCGAACCGTAGGGTCCGCACGCTTAACGTTACGATGACAGTTATTATGAGTTTATGCATTTTGATGTACCGAAGTTAGTTCGGAGTCCCGGATGTGATCACGGACATGACGAGGAGTCTCGAAATGGTCGAGATATAAAGATTGATATATTGGAAGCCTATATTTGGACATCGGAAGTGTTCCGGGTGAAATCGGGATTTTACCGGAGTACCGGGAGGTTACCGGAACCCCCCGGGAGCCATATGGGCCTTAATGGGCTTTAGTGGAAAGGAGAAAGGGGGCAGCCCAAGGTGGCCGCGCGCCTCCCCCCTTCCCCTAGTCCTATTAGGACTAGGAGAGGTGGTCGCCCCCCCCCTCTCTCTTTCCCCCTCGGGGAATCCTAGTCCAACTAGGATTGGGGGGGGAGTCCTACTCCCGGAAGGAGTAGGACTCCTCCTGCGCCCTCCTCCTAGCCGGCAGCCCCCTCCCCCTTGGCTCCTTTATATACGGAGGCAGGGGCACCTCTACACACACAAGTTGATCCTTGAGATCGTTCCTTAGCCGTGTGCGGTGCCCCCTGCCACCATATTCCACCTCGATCATATTGTAGCGGTGCTAAGGCGAAGCCCTGTGACAGTAGAACATCAAGATCGTCACCACACCGTCGTGCTGACGGAACTCCTCCCCGACGCTTTGCTGGATCGGAGCCCGGGGATCGTCATCGAGCTGTACGTGTGCTAAGAACTCGGAGGTGCCGGAGTAACGGTGCTTGGATCGGTCGGATCGGGAAGACGTACGACTACTTCCTCTACGTTGCGTCAACGCTTCCGCAGTCGGTCTGCGTGGGTACGTAGACAACACTCTCCCCTCTCGTTGCTATGCATCACCATGATCTTGCGTGTGCATAGGAATTTTTTTGAAATTACTGCGTTCCCCAACAGTGGCATCCGAGCCTAGGTTTTATGGTTTGATCTTATATGCACGAGTAGAACACAAGTGAGTTGTGGGCGATATAAGTCATACTGCCTACCAGCATGTCATACTTTGGTTCGGCGGTATTGTTGGACGAGACGACCCGGACCGACATTACGCGTACGCTTACGCGAGACCGGTTCTCCCGACGTGCTTTGCACATAGGTGGCTTGCGGGCGACAGTCTCTCCAACTTTAGTTGAACCAAGTGTGGCTACGCCCGGTCCTTGCGAAGGTTAAAATGGAGTCTATTTGACAAACTATCGTTGTGGTTTTGATGCGTAGGTGAGATTGGTTCTTGCTTAAGCCCGTAGCAGCCACGTAAAACTTGCAACAACAAAGTAGAGGACGTCTAACTTGTTTTTGCAGGGCATGTTGTGATGTGATATGGTCAAGGCATGATGCTGAATTTTATTGTATGAGATGATCATGTTTTGTAACCGAGTTATCGGCAACTGGCAGGAGCCATATGGTTGTCGCTTTATTGTATGCAATGCAATCGCGATGTAATGCTTTACTTTATCACTAAGCGGTAGCGATAGTCGTAGAAGCATAAGATTGGCGAGACAACAACGATGCTACGATGGAGATCAAGGTGTCGCGCCGGTGACGATGGTGATCATGACGGTGCTTCGGAGATGGAGATCACAGGCACAAGATGATGATGGCCATATCATATCACTTATATTGATTGCATGTGATGTTTATCTTTTATGCATCTTATCTTGCTTTGATTGACGGTAGCATTATAAGATGATCTCTCACTAAATTATCAAGAAGTGTTCTCCCTGAGTATGCACCGTTGCGAAAGTTCTTCGTGCTGAGACACCACGTGATGATCGGGTGTGATAGGCTCTACGTTCAAATACAACGGGTGCAAAACAGTTGCACACGCGGAATACTCAGGTTATACTTGACGAGCCAAGCATATACAGATATGGCCTCGGAACACGGAGACCGAAAGGTCGAGCGTGAATCATATAGTAGATATGATCAACATAGTGATGTTCAGCAATGAAACTACTCCATCTCACGTGAAGATCGGACATGGTTTAGTTGATTTGGATCACGTGATCACTTAGAGGATTAGAGGGATGTCTATCTAAGTGGGAGTTCTTAAGTAATATGATTAATTGAACTTAAATTTATCATGAACTTAGTCCCTGATAGTATCTTGCTTGTTTATGTTGATTGTAGATAGATGGCTCGTGCTGTTGTTCCGTTGAATTTTAATGCGTTCCTTGAGAAAGCAAAGTTGAAAGATGATGGTAGCAATTACACGGACTGGGTCCGTAACTTGAGGATTATCCTCATTGCTGCACAGAAGAATTACGTCCTGGAAGCACCGCTGGGTGCCAGGCCTGCTGCTGGAGCAACACCAGATGTTATGAACGTCTGGCAGAACAAAGCTGATGACTACTCGATAGTTCAGTGTGCCATGCTTTACGGCTTAGAATCGGGACTTCAACGACGTTTTGAACGTCATGGAGCATATGAGATGTTCCAGGAGTTGAAGTTAATATTTCAAGCAAATGCCCGGATTGAGAGATATGAAGTCTCCAATAAATTCTATAGCTGCAAGATGGAGGAGAACAGTTCTGTCAGTGAGCATATACTCAAAATGTCTGGGTATAATAATCACTTGATTCAATTGGGAGTTAATCTTCTAGATGATTGCGTCATTGACAGAATTCTCCAATCACTGCCACCAAGCTACAAGAGCTTCGTGATGAACTATAATATGCAAGGGATGAACAAGACTATTCCCGAGCTCTTCGCAATGCTGAAAGCTGCGGAGGTAGAAATCAAGAAGGAGCATCAAGTGTTGATGGTCAATAAGACCACTAGTTTCAAGAAAAAGGGCAAAGGGAAGAAGAAGGGGAACTTCAAGAAGAATGGCAAGCTAGTTGCTGCTCAAGAGAAGAAACCCAAGTCTGGACCTAAGCCTGAAACTGAGTGCTTCTACTACAAGCAGACTGGTCACTGGAAGCGGAACTGCCCCAAGTATTTGGCGGATAAGAAGGATGGCAAGGTGAACAAAGGTATATGTGATATACATGTTATTGATGTGTACCTTACCAATGCTCGCAGTAGCACATGGGTATTTGATACTGGTTCTGTTGCTAATATTTGCAACTCGAAACAGGGACTACGGATTAAGCGAAGATTGGCTAAGGACGAGGTGACGATGCGCGTGGGAAACGGTTCCAAAGTCGATGTGATCGCGGTCGGCACGCTACCTCTACATCTACCTTCGGGATTAGTATTAGACCTAAATAATTGTTATTTGGTGCCAGCGTTGAGCATGAACATTATACCTGGATCTTGTTTAATGCGAGACGGTTATTCATTTAAATCAGAGAATAATGGTTGTTCTATTTATATGAGTAATATCTTTTATGGTCATGCACCCTTGAAGAGTGGTCTATTCTTATTGAATCTCGAGAGTAGTGATACACATATTCATAATGTTGAAGCCAAAAGATGCAGAGTTGATAATGATAGTGCAACTTATTTGTGGCACTGCCGTTTAGGTCATATCGGTGTAAAGCGCATGAAGAAACTCCATACTGATGGGCTTTTGGAACCACTTGATTATGAATCGCTTGGTACTTGCGAACCGTGCCTCTTGGGCAAGATGACCAAAACACCGTTCTCCGGTACTATGGAGAGAGCAACAGATTTGTTGGAAATCATACATACAGATGTATGTGGTCCGATGAATATTGAAGCTCGTGGCGGATATCGTTATTTTCTCACCTTCACAGATGATTTAAGCAGATACGAGTATATCTACTTAATGAAACATAAGTCTAAAACATTTGAAAAGTTCAAAGAATTTCAGAGTGAAGTGGAAAATCATCGTAACAAGAAAATAAAGTTTCTACGATCTGATCGTGGAGGAGAATATTTGAGTTACGAGTTTGGTGTACATTTGAAACAATGCGGAATAGTTTCGCAGCTCACGCCACCCGGAACACCACAACGTAATGGTGTGTCCGAACGTCGTAATCGTACTTTACTAGATATGGTGCGATCTATGATGTCTCTTACTGATTTACCGCTATCGTTTTGGGGATACGCTCTAGAGACGGCCGCATTCACGTTAAATAGGGCACCATCAAAATCCGTTGAGACGACGCCTTATGAACTGTGGTTTGGCAAGAAACCAAAGTTGTCGTTTCTGAAAGTTTGGGGCTGCGATGCTTATGTGAAAAAGCTTCAACCCGATAAGCTCGAACCCAAATCGGAGAAATGTGTCTTCATAGGATATCCAAAGGAAACTATTGGATACACCTTCTATCACAGATCCGAAGGCAGGACTTTTGTTGCTAAATTCGGAAACTTTCTGGAGAAGGAGTTTCTCTCGAAAGAAGTGAGTGGGAGGAAACTAGAACTTGACGAGGTAACTGTACCTACTCCCTTATTGGAAAATAGTACATCACAGAAAACTGTTTCTGCGACACCTATACCAATTAGTGAGGAAGCTAATGATGATGATCATGAAACTTCAGGACAAGATACTACTGAACCTCGTAGATCAACCAGAGCGAGATCCGCACCAGAGTGGTACGGTAATCCTGTTCTGGAAATCATGCTGCTAGATCATGATGAACCTACGAACTATGAAGAAGCGATGGTGAGCCCAGATTCCGCAAAGTGGCTTGAAGCCATGAAATCTGAGATGGGATCCATGTATGAGAACAAAGTATGGACTTTGGTTGACTTGCCCGATGATCGGCAAGCAATTGAGAATAAATGGATCTTCAAGAAGAAGACTGACGCTGATGGTAATGTTACTGTCTACAAAGCTCGACTTGTCGCAAAAGGTTTTCGACAAGTTCAAGGGGTTGACTACGATGAGACCTTCTCACCCGTAGCGATGCTTAAGTCTGTCCGAATCATGTTAGCAATTGCCGCATTTTATGATTATGAAATTTGGCAGATGGATGTCAAAACTGCATTCCTGAATGGATTTCTGGAAGAAGAGTTGTATATGATGCAACCGGAAGGTTTTGTCGATCCAAAGGGAACTAACAAAGTGTGCAAGCTCCAGCGATCCATTTATGGACTGGTGCAAGCCTCTCGGAGTTGGAATAAACGCTTTGATAGTGTGATCAAAGCATTTGGTTTTATACAAACTTTCGGTGAAGCCTGTATTTACAAGAAAGTGAGTGGGAGCTCTGTAGCATTTCTAATATTATATGTGGATGACATATTGCTGATTGGAAATGATATAGAATTTCTGGATAGCATAAAGGGATACTTGAATAAGAGTTTTTCAATGAAAGACCTCGGTGAAGCTGCTTACATATTAGGCATAAAGATCTATAGAGATAGATCAAGACGCTTAATTGGACTTTCACAAAGCACATACCTTGACAAGATTTTGAAGAAGTTCAAAATGGATCAAGCAAATAAAGGGTTCTTGCCTGTGTTACAAGGTGTGAAGTTGAGTCAGACTCAATGCCCGACCACTGCAGAAGATAGAGAGAAAATGAAAGATGTTCCCTATGCTTCAGCCATAGGCTCTATCATGTATGCAATGCTGTGTACCAGACCTGATGTGTGCCTTGCTATAAGTTTAGCAGGGAGGTACCAAAGTAATCCAGGAGTGGATCACTAGACAGCGGTCAAGAACATCCTGAAATACCTGAAAAGGACTAAGGATATGTTTATCGTATATGGAGGTGACAAAGAGCTCACCGTAAAAGGTTACGTTGACGCAAGCTTTAACACTGATCCGGACGATTCTAAATCGCAAACCGGATACGTGTTTACATTAAACGGTGGAGCTGTCAGTTGGTGCAGTTCTAAACAAAGCGTCGTAGCGGGATCTACATGTGAAGCGGAATACATAGCTGCTTCGGAAGCAGCGAACGAAGGAGTCTGGATGAAGGAGTTCATATCCGATCTAGGTGTCATACCTAGTGCATCGGGTCCAATGAAAATCTTTTGTGACAATACTGGTGCAATTGCCTTGGCAAAGGAATCCAGATTTCACAAGAGGACCAAGCACATCAAGAGACGCTTCAATTCCATCCGGGATCTAGTCCAGGTGGGAGACATTGAGATTTGCAAGATACATACGGATCTGAATGTTGCAGACCCGTTGACTAAGCCTCTTCCACGAGCAAAACATGATCAGCACCAAGGCTCCATGGGTGTTAGAATCATTACTGTGTAATCTAGATTATTGACTCTAGTGCAAGTGGGAGACTGAAGGAAATATGCCCTAGAGGCAATAATAAAGTTATTATTTATTTCCTTATATCATGATAAATGTTTATTATTCATGCTAGAATTGTATTAACCAGAAACATAATACATGTGTGAATACATAGACAAACTTAGTGTCACTGGTATGCCTCTACTTGACTAGCTCGTTAATCAAAGATGGTTATGTTTCCTAACCATGAACAAGGTGTTGTTATTTGATTAACGAGGTCACATCATTAGTTGAATGATCTGATTGACATGACCCATTTCATTAGCTTAGCACTCGATCGTTTAGTATGTTGCTATTGCTTTCTTCATGACTTATACATGTTCCTATGACTATGAGATTATGCAACTCCCGTTTACCGGAGGAACACTTTGTGTGCTACCAAACATCACAACGTAACTGGGTGATTATAAAGGAGCTCTACAGGTGTCTCCAAAGGTAGATGTTGGGTTGGCGTATTTCGAGATTAGGATTTGTCACTCCGATTGTCGGAGAGGTATCTCTGGGCCCTCTCGGTAATGCACATCACATAAGCCTTGCAAGCATTGCAACTAATGATTTAGTTGCGAGATGATGTATTACGGAACGAGTAAAGAGACTTGCCGGTAACGAGATTGAACTAGGTATTGGATACCGACGATCGAATCTCGGGCAAGTAACATACCGATGACAAAGGGAACAACGTATGTTGTTATGCGGTCTGACCGATAAAGATCTTCGTAGAATATGTAGGAGCCAATATGGGCATCCAGGTCCCGCTATTGGTTATTGACCGGAGACATGTCTCGGTCATGTCTACATTGTTCTCGAACCGTAGGGTCCGCACGCTTAACGTTACGATGACAGTTATTATGAGTTTATGCATTTTGATGTACCGAAGTTAGTTCGGAGTCCCGGATGTGATCACGGACATGACGAGGAGTCTCGAAATGGTCGAGATATAAAGATTGATATATTGGAAGCCTATATTTGGACATCGGAAGTGTTCCGGGTGAAATCGGGATTTTACCGGAGTACCGGGAGGTTACCGGAACCCCCCGGGAGCCATATGGGCCTTAATGGGCTTTAGTGGAAAGGAGAAAGGGGGCAGCCCAAGGTGGCCGCGCGCCTCCCCCCTTCCCCTAGTCCTATTAGGACTAGGAGAGGTGGCCGGCCCCCCTCTCTCTCTTTCCCCCTGGGGAATCCTAGTCCAACTAGGATTGGGGGGGAGTCCTACTCCCGGAAGGAGTAGGACTCCTCCTGCGCCCTCCTCCTGGCCGGCAGCCCCCTCCCCCTTGGCTCCTTTATATACGGAGGCAGGGGGCACCTCTACACACACAAGTTGATCCTTGAGATCGTTCCTTAGCCGTGTGCGGTGCCCCCTGCCACCATATTCCACCTCGATCATATTGTAGCGGTGCTAAGGCGAAGCCCTGCGACAGTAGAACATCAAGATCGTCACCACGCCGTCGTGCTGACGGAACTCCTCCCTGACGCTTTGCTGGATCGGAGCCCGGGGATCGTCATCGAGCTGTACGTGTGCTAAGAACTCGGAGGTGCCGGAGTAACGGTGCTTGGATCGGTCGGATCGGGAAGACGTACGACTAATTCCTCTACGTTGCGTCAACGCTTCCGCAGTCAGTCTGCGTGGGTACATAGACAACACTCTCCCCTCTCGTTGCTATGCATCACCATGATCTTGCGTGTGCGTAGGAAATTTTTTGAAATTACTGCGTTCCCCAACAGACCCTTCGTGGGTGGAGCCCTCCGTGGACTCGCGCAACCATTACCCTTCGTGGGTGGAGCCCTCCCTGGACTCGCGCAACCGTTACCCTTCGTGGGTTGAAGTCTCCATCAACGTGGATGTAGGATAGCACCACCTATCCGAACCACGGGAAAAACATCCGTGTCTCCAATTGCGTTTGAATTCTCCAAACCCTTCCCTTTACATTCTTGCAAGTTGCATGCTTTACTTTCCGCTGCCAATATACTCTTTGCATGCTTGCTTGAATTGTGTGATGATTGCTTGACTTGTCCTACAATAGCTAAAATCTGCCAAGAACTAAAATTGGGAAAAGGTTAAGTTTTTATTTGGTCAAGTAGTCTAATCACCCCCCCCCTCTAGACATACTTTCGATCCTACACATACCAAGCCCGAGGGGCTTGTTTGAGGCCATATAGTGCCTTGTTGAGCTTGTATACCATGTCAGGATGTTTTGGATCTTCAAAGCCAGGTGGTTGTGCGACATACACTTCTTCTTCAATCTTGCCATAGAGAAAAGCGCTCTTCACATCCATTTGATATAGAAGTATGTTATGATGATTTGCATAGGCCAGCAGTATGCGTATGGCTTCAAGTCTAGCCACAGGAGCAAATGTTTCATCGAAGTCAATCCCTTCAACTTGAGTGTATCCTTGAGAAACGAGACGAGCTTTGTTTCTGACAACTTGACCATGCTCATCTTGCTTGTTGCGATATATCCATTTGGTGCCTATTATATTGTGCTTCCGAGGATCAGGACGCTTGACCAGTTCCCATACATTATTCAGCTCAAACTGTTGAAGCTCTTCTTGCATAGCTTGAATCCATTCAGGTTCCATGAAGGATTCTTCAACTTTCTTGGGTTTTGTTATTGAGACGAATGCAAAGCGCCCACATAAATTTTCTAGCTGAGTTGCCCTTGAATGAGTGAGTGGACCTGGTGCATTGATGCTATCAATTATTCTCTCAATCTGCACTTCATTTGCAACACGAGGATGTACAGGACGAAGATTTTGCTCTTGCTGATCATTGTCATTGTTAGAGGGATTGTCTTCAGGCTGAGCATTGTCTTCCGGTTGATCAGGTGCGGAGATGATAAGTTCTTCTTCAGGTTGAGCTTCAGAAGGTATGATTTCTCCAATTCCCATAAGTTTGATTGATTCACTGGATGGAACTTCATCTAGCACATTTGGCAAGTGCTCTCTTTGTGAGCCGTTAGTTTCATCGAACCGCACATCCATTGTTTCAACCACTTTGTAATGAAAGAGATTGAAGACTCTGTAGGAGTGCAAATCCTTTACATATCCAAGCATAAAACCCTCATGTGCTTTTGGTGCAAACTTTGAAGTGTGATGTGGATCCTTGATCCAGCACTTGGCGCCAAATACTCTGAAGTAACTGACATTTGGCTTCTTGCCAGTAAGGAGCTCATAGGATGTCTTGTTCAGAAGCTTGTGAATATAAACACGGTTGATGATATGGCATGCAGTGTCAATGGCTTCATCCCAGAATTTTCTTGGAGTCTTGTATTCATCAAGCATCGTCCGAGCCATCTCAATAAGTGTTCTATTCTTGCGTTCGACGACGCCATTCTGCTATGGTGTGTACGGAGCTCAGAATTCGTGTGTGATGCCCAAAGTATCAAGGTATGTATCTAGGCCAGTGTTCTTGAATTCAGTGCCATTGTCACTTTTGATGTGCTTTATCTTGGCGCCATAGTTGTTTGTTGCTCTATTGGTGAAGCGTCTGAAGACATCCTGCACTTCAGTCTTGTAAAGGATTATATGCACCCAAGTATATCTTGAATAATCATCAACAATGACAAAGCCATAGAGACAAGCAGTAGTAGTAAGAGTTGAGTAATGAGTGGGACCGAAAAGATCCATGTGTAGCAGTTCGAAGGGTTGAGTCGTTGTCATGATTGTCTTCGAGGGATGCTTGGCCCTCGTCATCTTTCCTGCTTCACAGGCACCGCATAAGTGATCCTTCTTGAACTTGACGCCCTCGATGCCTATGACATGCTTCTTCCTTGCAAGGTGTGGAGGTTCCTCATGCCAGCATGCCCTAGCCTTCGATGCCAGAGCCAGCATTCAGAAGCTTTTGCTAGAAGACATACTGCAAGTTGTGGTCCTGCTGAGAAATCTACAACATACAAATCATCTTTTCGATACCCTTCAAACACTAGAGACTTGTCAGATTCCATTAGTACAAGGCAACGATATTTTCCAAACATCACAATCATGTTTAAATCACAAAGCATTGAGATAGACATTAAGTTGAAACCAAGGGATTCAACAAGCATGACTTTATCCATGTGTTGATCCTTTGATATTGCAACTCTACCTAGACCCAATACCTTGCTTTTACCAGTGTCAGCAAATGTGATGTGACTTTTGTCTGATGGACGTAAAGTTGAGTCCATGAGAAGGCTTCGCTTGCCAGTCATGTGATTTGTACACCCACTATCAATAATCCATTCTAAAGCGGCTAGTGTCATACCCTATAGTGCGGTTAGGGGGATAGGCTTCACGAAGAGAATTGTGAAGCAAAAACATTTTACGAACCAGTGGATTATTAAAGCTTAGATCGAGATTAGGACTGATAGGGCAAGTTGCAAGCGATTCAGAAACAAAGTACATAGTAAGACCATTTGGGCATTTGATCTTGCGCCCTACAAGATGTTTAAGGTCCCCAGCAATAGTGTCAGACGATTTTGGTTTTCGGCTGGAGACCTTTTCCTGCAAAGGAGAGTTAAGCTTTCTTAGCCACCCACATCTTCAGGGGTGGCTTCGAAGCAATAAGTCTAAGTGCAGCATCTGAGAACTTTGGCTTTGGAGCCCTAGCAAAAAGTCTTGCAGGTGGACAATAGTATTCATAAGAATAAGCAGAATAGTTCTTGGTCTTATGAACATGGTGGTTTGATGAATCGCGCTCATACTCATAGGCATGAGTATGGCTTCCCTGCAAAACATTTGCGTTAGTGTGACTCAGGTGAGTCCTCTGTCTGTATGAAGCCTTTGGACCGTATGAAGCCTGTGGTCTGGGGTTTGTCTTCTTCACCTGTGGTGTCATGATGACATTCACAGGAAGATTCTCCAAACACCTTTTCGGCACCCAAATCTTCTTCATAGGCGGTCCATTCCTACAGTTAGTACCAATATACCTGGCAAACACTTCACCATTCTGATTCTTAAACAGTTTATAGTTTGCATCAAAGGATTCATCAATAACAATGGGGTTAGCACAAGTAAAGCCAGATAGAGTGGATGGATCTGCTGAAGGTTCCTTTGCAGCAACCCATGTGGTTTTGGGGTACTGCTCAGGTTTCCAGTAAGAGCCATCAGCATTCATTTTCCTTACGAACCCAACACCCTCTTTCCTAGGGTTTCGGTTCAGGATCTGCCTTTTGAGGACATCACATAGTGTCTGATGCCCTTTGAGACTTTTGTACATCCCTGTTTCAAGCAATGTCTTCAACCTAGCATTCTCATCAGCAATAGCAGTGGTGTCCTTAGCAGAGGGGTTAGTTTCCACAGCAACAGTTGAAGATATTGCAACAGTAGCAGCAGTAGAACATTCAGCAACAGGAGTAGCGTTATCACGCTCAATGCATTTAAGACATGGTGGTTCAAATCCTTCCTGAGCTGAACTGATCTGTTCGGCGCGAAGTGACTCGTTTTCCTTTTGAAGATCTTCATGAGCCGCTCTTAATTTCTCGAGTTCTTCATGAGTTGTTGAGAGCGTTTCATGACGAGTTTCAAGATCCTCATACTTAATATGAAGATTTTTTATGTCTTCAATTAAGGACTAAGATGGAGTCATTTCAGTGTCCAACAGGTCATCGCTTTTGTCTAACAGTTTTTGAATATGTTCCGTAGCTTTCTGTTGTTTAGTGACAAGGGAAGCAAGTTTTGCATAGCTGGGTCCAAATTCATCACCAGATTCATCATCACTGGATTCAGATAGATAGCATTCAATTACCTTAGCATCATTTGCCATAAGGCATGATGCAGAAGATGATGATTCTGGTTCGAAAGTCATCGCTTTGAGTGACTCCTTAAAGTCCTCGAACCGAGGATCATGACGAGTTCGATGACCCTCATAGACCTCCGAGAGACGGTCCTAGATGAGCTTTGCATGATCGAGATGCATGACATTCCTAAACTGATTTTGAGATAGACAGGAGCAGATGACGTCCTTCGCCGTGAGGTTGAGAAGAGTGTACTTGCGAATGTCATCAGCTTCCGCCATTTTGCACAGATCGGTCAGGCCAATCTCAGTGACGGTCCACAGCTTGCTGTTTGTTGCCATGAGGCGCTTCTTCATCATGGCCTTCCACTTGGGATACTCGTGACCGTCAAAGATGGGGCATGACACAGTCTTCATACCTGTGGTCGACATAACTAAAACTCCAGGCGGTTAAACCAAAATCACACAGAACAAGGGAGTACCTTGCTCTGATACCAATTGAAAGTGTGTTATATCGACTAGAGGGGGATGAATAGGCGATTTTTATGAAAGTATTCAAAACATGGAAGTTTCGAAGACAAATGATAGAAATGAATCTATTTCCATGCAGTGGAAGATAGACTACACTAGACAGACAATAGTCAAGCATTCAATGAAGTGAAACCACAATGACTAATAGTAGCTAGGCAGTAAGGATCAGGTACACAGTGAAGACAAATAGATAAAGCAAATAGGCACTGACTTTACAAGAGCCAACTGTAAATAAAGAGATGAGAAGGATAGAACCAGTGTGCGTGACGAAGATAAAGGTTTGGTAGACCAGTTCCAACTGCTGTGACAGTTGTACGTCTGGTTAGGGAGGATAGGTATTTAAACCTAAGGACACTCAGTCTCGGACACTTAGTCCTGAGCACGCAGCTCAGAACACTTAGTCCTCTCCGTATTCCCCTTGAGCTAAGGTCACATAGACCTCGCCCAATCACTCTGGTAAGTCTTCAAGGTAAACTTCCAAACCTTCACAGACTTCGTTCACCGGCGATCCACAATGACTCTTGGATGCTCAGAACGCGATGCCTAACTGTTTGGAGGATTCACAGTCCTCAAGTGTAATAAGTCTTCAGATTACACAGACAAGAAGACTTAAGTGATGCCTAACACTCTTTGGCTCTGGGTGGTTAGGGCTTTATCCTCTCAAGGAATTCTCTCTCAAAGGCTTCGAGGTGGGTTGCTCTCAAGCGACAAAAGCCGTACTTTAACTCTGAGCAGCCAACCGTTTATGGTTGTAGGGGGTGGGCTATTTATAGCCACTAGGCAACCCAACCTGATTTGTCCGAAATGACCCTGGGTCACTAAGGAACTGACACGTGTTCCAACGGTCAGATTTCAAACACACACGGCAACTTTACTTGGGCTACAAGCAAAGCTGACTTGTCCAACTCTGAACAAGATTCGCTCTCATAGTCTTCACTCGAAGACATAGGATTTTGGTTAAGCATCACTTCAGTCATTCTGACTGGTTTTCTTGGACCCCACTTAACAGTACGGTGGTTCCTATGACTCAACAAAGAAGAAAAAGAACTACGAAAGATCTAAGTCTTCGCGCTCCATAGTCTTCATGCGATGTCTTCTCTTGTCATAGTCTTCAAGGTGAATGTCTTCACATACCACCTTTGACTTCAATGTCTTCATACATTTCTAGGGGTCATCTCTGGTAGGAAAACCGAATCAATGAGGGACTTCTACCCGTGTTATCCTGCAATTCTCACAAACACATTAGTCCCTCAACTAGGTTTGTCGTCAATACTCCAAAACCAACTAGGGGTGGCACTAGATGCACTTACAGGTACGAAGGCTTCTGGCGGCGGAACTCCTGATCTAATCTCCGTTCTGGAAGTTTTAGGGTATATGGAGTTATATAGGCAGAAGAAGCACGTCAGGGGAGCCACGGGGGCCCCACGAGGCAGGGGGCGCGCCCACAGCTCCCGTATCTTCTAACGTGGGGTCCAAATCCATCAGGTGTGTTTCCTTCCAAAAATAACTTCTCCAGTTGATTTCGTTCCGTTTCGACTCCGTCTGATATTCCTTTTCTTCAAAACATTGAAATAGGCATAAAACAGCAAATCTGGGCTGGGCCTCCGGTTAATAGCTTAGTCCCAAAAGTAATATAAAAGTGGATAATAAAGCCCAATATTGCCCAAAACAGTAGATAATATAGCATGGAGCAATCAAAAAAATATAGATACGTTGGAGACGTATCAATCACCACATGATTCATTGACAGGGACTAAGGACAATCATGAGTGATGCACGCTGATGTTGGCTCTGTGCAAAAGCTTGGGTGCATCTTCTGTTGACTTGGTTCGTGAAATTATGCTTGGCGGCAGTCTCGGGGGGGATGCACTTGCTAACAAGGATGTAGACTTACTCCTAAGTAAGTGTCTACTGATGATAAAAAATGAAACGGGATCGAAACCCCTCGCGGTAGCTACGTGATGTGGATGCGCCTATCTAAAACGGTATCTAAACGACAAAATCACACGTACCGTTGTGGTACATCTCCAAAAACAAGCGCAACTTCCACTGAGTGGCGCCGCGGTAAGCACCGCCACCTCTCGATGTCACCGCGGTAACCACTGCTTCTCCGTCGACGAACACTAGTAAAGGACCGCTAGCAAAATAGACAGCCTCGGGGGTAAATGACAAGGGGAACAAGATGCGAGGGTGGGCGGCGACCATACCTGAGCCGGCGACAAGCAGCGGATGCCGCCCCGCTACGCCTTTGCCTTCCTGCACTCGCCTTCAGCTGCTGTTGCGGTGATGATGCCGGTTATGAATCAAATCCTTGCTGAATCGCATGGGGAGAGAAGAATGGGGAGAAATGAGGGAGGGGGAAGCAGAGAGAGAGAGAGATGGAAGCATGCAGGTGAGAGTGGCATGAAATTCAAAACTGCCAACCCACACTACTGTGTCGTCGCTCACCACCGACCGCATACCTCTCCACGCCACAGGGGTCAATGACAGGTGGGGTCCACCACAAAGGGTGCGCGGTGCGCTACACGATGCCATCGGACCAGGTGTGCGGGGCTTGCATGGGGCCAGCATCTGACCAGGGGACACCTGGCAATCGTGGTCGCACAATGTGTGTTGATTGAGCGGTCTTTGGCCGACCGCTTGACTCAACGATCGAGTGCACGCGCACATGATTATAAGTAATTACGCAAAACCAAAGAATGCAATGACGGCGAGTGGACGAGCGGTCAAAAGCAACATACTGTAAATCTGTTGAAGGTTTTCGACGTAGATTCGAATCCTGCCTCCCATTTGTTTTAGACTTAAGAGAAGAGAAAGTAGGCGGAAGCTTAGGAGGGCCAACCGAGTGAAGCTCTTTTTTTGCCATGCCGTGAAGTGCAATTTTCTCATATGCGTTTTAGAGAGGTTGTCGAAAAAAGACAATCTATACAGATTCCCCATCTATATCTAATCGAGAATAGAAGCGAGTCGCTTCCGGCGCCGGCTTGTAGTCCCTCCCCTTTCACTTCCATAGTGGTCTTTTTTAGAAGCGAAGGCTCACGAAGAGTCCGGCTTTGAATTAACAAAGCCATCAACCGGCCAGGAATTACAGACACACAACAGACCACATCGGCCCAACGATACAAGGGAGCATTCTAGGGAGCTTATAACTCAACGCAGCGCACAATCACGAAACAAAGATAAAACAAAGCCCATTGCTTGCACTAGCTGAAGACCGCAACAAACTGGTACCAAGGGTAGTGACCAGCAAACAGGATGAGGACCTGCTAAAACAGAGTGTGGGCATGAACTGGGCTGACATCCAGGATGAAGAGATCTAAGCATCTTCCTCCTCTCGCGCCGCAGAGGGACCCTTCCCTCTCGCCTTGGATCGAAAGGCATCGAACCAGCGGACCTGAGAAGCGCTCACCCTAGAGCAAAAGAGGTGCCGACCTCGAGACCTGGAGCAACCGCAAAGCACAACCCCATGGCCAATGAGCACACAACATCCACCATACTGCCGCAACTTAGGACACCAGTAAGCTACAGGAAAGCCACCGGGGGCAGCTGTTGAGGAAAGGCCAGCAAGGACATCAAGGAAGACCGCAGAACGTCAAGGAGCAAGGCCCGTCGGCCGTTGAAGAAGAGAACCGGGAGCCCACAGCTGGGACGTGTTGCTATTGCTGGGAAGGGGAACCCTATCCCCTATCGCCAGATCGAAGGTGTTGCACCGCCAGCCTTGTGACAAACACGCCACAACGAGTGGGCTCCACCCATGAGGGGAACAGAGACAATGCCAGCCAAGCAAATCCCGACGGAACCGCCGCCACCAGACAACCAGAGCCGCCCAAAGCTCCGACCTTTGACCCACCTCACCCGAACACGATCCCTCCCCAGGCGGCACCTCCAAGGAGGAGCACGACACGAGACGCGGCGTTGCCGCCCAATCCTAGCCGGGTTTTGGGCTTTCACCCGGGAGGGGGGAACGAGGGTGGGGAGGGGAGGACCACGGCTGCACCTCCAAGGAGGAAGAACGGTGCCAATGGCGTCGCCGCCGCCGGGCTGGACAGGCCAACCAACGGTTTCCCGCAGTCCTAGACCTCACCACCAAGCACACACCAGCTCCAGATCCGGCGCGCGTGACACAAGAAATTGGAAACAGCGGTGCAGAGGGAGTCAAAGAGGGGGAACTCCGCGCCGTAGACAACCCCACCGGCGGCTCACCACCCGCGTGGTCGAGCAAACCGGCCAGAATCACCCGCAACCGGCTCCAGCCGAGGAGGACGCCGTTGCCTCACCAAGAAGGGCCACCACCGCAGATCCGGAAACCTCTGCCAGGAACGGAGCGTCAGAGGCCTCGCCGCCACCTTCCCGGGCGTCCGCGGGATAAAGCCCGGCGAGATCCTCCGGTGGCGGCGAGGGGAGAGCGGGGGAAGGGGGTGGCGGCGCGGGGGGAACCCTAGTCGCCACCCGTGTCGTCCAGGCGGACGATGCGGGGGGTGGGGGGGTGGGGTGGGTAGTGGTCTTCTTTGGCCGGCCCACTCATTTCAGTCTCAAGCTCTCCAAGAAGAGAGAATCCTATTCAAGATGTTTCGAATTCAGCCTTTCCTTCATGTTTGTGCTTTAAGTCAGTTCGTACTTTTTAGTATACAAGAGAACCCCCCTTTTTTAGACAAAGAGAAGCGTTGCTCTCTCTATTTTTTTGAGGGGAAGAGAAGCGTTGCTTTTTTTAGACAAAAGAGAAGCGTTGCTACTTGCTTGGAGAGCAACTAGTTAACGAGCGCTCCTTCAGGAGCCTCGCAACGATCAGCATCATTTGACGTGCTCTCAGCCATTCGCCACGTGTCGCGCTTTGGGCGCTTCCTCCGGATTTTGTTTTTTTTATTTTTCCGCACGCGTTTTCGGCCTTTTAAACGGTTTTTTCCGGGTTTTTTCGACGTTTTGGTTTTCCACCGGTCTTCCTTAGCTTTTCAATCAAAAAAAATGGGGACAAAAATTTTTACGCGAAAAAACGTGTTTTCTTTTTTTTCCTTTCGCGAGAGTCACGGTTTTGCTTCCGCGAGAGGCACGGTTTTGATTTCGCGAGAGTCACGGTAGTGCCTCTCGAAAGCGAAAAACGCGTTTTTATGTTTTTTTTGCTTTCGCGAGAGTCACGATTTTGCTTCCGCAAGAGGCATGGGTGTGCTTTCATGAGAGTCACGGCTGTGCCTCTCGGAAACGAAAAAAACGCGTTTTCTGTTTTTTTCTGCGAGAGTCACGGTTTTGCTTCCGCGAGAGGAACAGTTATGCTTTCGCGAGAGTCATGGCCGTGCCTCTCGGAAAGGAAAAAAAACGCGTTTTCTGTTTTTTTTCCTTTCGCGAGAGTCACGGTTTTGCTTCCGCAAGAGGCACGGTTGTGCTTTCACGAGAGTCACGACCATGCCTCTTCGAAAACGGAAAAAAAATGCGTTTTCTCTTTTTTTCCCTTCCGCGAGAGGCATGGTTGTGATTTCGTGAAGGGCACGGGCATGCCTCTTTCGGAGAAAAAACCTGTGCCCCCGGTTCGGTTTTTTCGTCCAGTTTTTTTCGGGAAAAAAAGGTTCATCAAAACCTATCAACATGGGGATATAGTTTTGAAGATCTTGACGCGAGGAATCCAACGGTGAAAGCGGTTTAAGATTTGAACGCACGGTTTGAGAGATAAAACGTTTTAAATAAACGAATATACGAAAAAAGGAAAAACTCTCAGGTTGCAACAAGTGGCGCGCTGCATGTGCGCCACTTATCGCAACCAGGGGAATTGGAGTGATCTTTGCAACAAGTACTCCTTAATTAGTTATTTCGGCCTGCTCGAGCCTGGCCCAGCCACAGTGTGGACAGAATGGTCCCCGGCCCATCTTGGGATTTTGAACCAGTTTATAGGCTCAGAAAAAAGTTAAAGCCCAATAACTGCCCTAGAAGTCCCCATAATCCCGTCCCGGCCCATCTCTTTCTAGTAGCCGAAAAACGAATCGAGTTGGGTCGTTCGCCAGTCTCTCCAGCCAGCATCCAGGGACTGAGTCGCTCCCCCAGAAACGTCCGCTCGCCGCACGCCGGACGCCGTCGCTGCCTACCTCGCCATCCCTGGAGGCAGGAGCGGAGGATCCGCCTTCCTCTCCGCCCTGCCCGCCCGGCGCCCGGCGCCAGCGCGCGCCCGCGGCTCCTCGCCCACCGCTCTGCGCCCCTGCCTTGTGCGGCAGCCGGCAGGTGCCCACTGCCTGGCGCCCCGCAAGTCGGCGCTGGCTTCCGAGCCAGCACTCTTCTTATTTCCGATCTGAGGTACACCCCATCCACTGCCCATGGCCCCATTCCCCAATTTTCGATTTAGGGTTAGCAAATTTCTTCAGTACATATACAGATGAATTGATGGACACATATACACATAATTATGCCCAGTCCAATGTCATTATGATTGATAGAAAGCAAAGTATTATTGCATAGTTATTGAAGGATGAAGAGGACTGGAGACATTGCTTCTCTTTTTGGCTATAACGAATGTGGCCGGAGAGCAAACCGAAGAACTTGTGCGTCTGCCAGTTGCCTAGTCACATACATTGAGCGGGATATTTTCTAAAAGGTGAATGGAGATGATATAAATATAATTGAGAATTTCATGGCCACTGAAAAGCGTAGGCCAGAAACATAAGCCTTCTTTGAATTTCTCAAGCTATGTGCTATGTAGGCTTCTTTTATGCAAAACTGGGACTTAGTGAGAATTTTAGTATGTTTGTAAGAACATATCATATTGATCTATTTCTATGTGCTATTGGGAGTTAGTTAGAACATATTCACATGCTAGCTATTCCTTGTTTAGGGTTCGTGCAGATGTTCATCGTCTCTTCGGTGTTATTTGATCTGCTCTGTTCCTGCTTAATATTGGGATCAATGTACTAGTATCAAGAATGTAATGGAAATATGAAATTGCAGTGTCAAAATATATTCAAATGCCATATTTGCTGTCAATTTTTGTAGGAGGACCACCCTGTTTTCAAATCCTAGATCCGCCAGGTGTGCTTGCTCCGCCGTCGGAGACCCGGGGCGACCGCCCCTGTGCTACATCCGCCACTGCCGCCATGAAACTGACCTGCGTGACCACCCCCGGCAGAGGCGGCGGCTACCACTCGCCGGCGAGCCACTTACTGGAGCTGGAGGGGGTCCGCCTCCTCCTAGACTGCCCCGTCGACCTCTCGGCCCTCGCAGCATTCGCCCCAGTGCCACTCGGCGCGGACTCCAATGACGCGGGGAAGCTCATCCGCGCGGTGCCGTACTACTGGTCGCTGGCGGCACCGGCAGCTGCCAAAGCAGGTGGCGTGGATGCTGTGCTTGTGTCGTCTGCCACGGGGATGCTTGGGCTCCCCTTCCTCACCCGGCTCCCAAGCTTCACAAATACCAAGGTGACTGCCATCCCTGCTACTCCTTGATGCATAGCACCCTAGATTGCAAACTGCTATAGTTTAGGCTGCAGCTTTGGTTAGAAATTTGAACGATTGTTGTTTGTCGCCGTAGTGAAGAGGTGTGTTACATGTTTGAAACTGCTGTTAACATGTTAGTGCATGATTTTTGTCCATTCAATAGTTGATAGCTATTCAGATCATCTGGAAGAAGAAGCCTGCTGAATGCAAACAATAGTCTGAAAGACAGATGGGCTAGCTCATTAATTTTTTTCTTTACTTTGCGGATAATTAACCTCCTCAGGGTAGCACTGAGGTGTGTAAAATGGGGAAAACCGGGGCAGAACAATTGGACTTGATGATTTATTTTAAGAAAATAATGAAAACAAGTCCACTCCTGTATGAATACCAAAGGCATGCTCATTGGCTTTTTTTACTCTTGATTGCAGACAATTAATATCCTTAGGTCCCTTTACTACAAAGTGGAACTTAGGGGCTAAACGTCTGGGCATGTTTTTTCTTAAAGCTAGAGTAAGAAATTTTGGTCATATACAATTACCAAGGGATCGAAATATATTATGTTGGCTGTAAAATCTTCTGTGAGACAAAACTTCACCTCCATAGGTAGGTGCTAATGCATACAATGAAATATAGAGCGCAGTTGTTGACTGTCTGTATGAAACTATGAATAGGTTTATGTTACAGAGTTAGCTGCAAGGATTGGAAAGCTAATGATGGGGGAGCTCGTGGAGATGCACTCTGAGTTTGTAAGGTACTACGGGCCAGATACGGATGTGCCACCCAAGTGGATGCAAGGGGAGAAACTCCATAAACTCCTGTCGTCGTTGCAGAATATAGTGATTGAAGATGAGGGAATGGATTTAGCTCCTCTGATGCCCCTTTACAGGTACACAGTATTTAATAGGCCATATACTTGCCGTATTGCATATCGAGTTACCCTTTTACTATAAAGAAATTTATATCTGAAAGCTTCAAAATATACCCAGTTTTCCATATTTATCCTTGACCTTTAGAAATTGTTTCCACTGGTTAATTAAAATTTGATAATCTTAGGGAGTGTGCTAGGAGCAAATAGTATCCATATTTTACTAGTCAAGTAGCAAATTAAGAAGTTTAATAGATACCAAAATTTCATTCATGAATATAGGGTAAGTTTGTAACATATGATAGTTCTTTTTTAACCTGGAGTTACTTGAAATACATACTTGACTCTGTAATTTCATGTACACATCTGATAGGACACAAGTTTATATCCCTAGTAACCTAGCTTGGTGTATGCTTCCATATGCTTAGTATCTCGGTTGCATGCAAATAAAGCTGACTAGACTTTAGTTCTTGCAAGGAAATATGTGAGATTGGACCATATGGTTGCCATTCAATTATATCGACTGCATAGAAGATTCACTACTTAATAATGACATCAACGCTGCTCTATCATCCTGCTTTCTTATCTTAACTGGATTACACCTATTGCAGTGCCCCAAACATAGAAGAATGCATGCGAAAAACCCAGACTGTGAAATACGGAGAGGAGGTTTGCTTCAATGGCATGTTGATGCTGAAAGCCTCTAGCTCTGGCCTGGAGCTTGGCAATTGTGTCTGGTCAATAAAGGGTCCAAGAGCAAGTATTACCTACTTGCCAAGCACCATGTTTGTGTCAGCCCATGCCTTAGATTGCGACTATAACTCTCTGAAGGAAAATGATGTCATTTTGTTTTCAGATTTCTCATCCTTGAATGACATGGATGAGAATAATGAGAATCTGGGTGAGAATGCAATGCTTTGTGATGACTCTGTGTTGAGGTATGCTAGTGTGTCGCTCTTCAGTTTGTATGAATTGCTTATGCGTTAAAAATAACCTTTTGCATTGAATGTTACTTACTATCTTCAAGGGATGGTGGTGTTGATGAGGATGAAGACGTCCAGTGCCTGTCTAAGAATGATGATATTGCAGAGGAGATTGAGAGAATCAGTTTCATATGCTCATGTATATCAGATGCAATTAAATCTGGAGGTTCTGTTTTAATACCAATAGGACGACTTGGGGTTATTCTTTTAATTTTGGAACATATATCAGAAACGTTACTTTCTTCCAACATGAAGGTAATTCTAGCAGTTCTTGACCCATTGTTACTGTATAGTGGACTCTTGTTAATAGTAATGTAAATATATATTTTTATTGTGCTTTGTGTGAGTCAGGCTTTGTAGTAATGTTGTTAATACCAACGGCATATATTTTTACTTAGGATGTGCTTGGTTTTGATAATGGTGAAATGTCCAGTTGACAAGGCCTGACGTGCAGTCAACTGGCTGTAAGATGAATAGATGACTAGCTTTAAAGAGTGTTTAAAGATGCATGTGGTACAAAGAGTGTTTTAGTTCTACACTGTAATCATTTAAATATCAAGCTCCTTTAGTTCTACTATATGAAATATTATGCCCATTCCAAATCACTATATTTTCTCTGCACCACCCGTCTTCTCACATGTTTTGCATCTGTTGTTTTGGGCTGACATTTTTTCCCTGTTTGAGTCAGGTACCCATATTTATGATTTCTGGCGCAGCAGAAAAAATAATATCCTTTACCAATGCTGTGCCAGAATGGCTATGTAAGCCACGCCAAGAAAAGGTCATTCCTTTCTCACTATGGTTGTTTTGACATATGAACTTAATTAACATGGTCTTACTGAAACACTATTTATCCTGCAGCTATTCTCGAGGGAGGAGGAGGCATTATTCGGCCATGTGGAGCTTCTGAAGGAAGGCAGACTATTTCTGTTTCCTCATCTATATTCAAAGGGCCTGCTGTAAGAAGTTTATCAAAATTTTGTTGCTAGTTATTACTTTTTATGACTATACAATGATAGGTAACCTTAAGGTTGTTTAGTTTAGGATCACCAACTTTGACTTTATCATCTCTTTTATACTCTCCTTATAGAAAGCTTGGTACTGGTTGTTTCTTATTTTGGTTTTGGTTGTTTGATAATTTATGGAGGTCCATCAATATCTGGTTGCTACCTTTAGCATAATTTATACTATGACATATCCTGCTTTTGATTCATATGAGCTCACTTGAACAGTTGGATTTCAGTTAATTTTTTTATGCTGTTTCCTGCATTTTCTGCTGTGTAACAACGCTAGAATCCTGTCAGGGCAGCGTGGAAGGAGCCCTGCATTGTATTTTGTCCAGACTGGAGCCTTAGGCACAGCACAGCAGTCCATTTGCTTCGTCGGTGGCATGCAGATAAACGAAATCTTCTTATTTTGGAGGTACACTGTGTCCAATCTTTTCACGGAACCTAGCATAATCTATAACTGCTGTTGGTGGCGCTAAACACATAATTATTTTACGTGCAGGAAGGAGTTGATTCTGAGTTGACTCTTAAGCCTTTCATGCCTGTGGCAATCCAAGTTCTTGAATGTTCTTTCCTTTCTGGAATAAAGTATGTTGAAAATTCAAAAGCTCATGCTTATGTTTCACTAATTCATAGTAGCAAATCAGAATATGTAGACTAAAGGCTCGAGTTTCTTGTTGACAGGGTGCGGAAAGTCAATCCATTGCTGTCAGTTCTCAAACCGAAGCTCGTTCTGGTACGCCATTGCTTATTTTCTGCACCCTTCTGCTGGAGCTACTTTTCTTCGAGCGAGAGTGATCATCTCCTCACGCTCTACTGTACCCTTGCAGTTCCCTGAAGAACTGAAGTTGCGGTGTCCATCAAAGGAGGATGCCCCATGGTCATATCTGTACTACTCCAAGGGCAAAACCATGGAGATCCCAAACATACGGGAAGACTTCGAGGTGGGGCTTCCAACCGATTTTGCCTTTGGGTTGCAGCCTAGGCAGTTGGACAAGGCCATCGCCGTCGCGAGGCTGAGAGCAAAGCTCCATCTCAGCAACGGGCAGTACGTGCTGGTAGCAGCTCCGAAGGATCAGTCCGATCAGTCGATGCGGCAGCTGCTACACTGGGGAGCTGTGGATGCAGCCCGTCTGTTGTCGGCGTTGCAGGAGAAGGGGATCGCCTGTGCTTTCCCTGCAGACGACGATGATAGCTCGGCGGGCTGCGTGCGCTCGATTTTGATCACCAGTCCGGCAGAAGCTCTGGTGAAGATAACATCTGAAAAGACCATGATCTACTGCGACGATGAGAATACAACCAAGCAGATCTATGATGCTCTCAGCAGCGTTTGTAATGGGATCTAGTTGCATGCTACCGCACGGTGAATGGTAGGGACCCATGAAAACTGGGGAGGTGATCTGAAAGGAAAGAGAATCAGATGATGAAGGAATGTGGAATTGCGCAACTGGAAGGTTGGAGTTGGTGGTTTTCTACATTTAGGACCCACATTGGTATCAAGAGAAGAGAAGCAGTTGCACATTTACCAGTTTGATCTCTGATGAAACCGAGGGGCCTCTGAACACGCCTGGCCGACGACCGAGTACGCATCAATGAAGCAGTCGATCTGCGGCGAGGAGGCTCCAGCGGGGGCGACCTGAGAACACATGAGTTGATATTCAATCAAGCGGTTCATATCTCATGTGTTCCCAGCTCGACCCCGCAGGAATTTCCTCGCGTATCCTGCCCTTGTTTACCGTAAAGACGCTCCTGCTCTGCTGACGGAAATATATGGCGGTATATCCTCTTCTTCAGGCTTATTATAACCAAGTCGTAGCGATCGATTCTACTTGTAGCTTTTGGTGGCGCCAAGGGAGGGAGGGAGGGATGTGACGGACGGAGATTGGTGTTGTACTGCACTGCATTTTCAGGCACAAGTGAAGTACTCTAAGTACGTACTAGTACCATTCTCGGTGCGTCCATGTCCGAGATAGCCGGAGAGAGCGAGTACAGCTGGTTGTACACTTGTACTGCAGCCAGAGCCAGCGTTCCTCCTCCGGCACGGCAGTACAGATTGTACTGCAGTCTGCGGCCACCCGTTGTGATTTAGAACCTCCCACTTGCAGCTTTATTTGCGTTCATTGCTGCACTCGTTGTCTCCACGTGCCGGTGCGGCCGATTAGTAGGACCAATCTTCACCCGCCAGCTCTGATTTGGAGTTAATATATACTCCCTCTATTCGGAATTACTTGTTTCGAAAATAGATGTATCTAGAACTAAAATATCTCTAGATACATCCATTTCCGAAACAAGTAATTTCAAACGGAGGGAGTGCCATCCATTGCAAAGTTACCACGGAACGTGTTAATTATCCTATATGATGTGCCTTTCTGTCGGCACAAGGCGACACTGCACAACAAAGAGTAGAAGCATCCACCCACAAAAAAAAGAGAGTAGAAGCATCAGTTATCGGAGGGAGCAAAGAAAATGCATGTGCACCACTGTGGTACAATGCAATGAAAGGCCGAACCGAAATCTACCTTCCTTTTCTAGCGCTCCATATTCCACCTTCCCCGAGCTCCATCGTCGCGTCCTCCCGCTCCGCCGACGCACAAGAGGGGGTGTTGTGTCAAGCCCAGAAATTTGAAGCTCCGAAGAATACGAAGAAAAGAGACTGTTTCACGGTTCATCCCTTTCGGTCACCGTTTCACAACCGCCGACGCCCGTGTCAACGCTAATCTCAGATCGAATGGCCAACCATGCTTGATACAGGTTTGTGCTGATTACTAACGCTTGTCGCCATTGATTGGTGGCCCCGCGACTTTTACTGTTCATCTCAATCTCCACTTTTGTCTTCTAATGGCTATAAGGCATCCACTTCCTTTAAAAAAAACTTGCCCCATCTCATTCATTTAGAATAGGAGACATAGTTTTTAAGTGACACACAAAGGTCGAGCCATGAAGGCCGAAAAGACTAAGAGAAATACTCCTAAAGACTATGATCCTCGAAGGTAAGGAAGCCTCATCACGAAAGACTCTAGCATTCCTCTCATTCCAGATCTCCCAACATACCAACATGGTTAGCAATTTCATCATTCTGCAGTGAGTGCCATAAGACATCAATTACTGTATGGGGTTAAACCCTAGCCGCCACCAACCATGTTTGTGCCTAAGCATTTACCCCTAAGAACGATTAATCCCTAGTCCTTCCCCTTGCTCAAGCTTTCTTTCTCTGAATTTAGTGTCGATTCGGTCTAAATGTTAGTTGGGTCTGTCAGTCTTGTAATTCACTATGCTCCCTAATTTTGGAATCCTTCTATTCAATCAAGGTGTTCAACTTCAGATTTGGCTCACGATTTTGATCGGGTCAAAGATTTCTCAAAGAACTCTCTCATTCAATTGAGTTATTAAATTTTGAATTTGATCACGGTTTTGAATGGGTCAGAGATTTCTCAACCAAGATGTAAAACACATTAGTCCCGCGCACCCTCTCACCATATAAAAAGGCGTTAACATGTGACATTATAGCACAATATAGTACATGCAGTCACTAGCACAAGAAAACTTCCCCACCTAAGCATGTGTTGACTAGCAGATAACACATAATCACACCGAAAGCCCATCAAACACCTACACACTTCATCATATTACCCACACACCAAATCAATCTGTTTTCTTTTATGAAATCACAATAACACCAACAACATAGGGAACCATGCCCAACCCTTCTAGTTATCATAGACTCTCGGTTCTCGGTGTCGCGATGGTTCTCGGGGCATGAAAGGGTTGAAAATTTACACTCAAACAAGTCTACAATGTTCTCATTAGTGTTTTTCCATGGAAGGTTCCAATTTTGTGAAGTCCTTCCGGGTCCCACCTTGAAATTTAGGATGGTCTTTGTGAAATGCGAGAGCATGCAAAGTACAAATATAATAAATGTAAATAAACCTGGAATTTTCTTAGGATACCTTTTTTTAAGTAATGGATTTTTTTTGACAGTACACAGTGGAAGTTTTGAAGTGAAAATGTATTTTTCAGAGGGAAAATTTGAAGTTGAATAGTATTCGTACTATAATCTGGGCTTCGCCAGTGGATTGTCATGTAGCCCAGGCCCCATGCACTCGTCGAAAACATATCCATTTCTGCCAGTGGGCTAAGCCCATGACCCGGCCACACACTCCTCAGATTCCCTCCCCCTTCTCTTCCGCAGCCGGCGATGGCCGCCTCCCGCCGCCTGGCGCGGAAGCTCCCCTCCATCATCTCCAAACACCAGCGCCTCATCTCGCCGGAGATCGAAATCCTAGAGGAGACCCCCGAAATCTCCACCTCGCCCGCCTCCATCCCCCTCGACCCCTCCCTGCCGCTCCTCCCGCTCGCCGTCTCCCACCTCTCGCCGCCGAGCCCCCTCCCGGCTCTCCCCGCCGCGCACGCCTCCTCCCCCGCGGCGCTCCTCCGCCTCCTGCGCCGCGCGCGGCACCACCCGCGCCTCGCGCCGCTCGACCTCCACCTCCTCCTCGCGGCCGCCGACGCCTCCTCGGCCTTCCGCCCCGACCACCGCCTCACCAGCCTCCTCGCCGCGCGCCTCGCGGCCTCCCGCCGCCTCCCCTCGCTGCGGCTCCTCCTCCAGCTCGTCCTCTCCCGCCCCTGCCCCTGCGCCGACGACTCCATCTTCGCCTGCCCCGACCTCCTCCCCACCTTCCGCAAGGCCATCCTCGCCTTCGCCACCTCCGGCGACATCCCCGCGGCGTCCGAGGCCCTGGCGTCCCTCCGCCGCGCCGCGGACTCGCCCCTCCCCGCCGAGTTCTACAACATCATCCTCCACGCCCTCGCCCGTCTCCACCGCCACGACGACGCCATCCGCTTCTACGGCGAGATGACCAGCGTCCACCGCGTCGCCCCTGATGCCTACACCTTCAACATACTCATCAACAGCTCCTGCCGTGTCGAAGGCGTTGATGCCGCCATGCGGTGGTTTGAGGAGATGCGGCACCGGAGCTGTGCGCCGACTGATGTGAGCTTCAATACTCTTATGCGCGGGTTCTTCAGAGAAGGAAGGTACAAGGAAGGCCTTAAGGTTGCTCACGAGATGCTGCAGCTTGGGGCCGGGCTGTCGGTTGCTTCCATGGAGATTTTGATAGGTGGGTTGTGCGGTGGAGGCGACGCTTTGAAGGCAGCAGAGGTGTTTGCAGAGTTTTTGGTGGATGCGGTGGTGCCGGAAGGGTTTGATTGCTTGGATCTGGTTGAATCCCTATGCCATGTTGGAAGGGTGGACAAAGCAGTGGAAATAGTGGAGATGGTATTGGAGAGGAACGGGGCATGCTGCTTAAGTGTCCCTGCTGGCGTAACGGTTCTGGATTGCTTGATGAAGGTGGGGAAGCTGGATGATGTGTGCCGATTGATGGGAAGGATGGTTGGGGAGGGGATTGTACCAGATACCATATCTTGTAACTGTATCTTCGAGGCACTTTGTGAAGCTGGGCGGACTTCTGATGCAAACTTGCTGAGGATTTTGGCTAAGGAGAAGGGTTTTCAGGCTGATGGTGTGACTTATAGCATGCTGGTGCAGGGGTTTGGTAGGCAGGGCAGGGTGAAGGAAGGCGAGGCTGTGTTGGATGAAATGCTTGATTTAGGGTTTATACGTAACATTGTGGCTTACAATAGGCTTCTTGTTAGCTTACACGTGCGGAGATCTTTGCAATAACAAGTGAACTCCTCTAGGCATGTGTATGCTCCAAACATTTTTTGGCCACATGGAAGCATCAAACTGCAAGATGTCAGAGAGTTGGTGCTTAGAATTCATGTGCACAGACTTTTGGAGGAACATAAAACAAAACAAGGGATAGTCGGATAGATGTCAGTTGAGATGAGCGGTGGTCACAATTGCACTGACAGAAGTTGCGAAATTCCAGCGATTCAAATGAGGTATTGTTTTGATTATGCCCTTTAGTTCGAACATTAGTCTTGATTTTGTTGTCTGCACACATTGTTGCTTCTTAGTTAAAGTACCATTAGTCATTGTCTTGGACTCATGATACCTGTAAGCAGATATGTAATTCACTGATTTGTTCGTCCTCCTACGGGATCTATATTTACTTTGTTCGTCAAGGATGCAATCAGCCAACCCGCCAAGCCTGCATATAGCTATACCGTTTTCTGGAACGGATATAGAACTATACTTAAAGTCAACTTAGTGCAATTCCCCATTTGAAATTAACATAAGGTTAGCTTTAGGTATACTTAAATGTGGGCTTTGCGGGTTGCCTTCTTGCATTTGTAATTATCACTTGCTTGGACTCCTAGTAAGCAAGATACAAAACGGTTTGGGTCTTCTTGGGTGTTTCTCCTCTCGATTCTGGTAAATTATCAATTGATGTCCTAGTTAAGGAATAGCTAGCCTCACACATACTTGCAATAGTTCTGGATCTGACAAGTCACAACCTCCATCAGTGGGAACCCATGTTTTCTTGTATTGATTTAATCAGTATCTTTTATTTATTTATAACTTTGGTTGGTTGCAATGTTGTATCAGTGCTGCCCATTGGTCAGTCGACACTTCAAATGTTGTATCAGTGCTGCCCATTTGTGTGACGTATTGTGCTGTTTGAACTGTACAGTGTTTGAGTGCATGTTTTGCTCATTTCTTTAGAGTCTAATTAATTCATCTTTGTTTACCAGGTTTGAAGGCCTCCCTGTTTGAACTGTACAGGATCATGTTTTTGTATAGCATTTTCCTAATATCTCTCAGACCAAGTGGTACTAAGATCTTGTTGATAGAAAATGCCTCGTGCCATCTGGTGATTTGACATCTGTACAGTTAGCGGGATTGAATGATTTTGCAGGGGAGCTACCTTAACATTCTCGTCCCTTATGTCCAGTGCCCAGATATTGTAGGTTTCTGGTATCAACTACTGGAGAGTTATGATATTTGGACATTAGACAGGAAAGGTAACCATAAGGCAGAGATGAATAGTCTCGTTAAGGAGCTATCTTACTGTAACTCCCCGGTCTGCATGAGTTAGAGCGCTATAATACCTGGAGATTGTAGACATAGGAAAGATGTATGGCATCTTCCAAAGGTCACATATCCCTTGGCTTCTAGCATTCAATCGATCATGAAACTTATAGGATGACACACTATACAAGAAGATCATTTCCCGGGCCTGTAAAGCATACTGGAAGATAAGCTTCTCAGCATGTTACAGAAGCTGATGGGTTGTTTCCCTTTCAAACATAACCAGGATATGGTGATTGGCAAGTCTGGTAAGGTTAGTGATCCTGTTTAAGCACTCCAAGGAATAGCTGGGAAGTCAGGGGAACTACTATTACATGCAAATAAATCACTGCTTCTGCTTATTTGTCTCCCCATCTACTTCAATATATTTTATGGATCTTGCCCAACTGGAAAACTTGTTGTTTTCCTATTATTGAAGATAAATATTGTATCATACTACCATGAACCAATTTGTTTTTAATGCTAATGCCCTTTTAGTGACACTATCTATGAAACATTTCAAGTGACAGTACCCACACAGTTTCCAAACATGTCAGTTGGGTTCTCTAATGACAGCGACCACATTGTTATCATTGTATTTGCTCTCCAAACTGGCTGTTTAGAACAAACTCGCTGGACATGCTTTTCTTTGACCCCAGCCAAAAATCATTTTACAGTACCAAATATTTTTGGGATGTCTATTCTATTTTTTCTTCTTAGTTAGCTATTTTTCTCCTTTTTGTGGGCACAAGCAGCTGCCAATGATGCCCGAATTGCTGCTCTAGGAGGCTAGGAGCAATGTTCTTAAGTCGTGGATATGGAATTGGTAACTTATTGTCTTCAACATATATTAGATATCAACCAATATATTGGGTGATACGTTCAAGTATCAGAGTTCAAAAGTTATTTATAATTTCAACTTAAGCAATGACTTCCAAGTGTCACCCTGATAGTGACACATGCATACATCATGCAGTTTGTAGTTTCCTGTTGTCATGGGGACTATAAAAATACTACAGTACGTAGCATGTATCTTTTCCTTAATCTGAACTAAAAGTACGCCATTTACAGAGAATGTGCCATTTGTTAACCACGAGATCCGCCATACGACCACTGTAATGGACGGCTGGCCGGCCAGCTTCAGAGTCTTTATATCCTCTGCGGCAGTGAAGCACAACTCGTACCAAGCCATCATGAAGCATCTGCATTCTGTATGCTTTCTCCTACTGCCTTACACCTGCCTCCTACTATGCGCTGAGATCACTCCAGTGAAGGCCGACACCCGGCGTGAAGCTGAAGCACTTGTGAATTGGAAGGCTAGCTTGGCTGATGCCGATGAGTCCCTTGGGCCATGGTCGATGGCCAACTCCACCAGCCTTTGCAGGTGGACGCACATCACCTGCGACACGGCCGGGCACATCATAGAGCTCAACCTTGACAGGGCAAGTCTGAACGGCACACTTGACAAGTTAGACTTCTCAGTCTTTCCCCACTTGAGGAGACTCCTCCTGTCCTATAATGATCTGTACAGTACAATTCCAGCAGGGATTGGGAATCTGACAAGCTTGGTCGAGTTGGACATCAGTTGGAACCAGTATCTGAGGGGCAACATTCCACGCAGCATTGGCCAGCTGAAGCACCTTGCTGTACTTCGAATGCCTGGGTTTGAGGCTCAGCGGCGTGCTGCCTGAAGAGATAGCTAACTTGACGAGCTTGGAGGAGCTTGACCTTGAGAGTGCAAGTCTGAACGGCACACTTGACCAGCTCGACTTCTCAGCCTTTCCCCACCTGAGGAAACTCATCTTGGTCCAGAATGATCTGCACGGTACAATTCCAGCAGGGATTGGCAATCTGACAAGCTTGGTCGAGTTGGACATCAGCCGGAACAGGGGTTTGAGGGGCACCATTCCACACAGCATTGCCCAGCTGAAGCACCTTGCGGTACTACTAATGCCTGGTTTTGGCCTCAATGGCGTGCTACCTGAAGAGATTGCTAACTTGACGAGCTTGGTGGACCTCGATCTGGACTCGGTTAATTTGACTGGATCAATCCCACCAACCATTGGGCTGCTCGTGAAGCTCCAGTGGCTGAGCCTGTGAAAGAATAATCTGACAGGGAGCATCCCGCTGGAGATTGGAAACATGACAGAACTGGAGATCATATACTTATCATACAACTATTTGGAAGGGCAGCTACCAGATACCATATCTCGTTTGACAAATCTCCGGGATTTGGATCTGGCAAGGAACCAGCTCGGAGGCCATATCTTCCCCGAGCTTGGGAATAGCAGCCACTTAGAGATGATCAATATTGCAAGTAACAACTTCTCCGGGGTGTTCCCATCATCCGTTTGCGACGGAGGAACACTGGCTTTGGCCTGGGCTAGATACAATGGATTTACAAGCATTCGCCAGCAGACCTTCCAAAACTGCACAACCCTGTTGGTCATTGACTTGGTGGCAAACAATATTGTTGCAGAAATAAGTGACTATTTTGGTGACCTTCCACTTCTAGGAAAGCTTCAGGTGTTAGCTTTCAGTCAAAACCAGCTGTATGGCACACTTCTGACAGACCAAGGCGAGGTATTTATTTGCAACCATTCTCGTTTATACTACGTGGACCTATCACACAATTCCTTACATGGTGGTCTCTCCAAGTGTTTCTGGGAGATGCCACGTGTGACATTCATGGATCTGTCCAGCAACTCTTTCAGCGGTGTAGTTCCATTTTCAAGGACATGTGAAGATACTCTTAAGTATCTACACCTGGCCAATAACCATTTCGAAGGAGCCTTTCCTTTGGCTCTTAAGAAATGCAAAAACCTTACCACTTTAGACCTCGGAGGCAATAATTTCTCAGGTACAATACCATCTTGGATAAGCAGGAGTTTACCTGGACTCAAATTTCTTCGTCTGTCAACGAATATGTTTGAAGGTGTCATACCTCCCCAGATATTACACTTTCAGAAACTCTGGCTATTGGATTTGTCAAGAAATAAGCTCACAGGACCCGTTCCAGGTGATTTTACGAATTTTACTGGCATGGCACATGAACATGAACAGGAATCCTTTGGAGGAGACGTGTACCAATTTGATGCACCACAAATGCAAATAGTGTGGAAGAATGTGGAATATTTATACATTACTGCGAGAGCACGCATGGTTGGTATCGACTTGTCTGGAAACTTTCTATCACAGGAAATCCCGAAAGGGCTCACAACCCTTCTTGGACTCAGGTACCTGAACTTATCAGGAAATCATCTGTCAGGCTATATTCCTGAAGACATTGGCAATCTGGTACTGCTGGAATCCTTGGACCTTTCTCGGAACCAACTTAGGGGAGAAATTCCTCAAGGCTTTGCAGATTTGAAGAGCATAAGCGCTCTGAACCTCTCAACCAACATGTTATCAGGGAGGATACCTATGGGTGATCAGCTGCGGACACTTGATGACCCGTCAATATACAGCAATAATCTTGGGTTATGCGGGTTTCCGTTGGAAGACTGCGTAAGCTCGTCAACACCGACGCAACCTGAAACGAGTCTGGATGAAGATAGAGAGGCGCTGTGGTTTTACTGCTTTGTGGCTGCTGGGTTTATCTCTGGGTTCTGGCTATACTTGGGCTTCTTGTTTCGCAGCGAGACATGGAGATATTCATTCTATCAGTATGTGGACAACATGCAAGCGAAGGTGACCAAGAATATACGAAGCTGCATTTCGTGCTTCCAGGTTAAAGGGCCTGAATGATGAAGTGTGTCGCTTCTTGTTGAAGTAATTAATGGTGTATGGCGTCCTATATCGAGCATGTGTGTAATATTTCCCTTCCTTTGTTAGTACGTACTTGCCAGTAATTTGATGTTATTCAAGTTTTGTGGCGCTGAAACCTACTGGTTTCAGATTTGATTGTTTGGTACCTAAGGCTATTTGGAGTGAAGTAAATGAGTTATCTGAAATCAGTTACGTAGTCATAATTCTGAATCTGTAGCTTGTTTTTTGGTTAGTAACACTTGGCATGCTGTTTTGAGCACTTCTTTGCGCAACCATTTTGTGGGGTTTCTGGAAACATAAGAGTGTTATTTGTTTTAGCTCCCAACACACGTATCAATACCAAGCAGACGGTCATCAATTATGAATTTGGTTAAAGAAACTGAAGCGTAATATTTCAAATTTGCTGGCTGCTCATCAATCTGATCAACCAAAGCAGAATGCTGTGCTGTCAGCATTTCTGCAGATGAAGCACTAGTACGGTAGAAGCACCGGTGAAGATAGCATCTGAAAATACTATGATTGTAATAACCCTGTTGGCTCTGGTGAATTGCCGTGGCGTGAGAGAAGATACACAAAGGAAGAAAATACAGGAGGAATAAAAGTGAGACGGAACTTCTCTTCAGTTATTTTTTCTGTCTCCGAATGACGAGTAGAAGCGTCTCCATATTCAGACTACCTCTGTCAGAATCTGTTTCATCCTTTGTTTCTGAATGAGTACCATCCATACGCAGCAGGGTGGTTACAGTGATCTGCTATGATGATGGAAAAGCAACCAGGCACATTTATGTTGCTACAGAAAACTGTGAACGAATCTGAAAGAAAGAAAAATAGAGAGCATGTATGTTGAGTTGTGCGCCTTTGTTTTCTGCTCTTATTATTATCCCTCTTCAAGAATTCATCCGATTAACCAGTTAACTTGCCGATTAATCCCTACTCATAGGGTCCCCGAGTAGCCGATTACCCGATAAATCGTCCGATTAATTGATTAAATGGCCGATTAACTTGCCGATTAGCCTATTAATCCCCTACTCACCAACCCACTGAGCAGCTACCAGTTAACGATTTCCTCAACAATGATTATTATTATTATTATTATTATTATTATTATTATTATTATTATTATTATTATTATTATTATTATTATTATTATTATTATTGCTGTGGAAGGTTCCAAGTTGGTAGATTTCTACAGTGGTATTTGAGAATGCAAAGCCACCTAAAGTTGAATAATAAATAAACATCTAATTCCGATAGTTAAAATGTATTTTAGAAAGAGAATCAACCTGGGTTGGACGGTAAGGTGAGTAGTTCTATGTCATTAAGGTGAAGAATTCTTTCTGTATGAGGGTTTTGAAGCTCAATGACTATAGTCTTCAGTAGGCAATTTGTGTATGTGCCCATGTGGTGGTGGTGCGAGTGGATGTGTGCGTTTGCGTTCGGTGTTTGAAAAAATATATTTTCTGGAAGAGAAAAACCGAGTCGCATTGCTCCCAACAAGTTCAAATGGATTTCCTTTTTTACACAAGTGGAGCTGGTAAGGCAAGTGATCAAAAAGCCTTTTAGCATGGATACCATCATCCTTGGATGCTACTCCCTCCGTCCCGAAACTAAAATACGTCTAGATCCATTCATTTCTCCGACAAGTATTTTCGGACGGAGGGAGTATAACATATGGAGGGCTAAGAAATGGAATAATTTTCAATAATGAAGATCCCATCATAGGAAGGTGGTTAAGGAATCTCAAAGAAGATTCACTGTAGCTGCCGATAGAATAAAGATGAAACACCGACTTCGTTTCAAAGCTTGGAGACAAATTGTTTGTAACTTGACCACCGCCTCTCCCTCCTCTATACATTAGTATTTTACTTCAATTATAGAAAAAATCACGGCACAACCCTTTCCTACTGTTTTTAGATCAATAAAATAAAATGAAAAACAAGTAGTTTTGTTTTTGTTTTTGAGGTAAATATTGAGTATTTTTTAAAATCGAAATCGAGTAGCTTTGAGCAGATGTTGTAGTGTATAGGGTCGACACTATTCGCAGCTCGTTGTGGTGACCTAGCAAGCAAACACACACACACACACACACACACACACAAACACAGGGGCGAATCTAGAAAGAAAATGAAGGGTAGGCTAAAGTCAACAGCAAAAAAACTAAGCTCTCTTTTGAAAAAAAAACATGATGTCCTAACCTTATTGTCAAAATAAGCTCAGAATTTCCCAAATTACTACTTAAAGCATGTAGTATTAACTAGATTTTTTTCTATGATTTTTTTAAAAATATATGAAATTTTGAACCAAATTTTGAATTTATCTTGCAAAATAATCATTATCTCCCCCATCTTGTTGTCCATATAAGTTGGAGGAGGGATTACAATCACTATAGTTAAGGAAAGGGTATCTCGGTTCAGATTAGCTGGGATAGGTTTAGGTTCAGTGTGAGGAGTACATGCATGCATACTCATTTTTGTACACTTCTTTTTTACAAATAAGTTGCATTGGACACTAAATTAGTTAACAACACATGAACTAGTGATTACAGTAGAGGCTGCGCATTCGTTTGCGGTGCCTGTTCGCTGTGCATGTGTGGTGTTGTGTGTTTGCTACTTGATGATAGATGTATTATTGAGGTGGGATGAAAGTACTAGTAATAGTAGTAAAAAAATGTTGCTATTTGGAGGGTAGGCTTGAGCCTGTTTAAGCCCTTCTAGTAGACTCGCCGCTGTGCACACACACAGTAAGTGTGCCGATGGGCCAGCCCAAGTTCAGTGATCGCTCGAGCAAAGTCAATGATTTTCTTGGTTTTTTTTTCATATGTGTTTCATCTGATTTTTTTATTTTCTTGTATCGATTTTCCTCCCGTTTTATTTGGGTTTTTATTTTGGACTGGACTAACGTCCTGTCGTTTCATTTTTAAGGAATAGATCCGAACACCCAGTGTACATGCATGCATGCGCATGTCAGGCTTAATCACCTAGCATTTCTATTTTATTTGTTGACCTTTTGAATTACGAGAAGCTTTCATGTGCATGTATTAAATTTTCATATATAAGCATGCATATAGGACGAAGTTGCTGATGTCAGCAAAGATTCTTATAAACTTCTAAATTCAAAATATTTTGTAGATCAAACTGTAGATCCGATCAAAAAACTGTTTTGACATAAAAGACTCATCTTGACGAGACGATTGAAACTAGATCCCATGTTGATATCTTACGATGACTTTTTTTCCTGGTAAAAAGTTACCAGACCCAGACTAAATAAGTTATCACGTTTATGGTACATAAATTACCATCTTATTTACATAGAAATTACCGGGACATAAAAAGTGGTCTTCCAATTCTCCCACATGCAAATGAATTAGAAGACTGAAATGTTGATGTCATCCTTGATTTTCCCTTATTTTGAATCTTCAAAATGTTTTGTAGCTCAAACCTTCAGTCCGGTCCAAAAATCATTTTCACATAAAAACACGCCGCGAAGAGGGCATAGAAACTAGATCCTATGTTGATATGTTCCGATGACCTTTATTCCGGATCAAAAGTTACCACTTCTCGGCTAAGTAAGTTATCACACATGTGCTACATATGTTATCATGTTGTTTACACAGATATTACCGAGACATAGACCTTGTAACCTTCTTATCAGCTCTGATTAAAGTTACTATGGTGATTGTGCATGTGTTATCACGTATGCAATGCGTATAGTACCAAAATATTTACATGAAAGTTGTCGGGTATGTTTTTAAACAACTCACTCGCCAAAGTTATCAGGACCGAGGCACAGAAGGTATCAGGTCTGAGATGTGTGAGTTATCATGTTATTCACATAAAAGTTAACGGTGGTATATTTCATCACCCCCCCTCTCCCCCGCACACCCACCCACCCCATGCTAAAGTTATCAGGACCGGGGTACATAAGTTATCAGGTGTGTGATGTGTGAGTTATCATGTTATTGACACAAAAAGTTAACGGTGGTATATTTCATCACCCCCCCACACACACCCATGCGAAAGCTATCAGCACCGGGGTATATAAATAATCAGGCCTGCGATGTGTGAATTATCATGTTATTCACACAAAAGTGAATGGTGGTATATTTCATCAACCCTCCCTCCCCCCGCCCCACAAACACACCCCATGCCAAAGTTATCAGGACCGGGTTACATAAATTATCAGGTGTGTGATGTGTGAGTTATCATGCTATTCACACAAAATTAATCGACATCAACCCCCCGCCCTTCCTTCCCGGCATGAGAAAATTACCACGGTGTGATCAACTCAAGACGACTTGGTACAAAATCATTATGGAACTAGATATCATGATGATTGTATAGGTGGTGAGATGGCAAGCGCTGTCGGTATAAAGTCGGGAGGTGCTTGGCTTGATTCCCAAACCAAGCACTTTTATTTATTTTTCGCACCAAGATTTTCGAGAGAAAAAAAAGTAGGCGACAGTTGGGCCTCGCGTACGATTTTGTCAAGCGGGCCAATCACGGTCCGTTTAATACGGTAAGTCAACTAATGGTGCGAGATTATAGCGATGACGTCGGGAAAGTGCAACGTGAAAAGATCACCAACACTTTTATTTATTTTTCGCACCAAGATTTTCAAGAGAAAAAAAAGTAGGCGACAGTTGGGCCTCGCGTACGATTTTGTCAAGCGGGCCAATCACGGTCCGTTTAATACGGTAAGTCAACTAATGGTGCGAGATTATAGCGATGACGTCGGGAAAGTGCAACGTGAAAAGATCGCCAACACTTTTATTTATTTTTCGCACCAAGATTTTCAAGAGAAAAAAAAGTAGGCGACAGTTGGGCCTCGCGTGCGATTCTGTCAAGCGGGCCAATCACGGTCCGTTTAATACGGTAAGTCAACTAATGGTGCGAGATTATAGCGATGGGAGCTCCTAACTGGCGCTTTAAGCGCCGCCGAGGTAAACCGGCGCGCACGCGCGGTGCCTAGTGGGCCGGCCCACCACGAGGAATCTGTACTATTTAACCCTTGCTGGAAAAACAAACGCAAACAAAAATTCCGTGCACACGAGGAATCGAACCCGGCACCCATAGAGTAATACTCCGCCATGACAGCCAGTAGACCAGACACGACGTTTTGTTTGCTACCAGGAATCTGTACTATTTAACACATTCAATACTGCAGATAACATATATATGCTGTATAGATTTTTTTAAATATAAATTCCGAAAAAGAACTCATAAATAGTGCAGATTGAAAAAAGTTCATTGATGTGGAAAAAGGTTCATCCGTATAGAAAAAAGTTCACCAAATTGAAAATAGTTCATCGAATTTGAAAAAAGTTCATCAAAATTGAAAATAGTTCATCGAATTTTAAAAAGTTCATTGAATTTGAAAAAGTTCATCAAATTTAAAGAAAAAGTTCATTGAATTTGAAAAAAGTTCACTGAATTTGAAAAAAGTTCATTGAATTTTAAAAAAAGTTCATTGAATTTGAGAAAGTTCATCAAAATTTTAAAAAGCTCATTGATTCTGACAAAAAAGTTCATCGGATTTGCAAAAAGTTCATCGATGGTGAAAAAAGTTCACGAATTCAGAAAAGGTTCACAAAAAAAAGTTCATCAATTTGGAAAAAAGTTGATCGATTTAAAAAAAAGTTCATCACATTTTGAAAGGAGTTCATTGATTTTTAAAAAAAGTTCATCAGATTTGAAAAAAGATTCGCAAAAAATGTTCGTGAACTCGAGAAAAGTTCGCGAAATTGAAAAAAGAAAAAAACAAAAGAAACCCGGCCAGAAAAACCAGAATCACGTCAGTTAATTGAAGAACAATAAAAGATGCTATCAATCATAAAATGGACGCGGTCCTTGTTGGTTAGCGCGGTTGACGTATTGTATGGAACCTGTTTGGTGGAGGGTTCGAATCTCATCTTTTCACTATTTTTGAAACATTTTACAAAAAAGGGAAGAAAAGAGTAAGGCGGGCCGGCCCAGGTGCGAAACGTGGGTGTGCGCCCGACTGCACATCTATTCTTCTACTTATAAAAGAGCAAACATTATCTTTTCTAAGTGCATCTCACAAAATGTATACGGATACATCACCACCGCATGATTAGTTTTACTAAACTCAATCTACCACCGCATGATTAGTCTTACTAAACTCAATCTAACGGCTAGCCTTAACCAAATCTATTCTCTGTGTGCACTAAGCAATTTACATTGACTAACCGTACTCCACCGTGAAGGAAAATATGAAAGTCCACGCCTTGTCAATTAGGAAACTATAATCATGGACACATCCTATTAAGAAACTAATCACGGCCGCATCTAATTATTAGGAAACTAATCACAAACACATTTTATTATTAGAAAACTAATCACGGGTGCATCTTATTATTAGGAAAATAATCACGCGCATCCTATTAGGAAATTAATCACGGACGCATCTAATCATTAGGAAACTAATCACGGACTTATCCTATTAGATAACTAATCACGAACGCATCTAATTATTAGGAAACTAATTGCGAGCGCATCCTATCGTCTCCCATCAGGGAATCACGATCGCGAGTCGCCTGCCGTCACCAGCCCACCACCCACGCGAGCCACAGTGGGAGACACGCGAGGAGGAGTTGCGGCTTCCTCCGAACACACACACGTGCCGTCGCCGCTTTCGTCTTCTGCCTTGAGGCCAAATCACTTTTCTATTGACTGCAACGACTTCGTCCACGTCCTGGCATGCTCTCCAGGAACCACCGGCATCCGCGTCGACTTCAGCTCCGTCCACAACTCCCACGCTGACAACCACCCACCGCCGACGCCCTTCAAGTGGGAACCACGCTAGCATTTTTTGTCTTGTTTTCACAGCTGATTCTATGCAGTCAAGACATCTCTACACTTCTCTATCTAACAATAGCTTCCTCTTTTCAACAAACCATAGAAAAGAGCAAACATTATCTTCTCTAAGTGCACCCCACAAAACCTGCACGGATACATCACCACCGCATAATTAGTCCCACTAAACTCAATCTAACGGCTAGCCTTAACCTAATCTATTCTCTGTGTGCACTTAGCAATTTACATTGACTGACCGTACTCCACTGTGAAGGAAAATATGAAAGTCCACGCATGGTCAATTAGGAAATTATAATCACGGACACATCCTATTAAAAAACTAATCACGGGCGCATCTAATTATTAGGAAACTAATTACGGGTGGATCTTATTATTAGGAAAATAATCACGCGCATCCTATTAGGAAATTAATCACGGACGCATCTAATCATTAGGAAACTAATCACGGACTCATCCTATTAGATAACTAATCACGAACGCATCTAACTACTAGGAAACTAATTGCGAGCGCATCATATCGTCTCCTATCAGGAAATCACGATCGCGAGTCGCCTGCCGTCATCAGCCCACCACCCACGCGAGCCACAGTGGGAGACACGCGAGGAGGAGCTGCGGCTTCCTCCGAACACACACAGGTGCCGTCGCCGCTTTCGTCTTCTGCCTTGAGGCCAGATCACTTTTCTACTGACTGCAACGACTTCGTCCACGTCCTGGCATGCTCTCCGGGAACCACCGGCATCCGCGTCGACTTTAGCTCCGTTCACAACTCCCACGCTGACAACCACCCACCGCCGACGCCCTTCAAGTGGGGACCGCGCTAGCATTTTTTTGTCTTATTTTCACAGCTGATCCTATGCAGTCAAGACATCTCTACACTTCTCTATCTGACAATGGCTTCCTCTTTTCAACAAACCATAGAGATCTCTTCCCACTATTGTGGTTGACACTCAATTGTAAAAATAATTCTTGACTGGAGTTTGTTGGCACTGAAACGGTTCCTTAGCTTGTCCTAAGTGACATTTTCATGTGTGATTATACTTGCATAAATCTGTGCATATGAAGAATCATGATGAGTCTTCTAAATAATTTTAAGTTTTATATATTGGGAACACTGGGTGGTCTTTTAATACAGGAGACATGTTGATTAAGGAGAAACGATATTTCAAATTATTTGTACGAGTTGGCAATAAGAGATAGTGTATTATAGGGAAATTTAAAATTTATGAATAAATTGTCTTGTATTAAGTTTAGTATAATGTGTTAATCCAAATGGACGCGTGTTGCATGTGCACACTTATTAGTTTAAATAGACGTGCGTTGCACGTGCACACTTACTAGTACAACAGTAACGGGCGCAGAGGGCGCCGTTTAGGAAATGCCTATAGCGATGATGTCGGGAAAGTGCAACGCGAAAAGATCGCCAACACTTTTATTTATTTTTCGCACCAAGATTTTCGAGAGAAAAAAAAGTAGGCGATAGTTGGGCCTCACGTGCGATTCTGTCGAGCGGGCCAATCATGATCCGTTTAATACGGTAAGTCAACTAATGGTGCGAGATTATAGCGATGACGTCGGAAAAGATCGCGAGCGCCGTTTGATGGAGAATGAAGGCAATCCACATCGTGCGGATCTGTTGCAAAAACCAGGACGGCAGGATTTTAGCTTTGTCGTTTTATTTTATCTTTCCGCTCTGTAGCAAGGAATCTGTAAGTTGGCGTTGGGTGTCTTATCTTCTTGGCCCTCGCCCAAGTATTCGTTTTGTCACATCAAGTACCAAGCAAACAAATTTGTTATCACCAGCTTGAAAATCTTAATTCTGTACATATATGCATTGCTGATTTGATAATGATATATTATTCTTTATTTGCACATTTCTGGACTGGTATTTCCATTCTCATGTACCAGTCATCTTGTCATAATTTCGTTGGACTGGAGGAAAATCTCGCAAATCTTGGAACAAATAAGTAGACGAACAAAAATGCAATTGGTATGAAGTCATCTAGCGTGCGGCGAAACGTGCGTCATATGGTTCAGGGTGGCGCCCCAAGCACTAGTTTCGATCATCAAGCTTGCGGGGCATTGGCATGTAGGCGCTGTACAATAGTAGTATTTGGAAACGTTGTGCATTGATATTTCTTAAAATGCATTTACGGGTATGTGTCCACAAATTATGTACCCTTAATTGCCAGTATTAATTTTTCCCACACCCGCAAAAAGAAATTCCCGCAAAAAAATTGCCAGTATTAATTTAGCATTGATATGGTTCGTGATTTGTCGTCTCACTTCATCAGCACTATAAAAAGGCTTTGCCATCTCGTTTGTTCCTTGCAACTTAGAGCAGACAAGACCATCGACGAGACTTCCTTCTTTTTTTGACGGGCAATGGCAGTGGTTCTGCCTTTTCATATAAGAAGGAAGCAAAGGATCAAAGATCCCAGTGTCTCATACAAAGAGTGGCCGCTCAGATTCAACAAAAAAGAAAAGAAAGAAGAAAGGATGGGAAGAGGCAAACACTATCTAAAAGCCTCTCTGTACAGACTCATCTCCTCTCTAGCTAAAGCAGCAACAGTCTCGGGAGAACATCTCTTACCCTCAAAAATTCTTCTATTTCTTTCTTTCCATAGGTTCCAGGCAATATAAACCCCCGTGGTAATCTCAGGAGCTAACTCGGGTCTCTTGTGTAGCGCCCATACCTGTCACCACCAACCTTTGATAGTGATGTTCGTTGAGCCGGCCTCTGCAGCGGCTCCGTCAGAACGATGGAAAGAGAACCAGACCTCCCGAGCATAAGGACACAGCAGGGTAATGTGCGCAGTCGTCTCAGGTTCTTGGTCACACAGCATGCATTGTGCCGAATGAGGCCATCCCCTCGCCATCAACCGATCGGAAGTCCAGTTCCGATTCTGTAACAGGAGCCATAAGTAAAATCGTACCTTGGGCTCAGCTTTAACCTTCCAAACCGCGTGCAGAGAGGGCGCATCAATGTGGCCAAAGAACTGGCAAACATATGCAGATTTTGCAGTGTAAACCTCATCCTTATTCATCTAGCTAAAGATGCAGAGTACACATACGCTGCTCCTGGCAGTCGCCTTCCTCGTGCTAGCATCAGGTATTCCTCTTATGATGACGCGTCGCTTCATCAACTAGACAAACAACCATATGCTTCAGTCTATTCATGTTTCTTTTTGGTTTTTGATTGTAGAGGCCGCGGTGAAGGCGGACATTTGTTCAGGCTCACTTTACAAGACGCCGATACCGTGTGATCTCCCAGGTTGCCTGCACATTTGCCGCGAGAATGTGAATGGGATGGGCCACGCGTGCCCTCAATGCAATTGGAATGCTAGTTGCACCGTAGATGGATTATGCGCGTGCGATGTCTGCATGCCTCCTCCTTCTGCTCCTATCCAACAATAAAGCGACCGATATATAGTACTCTATATGCTACTCCCTCCATTCGAAAATACTTGTCTTAAAAATGGTTGTATCTAGAATTAAAACAAGTCTAGATACAACCATTTCTAGAACAAGTATTTCCGAACGGTGGGAGTACTAGCTTTCTGATATATGATAGTTTGTTCTCTGTAATAAGAACGATGCCGTAATGGTAGATCGAGTGTGATCTACTACTCATTGTAGAATTTTTGTTGCTCCACAGGTGATATGAGATTATATATGAAGTGAGCTATATTTTTTGCTTTGCACTGTAGAAATTTAACATGGTCCCAAACTATTTTAGCCATCTATGTTCTATGATCAGAGGGCCATATGATCTCTTATCTATGTTTTGGAAACCAGAGACCATCTATTTTTCGAATGTGATTTTGCTAAGCTATGCTGGCGTTATCCGTGCCACAATTGGTCTCCTACCACTTCAAGCATTCAGGAACAGCTTGACTCCCGCAAAGACAGCCTACATCAGCCTTTTTTCATGGATATCATTATCCTAACGTCCTGGGCTATTTGGACAACCAGGAACGACTTCATCTTCAGAGGAATTGCTCCAAATCTTTATGAGTGTAGGAGGAAATTCTCGGAGATCAAGCAAAGGGAAATCCACGCATGAGAGGGGATAACAAACATCTCAGAGATCAAGCAAAGGGAAATCATCTCAATAATATCACAAAGATCATAATAAGATGAATGGTTAAATAAGTCTCAATCCCAAGATGAGTATGAATAGAGTTATAAATCCTAATCTTATAACTTGGAATCCCTCTCTCTACGGTGATGTTGCGATGAGTGGAAATGGAGATGGGCTGAAGAAAGATCGTATCTCTAGTGGTTCTTCTTCTCCGGATCTCTTCTCCCTCTGTTCTGGATGGTGTGGCGGTGCCTCTCTGTCTCTGATGATCAACGTCCCTTCATGAAAATTGCTTGGGTTGATGAAGTGGTGCTGGCCCCGCGTGGCACGACCGCTGGTACGAGCGGGATCGCTCGTAGTACCATGTGATGTCTTTTGCTCAGGATGCTTTGTTGAATTTTCGCCCAGAAGGAAAGTTGCTTCAAATGACTTCCTTTGATAGGATATTGATTGGTTTCCTTTCAAATATGTTTATTCCAGCACATCTTCTTTCCCGAAGGATTAGCATTAGAAAGACGCGAGAAATACCGAAAACCCTGTGAAAACCATATCGAAACCCTCTTATAAAAGTGACAAAATGTTGAGCCATCATTAGCCTCGACCCGTTTGGCCCAAACACTTCGAACATGTCTTTCCCGCCTAAAACTCTGGGCTAAAACCCTGAACCCAACCCACATTAGGGAAACTCGATGTCAACACGTCATTAACCTCACGAAAGTGGTCAAATTTGCTCTTCAAAGAGGCATCTGCGAAAGAATATACTTTTAAATCAATAGGTTGAAATCAAATGTGTTATCTCTGGCGATAAAAATACCAAATTCTTCCACGTATCGACCTCCCAACGCTTTTGGAAAAACCAAATTCAAGTTCTCCATGATCAAGGCTCAGATTCTTCTCCCATGAACACAATGCCCTCATTCTAAAATATTTCCATCACAATCTTCTAGGCATCCCGACCTCTATCTTCTAGAACTTCGACCTCCAAGCCCTTTACCCTGACGCAGTCACGCAGCTTAGACATCTCGACCTGCCTTTCTCCATTGAGGAGATCAAAGATGCGTTCTTTCACATGAACCCAAATGCCAGCCCGGACCCTATTGGTTTTGGCCCGGCTTTCTACAAAATTTTGCCCAAATATAAAATGCTTAATCATCCCCTTCTTCAAGAATTGCCAAACTCTGCTTCTTCCATTGAACGTTTCAACTGATCTATCATGGTCTGTTGCCAAAAGAAGAAGAGGCTCAGATAGTTGATGCTTTCCGACCTATAGCCTATAGCCTTACAAAATCGCCCTATCAAAGGCATCACAAAATTGTTGATGAAATACTCAAACAATGTATACCCTTACTCATCCATGTTAACCAAATGGGCTTCATCTCTGGCACATGCATCACTGAAAACTTCATCTATGCCACATAATGAAAGACCAAGACCATGGTAACTTCCCGGCCGGTCACCCGTCCTCTCACTACTCCAGCCTGAGCACGCTTAACTTCCGGGTTCTATTCTCCCTCGTTTCCAAGTCTGCACTTGTTGTTTTCCTGACAATAGTAAGATGTCAATCCTATTAACCCTCAGGAGTTTAGCTTGAATTTGAAGTCACATGTTTCACTGTTTGAGTTTGAAACTATTATTCTAAAAAACAATAATTATTTAGTAACACTAATATTTCTTGAATAAGTAGTTTGACCAGATTTGACCAAAATTCAAAAAATATAAAATAATTATTTAGTAACACTAATATTCTTATGCAAAAGTTATAGCCGTTTTACTTTTTCATGACACTTTTTTGCAAAACATGTCCAAATTTAAGTTTTTTTAATTTTCCTAACAAGTAGATGTAGTAATATAACTACATCTCGAAGGATTTTATTTTTTGAAGTTTTTATCATTTTCTTTTGTTTTTTTCAAAAGTGAAATGGCGATACATGGGGGGGGGGGGGGGTAGAGTTTGAGACACGAACCAGGACTAAAGGGCATCACACCCTTTAGTCCCGGTTCATGTCTCAAACCGGGACTAAAGGTCTAATCTTTAGTCCCGGTTTGAGATACGAACCGGGACTAAAGGGCATCGCACCCTTTAGTCCCGGTTCGTGCCTCAAACCGGGACTAAAGGTCTCATTTGAACCGGGACTAATGCCTTTAACTGCTCGAACCGGGACTAATGCTCACATTAGTCCCGGTTCGTAATGCAACCGGGACTAATGTGTATATTGAGCCGTGACCAAAGCCCTGTTTTCTACTAGTGGTAATCAAACTTGATTTTAGGAAAGCTTTTGACTCTATTTCCTAACACACTCTCCTCCTTATCTGTGACATCGGGCTCCCTCCCGCCCCTCCCATTTTTGTTCATGAATCAAAGATATTCTCACCACCGAAAAACTTCAGTCCTCTTGACGACATTCCCGACAACTCGATTCCCTTCAAGAAAGGCCTGCGATAGGAAGACCCCCTCTCCCTATCTCTTCATCATTGTCACTGTTGTACTACAATAAATGGTTCTTAGCTTTGCCAATTTGCCTTATAATCACTTAGGACACCTAGTCTACCCTGACCTTCCACTCTTCGTTCTCTAGTATGACGGATGACACTCTGATTATGGCCTATGCCTCTTGTAATGCAACTGCTCGACTATTCATGATGCATGATGATTTTGCTATGGCCACTGGACTAAACATAAATTTCTCCAAGACAATGTTCGCCCCCTTGCATATCGACAATGACACTGCAGCTTCAATTGCTCGACACCTAGGCTATGCTATCTCTAGCTTCCCCCAAACCTACCTAGGACTACCGTGTTCACCCACCCCCAAAGTTACCAGCTTTTGCTTTGCATCCCATCATATCCAATTGCATGAGCATATTCCTAGTTGGTGTGACAAACTACTCTCTCGCACTGGTTAACTTGTTCCGATCTCTTCGGTTTTGGACTCTCTAGCAACATATTTTATTTATATTTTCGAACTACCAATTTTTATAATGCTATTAACACTATCAGAAGAGCCTTTTTGGACCAGGGAGGAATCTTGTGCAGGGTCCAAGTGCCTCGTCGCATGGAGAAACGTTTGCAGACCTAAGGAATTTGGTGGTCTATCCATCAAAGATCTAGCTACACAAAACATATTGTCTTGTAATGAAGTTTGCTTTCAAATACCTAATCCACAACTTCACTCCCCTACTGCCTTGGATATCTTGGCACGACAAGTAACACCCATGCAACCAACCTCACAGTGTCTTCATCGCCTGTCTGATTGCCTCTCGGATTTGGCTCCAGCTCAGCCTAACCACACCACCAAGGTTTCAAGATCTCTGGCTCACCCATCGAGATGGACACTTGCGCCTGGCTTGAAGTGCTCCCCACGATCCTCTGGAAGATATGGGACTTCACAACAAAAGCAATTTTTGAATAAATTACGAAAGCCAGGACTTGAACTCAAGACCTTAGGCCCTGAAACCATGTTAAGCTTCATGCACTAGCCAACACAATCAAAAGTCCGAACTGATGGAAAGGGCTAGGTAATCACATATACACTTCAACACCCCCTCTCACGTGTGACACGAGAAGTCAATATGTGAATAGACTCAAAGGTATAGCTCAAGAGGCCTATACGTGGACACAAAGATGGGCATCAACAATTTTTGAATAAATTGCGAAAGCCGGGACTTGAAATTAAGACCTTAGGCTCTGATACCATGTTAAGCTTCATGCACTAGGCAACACAAGCAAAAGTATGAACTAAAGAAAGGGTTGGGTAGTCCACATATACACTTCAACATTCAACCCTACAATATATTGACTTCACAACAAATGACATTGTAGGGCGGAAAACTATAACAAGGATCATATCCAATATATTATCAAAACTTAACTTCGCTAGCGGATGCGCCACCACATTGGCTTGATGGTTAATCTTAGAAATGTGTAAGCCAGGTAGAAGCTTGGAGATACTCAATGCTTCCTTCTTAAATATTTACTCCTGACCAATAACCAATTCACATAAACCTTTCCTCTGGGTCTTAAGAAATGCAAAAATCTTAGGATTCTAGATCTTGGAGGCAATAATTTGTCTCGTACAATACCTTCTTGGTTAAGCATGAGCATGCCCGAACACATGTTTCTTTGCTTATCATGAAACATATCTGTTGGTACCATACCCGACCAGTGCCGTAAACAAGATCCACCTACGCCATGGGCCAACCTTGTACATACGGTAGCTGTTGTAGCGTCATTGTAGCTACAGTCAATGAAGAAAATGCTCTCCACTCCCTAGGCCATGGCCCTGGCAACCCGGGGCCTAGCAATGCCCCTGCACCCCACCACATGTTACAATTTCACCAACTCTAGGTGCTGGACTTGTCAAAGAACAAGCTCATCTAACCTGTTCCCGACGATTTTACGTATTTTACTGGCATGTCACAAGAACAGGAAAGCATTGCATATACGTTCACCAATATATTTATCAAGTGCATACTCATATAGTTCGGGAGAATGTGGATCATATTTACCATCTGAGTATAGCAGCCAAGACAGGTCTTGACGTATCTGGTAACTCTCTTTCACAAGAAATCTTAAAAGGGCTAACGACCTTCTTGGATTGAGATACCTCAATTTATCTGGGAATAAGCTATTTGGTTATATTCCCAAAGACACTGGCAACCTGGTACTGCTGGAATCCTTGGACTTCTTTTAAAAAAACACCATATATTAATTAATTAAAAATGTTATTACAAATCATCTCTTATAGTATACGCCACATAGAGCGGAAAACTATAACAAGGATCCCACCCAATATATTATCAAAACTTAACTTCACTAGCGGATGCACCACCACATTGGCTTGACGGTTAATCTTAGAAATGTGTAAGCCAGGTAGAACCTTGGAGATACTCAACGCTTACTTCTTCAGATCAATGAGGTATGACCTGTCTAGGTTCTCATTTGCAAGAAAAGACACCACAAAAGTACAATCAGTTTGCAAAATAATATGATTGTTAAGAGATATACCAATATAGAGGCCTGCGAGGCACACTCGAAATTCTGCTTCATCCAGACTAGTCCAACACCCAATAAACTCCCAAGATGAAATGATGAATTCACCAGAGGAATTCCTAGCAACCAACCCCACACTCACGGCGCTAATACTATCCACAAAACTTCATTTTAATACATGCATCAGGGGGAGGTTGCCACACCACCTGAGTTATCAACGCAGTGGGGACAAGCCTCAATTCAGCATCCACACCCCTTACCCTTATTATCAGGAACAACCTCAACATTGGACTAGCAAGAGGAAAAGAACGCCCAATAATTATCGATAAAGATAGCTGAGCCTGAAACAGATTCCTCCCTCTTCCCAAAATCAAATCATTCCTTAGATGCCAAACTGTCCTGGATAGGAATATAATTTGCTCACCAAGCGGCACGCTAAACTGATCTAGCAAGATAAGCAACCAATTTGGCCCTGAAAACTTGGAGTATTCTTGCCCCGGAATATTCTGCACATACCTCAAAGCCATACGCAAAGGCCGAGCCTTAGGACAGTTTATACGAGCATGAAAGGTATTTTCAAATAAAGAACATACCTGAAGTAACTTGATGATGCGGAACTCTATTAACCTGAACCCCAAGGTTATTTGACATGACACAGTAGGATAAAAATTCTGATCTTCTGAGGAACCTTGGCTTTTCAAATAATACCCCACATTCTCCTTTCCCCATTCAGGACATCACTATATTGCCCTATAGAATCCTGGAGGCTTGAAGCAAGATTGTACACACTTTCAACTACGAACAAAATGATTCTTCTCATAGTGCCACACAAGAAAGTCTCCAACTCCCGAAGGAAGAAAACACAAATTTAAAATAGTCTCTGCATCATGGGGTTGAAAAAGATGTGTAGCCAAATTCTCATCCCAACTCCTCAACCCACTCATGAATAAATCAGACACCCACTTGAGAGTTGAGACTTGTTCTATTCCTTCTACCCATCATTTGTAGGCCAGAGTTCCCTGGAATCTAATTATTTGTCCAATTATACTTGATCCATCAACCACCCTACAAAGAATTCCTTTTTAAGAATATTAAGGCCATGCATAATGCCTTGCCAAGTCGCCGACACCGATTGGGGAAAAACAGTATCAAGTAGGAATCCTCGGACCTTTCTGAGAACCAACTACGGGAGAAACTTCCTCTAAGCTTTGCGGATTTGAAGAGCATAAGTTATCTGAACCCTCGAGCAACAATCTATCAGGGAGAGGATACATATAGGGAAACAGCGGCAGACGCTTGATAACCCGTCGATATACAAGAATAATCCTAGGCTTTGTGGACTCTTCTGGAAGAGTGTGTAAACTCGTCGACACCAATGTGGAACGAAGTGAGTCAGGCTGAGGCATTGTGGTTGTATTACTTTGTGGCCACTGAGTTCCTTTTCGGGTTCTGGCTGTACTGGGACATCTTTTTGTTTCACAACGAGGGATTGAGGTGAGTATGTGGACAACATGTAAGCCAAGGTAACCAATAAGAAATATAGCTATATCTCGTGTTTCCAAGCAAACGGCTCTGAATGATGAAGTGTGTCGCGTGGTGCTGAAGCAAAGGTATATTCTGTAATATTCTCCTTTTTTGGGGGGTTGTAAAAGAACTACAGTGGAGTTTTGCTTCGGTACAACATCCCATAAAAGTATACACGAATCTTAAAGTTACTTAAAAATGCTATCGCCATATTAGCCCGTACATAAAATGTATTGAATAGATTGATTTGGATGCAAAAAGCAAAGTGTTCTTTTGATCCTGAGCTCACGTGCTCTTTGATGAACAGTAAAATCCAAAAAATAGTATAAAATTTCTAATATTTTTGCGATAAACATTGATGAATGATTTGACTACCAGCAAATTTTTGTGCTGAAATTACATTCTTGAAGGTTTGGACAAAAAAAACCAAATCGATGCTCTAAAATGCTTACAACAATAGTCTTTTCGGAGCATCAATTTTTTTGCCCGGACCTCCAAGAATGTCATTTCATCACAAAATTTTCCAGGCAGTTAAAACATTCATCAATGTTTACCACAAAAAACAGTTTTCTTTTTTTTTTACTATTTTTGTTCCGACTTTACAAATTATCTGGGAGCATGTGAGCTCGGGTTTAATTTAAATACTCCTTTTTTATTTGAAGGTGTAATCTCTGATCTTGGCCTTTAATCTGCACTGAAATCTATAAACTTTTCTAGGGAGATTGTACCGAAGCAGAGTTCATTTTCTGCACATTTTCTGGGCTGGTATTTCCCTTATCATGCACCGGTTATCTCATCATAGTTTCATTGGACCGGAGAGAAAATCTCGCAAGTCTCGGACAAAATAAGGAGTAGACCAAATTTTTTACTCCCTCCGTTCCTAAATAATCTTGCAAGTCTTGTCAAAATAAGGAGGAGACCAAATTTTTACTCCCTCTGTCCCAAAATAAAAAATAAATGTCTCAACTTTGTACTAACTTTAGTATAAAGTTATACTAAGAGTATCTCCAGCCGCGGCCCCAACAGGCCCTCCCTAGACGTTTTTGCCGCACCGGCGCCAAAAATTCGGCTCAGTCCTGCCCCAGGAATCCGTTTTTCGCCGGATTGGGCCGAAATCGGCACCGGCGGCCCGAGGCTGAACCCGACTCGCTAGGGGGCGCTCGGGGGCGCCGGGACGAGGGGTTTTGGCGTGAAAACTCGGCGGGCCCGCCGAGTCAGCGGCACGCGCCTCATCCTTCCCAGAACGCCTCGGTTTCCCGCGGGGAATCAATGGCAAGGCTGCCGCCGGTCAGCCTTGCCATTGATTCCTCACCGGCGACGCGTCACGGGCGAGTAGGCGCGGCGACGCCTCCACTTCTGTCATGCGTTCACACGGTCTGGGGCTATATAAACAGAGGCTTCCCTCGCTGCTGGCCACAGCAGCCGCCGTCCCTCCCTTCCACCCCCGAGCCCAAACCAGCCGCCGTCACTCCCTTCCGCCGCCGAGCTCTGCCGCTCTCCCCTTCCTTCCCCTTCCCCTTCTCTCTCCATGGCCGAACGCTTCCCCGACGACGCCGCGGCGGCCAGCGGCTTCGGCTGCCGCACGCTCCAGGAGTGCGAGTCGTGGCCTCTTCGAGGCGAACATCTCGGCGCCGCCGGACATGTGCGCCGGACCGACGGGGTGGAAGCTTAGCAACGATGGCGTCCCCATCCCCCCTGTGCCCGACGTCGACGCCCGCCCCGGCCTCTTCGCCGCCGAGGTCGACCGCGTGCGGGCGTCTCTGTCGGAGGAGCAGCGCCCCCCCAGTACGCTGCTGACAACCACGCTGCCTGGACGGACTATTTCCATCGGCGGCAGGCGCAGAGGCTGGCGTCCACAAACTGGGCGACGGTGGTCGGCGGCACGAAGAACGGCGACGGCCGCCGCGTCTAGTGGGGGGTCCCCGCCCGCACCTTGCACGAGGTGATCGCACGCCTCGAGGGCGGCAACAACCCGCCGCGGTGGCCGTGCCGGCCCCTCGCCGGAGCGCCGGGCCGTGGGTGCCCAGGAGGTTCGCCACCTCCTCCTCCTCCCGCTCCTCCTGCCACTCTTCCGGCTCGCCGGCACTCTTTGGCGTCAAGGCAGAGCCCGCCACGGAGACGCCGCTCGGCCGGCGCACCCGCAGCGCCGACATCGTCATCAACGAGGGCGGCCGGCGTGCCACCTCCTCGGCTCCTCCGCGTTTCGTCAAGCCGAAGACGGAGCCGGGGCTCACCGCCGTCAAGCCGGAGCTGGGGCTCCCCGTCGTGAAGACGGAGCCCATCAAGGAGGAGGCGCTCGACGATGAAGCAGACCTCAAATGGGCGCGCGACGACTGGGTGCAGACGGAGAGGGAGCGCCAGCGCGCCGCCTTCGCGCGGTTCGAAGCTCGTCGCCGTGGCCGGGACGAGGGAGGCATCGTCGTCCTCGACGACAGCGAGGACGACGATGCGCCGCCACCGCCTGTCCGCCATGAAGACGCCGGGCAGGGGTCCAGCAGGGGCGGCCGCGCCGTCAAGAAGGAGAAGGCCGCCGACGACGACGAGGACGGCGGCGACATCGGCGACTTCGCCGCGCTGATCGAGTTCTTCGCCCCGTAGATTAGTTTTTTTAAATAATTTATGTAAAACACTGAACATGTTGAATATGAATATCAAGTTTGCCGAATTTTAGCCAAACTTTGCCGAACTTCGCCGAATTTAGTTTTTTTAATAAAAAAAACGCGTCCGGGGCGGGAACCCGCTTGCCCCCGCGCCGATTTTAGCGCCGGCTCACCCCCAGGAGGCGCGTAAAATCGCCGCCTAGGGGGCCAACGGCTGGAGATGCTTTAGAGGGTGCTTGGATCCAAGGGACTTATTTTAGTCTGACTAAAAATAGTCTCTTTAAAAGGCTAAAGTTCCAAGCATCCCCGACTAAAGAGGGGCTAAAACTAGTCTTAAGACTAAATTTTTTAGTCAGGGGTACCCCTACTAAAATATGGATTAGTCTCTCTCTGCTTATTTAATTCCCTCCTTTAACACAGTCGAGTTCTGAATTGGAGGGTTTGGAGGATAATAAATGCTCATTAACTTGATTTTAGTCTCTTTAGTATTTGGATCCAACCATGGCTGAGGCTAGCAAGTTTTAGTCCCACAACTTTTAGTCATGAGACTAAAACGTATCCAAACACCCTCTTAAGGTTGACACACTTATTTTGAGACGGAGGAAGTATAAGTCTTCTTTTAGAGATTACACTATAGAACTACATTCGGATTCGGATGTATATAGAGGTCTTTTAGAGTATATGTTCACTCATATTGCTTCACTATATTTGAAAACGGACGTAGTACTAATGATACGAGGCGTATAGGGAGAATTAATTAACGTTCTTTAGAATGCATTAGTGTCCAGAAATTAATTTCGTTAATCCCTATTAATTCAGCATTGAAACGGTTCCTGGTTTATCATTTCAGTATCACTATAAAAAGGCTTTTGCCATCTCGTCTGTTCCTCGCAACTCAGATCGAGCCAGACAAACCAAGTCTTTCTCCTAAAGATGAAGACTGCACACACGCTGCTCCTGGCAGTCGCCTTCCTCGTGCTGGCATCAGGTATTCCTCTTACGATGATGCATCTCATCGCTTCATCGACTCGACAAACAATCATACGCTTTACATTATTCACGGTATTGTGGTTTTTTCTGTTCTTCTGCAGAGGCTGCAGTGAAGGCGGACAATTGTGCAGCGTCACTTCACAAGACGCCGCTACCGTGTGATCAGGTAGGTTGCCTGCACATTTGCCGCGAGCATGTGAATGGGGAAGGGCACGCGTGCCCTCAATGCAATTGGAGTGCTAGTTGCAACTATAATGGACTATGCCGGTGTGATGTCTGCCTCCCTCCTCCTTCTGCCCCTATCCAACACCAACAGAGTGACTGATATGTACATCTTTCTAACATAGGAATAGGATGGTTAATCAGCTCTCTGTAATAAGAACGTGTATCGGGGGTGATCTACTCATTGTAGAATGCACCCGAATTTGATATCGCTTCACCAGTTTTTTTTAAATGGAAAGGCTTCATCGCGTTTTCTATTCATCAGGCAAAACACTTATATCGTTTGATAAGACAGCTACAAGAAAATTAGGAGAATCCTCTTGTCATATAAGAGGGGCTAAGCTCCGACTTACTCCATCTGTGAACTAAAATAAGATCTTTAAATCACTTACTACAGCTTAGTTTAATGACCTAAAAGATCTTATATTAGTTTACATGGGGAGTACTTGCTAAAACATTCACTGGAGCGAGCTGAAGGCGCGCTGCCATTATCGTGCCTCCCTCATCAGAGCGGGGCAAACCTTGTTGTAGTAGACAGTAAAAAAGTCGTCGTGCTAAGACCTCATTGGACAAGCGGACTAGAGCAGCAACCACCGTCGATGAAGAGATGCGTAGATCGGAGGGTCCAACCTGTAGACACACAAACAAAGATGACAAATCTCCACACGCTCTCCGATTACGCTAGAAGCACCACCCGAATTGGGGCTAGAAGCACCACCAGAGTGGAGCTAGGTGGGAGGAACCTTATTTCATATTGGCTTCACCAGTTATCTGATCTATATACCTACTAATAAAGGGATCAGTGTTTCTGCCCTTCCGTCATCAGATTGCCCCCAGAGTTGTCAATAATTACCCTCATGCAACCGATAAGTGGAAAAACAATTATTATTTTTATAAGTCGATGCATCAGCCATCGCCTTTGGTTAATAAGGACGAATCCCCAACACATCGCAAGCACACATGCAACCAACTGGCTAGAGAAAATTCAGAGAGAAATGGGACAAAGAGGGAGAAGCATACGTTCTCCGATGATTCTAGAAGCACCACCAGAATGGGGGCTAGAAGCACCACCAGAGTGGGGCTAGGTGGGGAGAACCTTATTTCATATTGGCTTCACCAGTTATCTGATCTATATACCTACTAATAAAGGGATTAGTGTTTCTGCCCTTACGTCATCAGATTGCCCCAGAGTTGTCAATAATTACCCTCATGCAACCGATAAGTGGAAAAACAATTCTTTTTTTACAAGTCAATGCATCAGCCATCGCCTTTGGTTAATAAGGACGGATCCCCCAACACATCGCAAGCACACATGCAACCCACTAGCTAGAGAAAATTCAGAGAGAAATGGGACAAAGAGGGAGAAGCATACACTCTCCGATGATGCTAGAAGCACCACCAGAATGAGGGCTAGGCGGCGAGAACCTTATTTCATATTGGCTTCACCAGTTATATGATCTATATACCCACTAATAAAGGGATTAGTGTTTCGCCCCTTCCATCATCAGATTGCCCTCAAAGTTGTCAATAATTACCCTCATGCAATCGATAAGTGGAAAAATGGTTCTTTTTTTATAAGTCACTGCATCAGCCGTTGCCTTTGGTTAATAAGGACGGATCCCCTAACACATTGCAAGCACACATGCAACCCACTGGCTAGAGAAAATTCAGATATAAATGGGAGAAAGATGGAGAAGCATACTGTCGGTGTCAAAATTGGCGGATCTCGGGTAGGGGGTACCGAACTGTGCGTCTAAGGCAGATGGTAACAGGAGGCAGGGGACACGATGTTTACCCAGGTTTGGGCCCTCTTGATGGAGGTAATACCCTACGCCCTGCTTGATTGTTCTTGATAATATGAGTATTACAAGAGTTGATCTACCACGAGATCGTAGAGGCTAAACCCTAGAAGCTAGCCTATGGTATGATTGTCTGTTGTCCTACGGACTAAACCCTCTAGTTTATATAGACACCAGAGGGGGCTAGGGTTACACAAGGTCGGTTACAAGGGAGGAGATATACATATCCGTATTGCCTAGCTTGCCTTCCACACCAAGTAGAGTCCCATCCGGACACGGGACGAAGTCTTCAATCTTGTATCTTCATAGTCCAACAGTCCGGCCAAAGGATGAGTCCGGAGACCCCCTAATCTAGGACTCCCTCAGTAGCCCCTGAACTAGGCTTCAATGACGATGAGTCCGACGCGCAGTATTGTCTTCGGCATTGCAAGGCGGGTTCCTCCTCCGAATACTCCATGGAAGAGTTTGAACACACGGATAGTGTCCGGTCCTGCAAAACAAGTTCCACATACCACCATAGAGAGAATAATATTTCCACCAATCTAATCCGCTGACACGTTTTGACATCATGACATCACGCCACGGCCCGGTCATTATTCGAACCGTTTTTCTCAACCAGCACCGCACATATCGCGAGGCGGTTTTCTTGACACGTCTTGTCAAAGCAGAGATCGTGTTCCCCTTATATCTCATCAATACGGACGTGGGTAACCCAACCGCGCCATCAATTACGACGCCTGGGGAATAAGCGGTTTTACCAGGCAAGTGGGGAGACACATCGCCTCTTCCGCCCTTATAAATGGACAAGGATTTACTCTTTTCACCCACGCATTCTTCCTCCTTGCTTACCCATTTCCGCACACTCGAGCTCTAGCGCCCAAGCTCGCGTTCTTCTTCTCAAACCACTCCAAGCATGTCTGGAGCAGGAGGCAAGTGGATGGTCTCCTCCGTCACGGAGGAGAACATCAAAAAGTTACGGGAAGCCGGATATCTGGCCACGGACATTACGCACCGGCTGCCAGATGCAGGGCAGATCATCCCTACACCCGAACCCCATGAGAGGGTAGTTTTTCTTACCACTTTGTCTACGGACTAGGATTTCCCCTTCACCCGTTCGTCCGTGGGCTCATGTTCTAGTACGGGCTGGATTTTCACGATCTGACCCCCAATTTCATCCTCAACATCTCGGCGTTTATCGTTGTGTGCGAGGCCTTCCTCCGCATCAAGCCCCATTTCGGCCAGTGGCTGAAGACTTCTAATGTCAAACCAAAGGTGGTGGTCGGCCAGCAGGCAGAGTGCGGAGGCGCCATGGTGGGCAAGATGCCTAACATCACCTGGCTCGAAGGCTCCTACGTGGAGACCATAAAGGGGTGGCAATCGGGGTGGTTCTACATCACCGAGCCGCGCGACTCCAACTGGGTGGCGGCCACCAAATTTCGACCCGGAGTCCCCACGCGGCTCACCTCCTGGAAAGAGAAGGGCATGTCCTGGGGTTCTTCGTAGAGCTGGCCGGACTCCAGACCTGCATCCAGAACATGACGAACAAGAAAATCAAGCTTGTCAACGTGGTCTAGGTTATGCTCTTCCGCCGGATCCTTCCGTGTCAACGACGGGCATTTGATTTGTGGGAGTTCGACTCGGCCAAGAACCAGACACTGCGAGAGCTCTATGACACGACGCACGAGGATGTCTGGAGGGTGCTGTTCAAGAGCGCCGAGATTCCTCCCTCCCTCACCGAGGACCGCGGACTCAGCGCAAAGCGCCGCGCCAATTCGGTAGGCTTTTATATCTCTCAGGGTATTTATTTGCCCCGGTTTAGTTATGTGTAGGATCTAAGCTTCCATGTCATTAACAGGACTGGATAAAGACGGCGGAGCAGCTTGATTGCCCAGCCCCTCTGCCCGAAGATCCTGCAGACGCTCTTCTAAGGAAGTTGTTGACTCTGTCACCTTACGAGGTGTCGGCAAAGAAGGCCAAGAAGAAGGCCGCGGGGACCCGAAAGGGTCTCCGGCGCAAGGTTGTATCGCACTCATTGTTCGTTGACTCTGACGCGCACTCCTCCCACGAAAACGAGGAGGAGGAGGAGAAAAGTTCCCCCCCAGCCGGGGGAGACAAGCAAAGGAAGGCCGACCCATCCGGGGAGGCCGAAGGGTCCAAGAAGGGAAGGACCCTCCTCCGGACTGCGCCACGACGGCCGCCGACGGCGGCGACGAGTGGCTACCCATGGTCAAGCCCCTGGGGAAGTCATAAGTGTCTGGACACCATAGTACTTCATGGTATGTTTTATTGCACTACCTCTCCTCATGCCGAACATGATTATGCAGTCCGTCCCGAGCTCATCTCGACGTATCCTCGTCGAGCGGCTCTTTGGACTCGTTGGATATGAACAGTGGTTCTCTCCCGACCGCTTCCACCCCTCGCCCTACGGACAACGCCGAGGTGTTGTCTCAAAAGGCACCAAGCCAAGGGGAGGTGGTCCTGGGGGCGCCTTGAGGCGACTTCCCGGACCCTGGGTGCCAAGGGAGCGAGGCTCCTACGGGCTCCGAGTTCGGCCCCCAGCCGAACACTGCGCCGGAACCTTCGATGGTTCCGGACTCCGGTAGGCAGTCCCCCGTTAAGGGGGCCAACCATCCGTGCCGGTGTCCTCTGTCCATCCAGAGGCACCGGACAACTTGCTGGAAGCGCTTCGCAGTGCTTCCATCGACGAAGAGCACCACACTATCATGAGTGCGGTGGTCGAGAAGGTTCAGTCTGCCAAAAACGGGCTGACCGAAGCTTGCGCCAGCCTCCTAACAGGCTTTGAGGTAAGTAATCAAAATATACATATATAAGAAAATATTACCGCATAGATAGTAGCCCCTGATGCTCTGTTCGGTGTTCAAAAAGAAAAGCCGAATAGAGGATCAAATGATGACTCAGGAGTCTAATCAGAATGTATCTATGTGTATGTGCAGGCTTCACTGCTGGCCGCTGCCGCACGTACTACGGAGGTCTCTGCACTGAAGCAGGACCTGGAGAGGTCCGAGACTGAGCTCGGCCTTACCAAGAGGCAGCTCGAGGAGAACAAAGGTAAGTAATACCTTTGTCTATATATTTAAAAAGAAGTTCGGGTGTAAAGTAATAGGATCATCATGGGTTTGCCAGGGGCCACGACCGAAGTGGCGACCCTGAGGAAGGCATTGTCCGATGCCGAAGACAAAGCGGCCAAGGAGCGCATTGAACGACAGAAGCAAGAAGCCCGGGTAGGCGAGGTGCAGCAAGAGCTCGAGGCTCTCGCCAAAAAGCACGAGTCTTGGAGCTTGACTCTAAGACGCGAGAGTCCGAGCTCGCGTAGGCGCTTGAAAGCGTCCGGAGCGCCAAGGCCGAAGCCCACAAGGCCCTCCAGGAGATTAACGTGGTGAAGAAGATAGCAGTGGGTAAGGCATTCGTTATGCAAAGCAAGAACGCGAAGGAGACTTTCCTTTTTCTTACCCGAGTTCGGAGCTCTCCAGGAGCGTTTGCAGATCTTCCCCGCAGTGTACTGGATGCCGCGGAGTTTTACCGAGCTGAGGAGGGGAGCTCGACGGAGAAGTTATTCTGGTCTCAGTATACTGGGACCGAACACCCGGTGCCCTTGAGCGACCAGCTGAAGCAGTTGGTCGAGCTTCACAAGGCGGCCGAACAGGCCATGAGGGGCCTTATAGTCCGGATGTGGCTTGGCGAGCCCCTGTACGGCAGCTACTTCGGTCTGGTGAGGCGGCTTGTGGAAGCCTGCCCACGGCTTGAAGTCATAAAGCGGTCCGTCTGCATCGAGGGTGCACGCAGGGCTTTTGCCCGGGCGAAGGTGCACCGGGCGAAGCTGGACGCCGTGAAGCTGGTGAAGGAGGGGCCGCCGGAGGGCAAGGAGCATTGCTGCCCCGAGAATTATTATGAGAGTATCCTGAAGGGTTCCTGCCTAGTGGCGAATGAGTGTGCCAAGTATGTAATTTTTGAATGAACATGCTCATGTGATCCTGTAATATGAAACGAGTTCATATGCGCCATGCAACGCTTTCTTAATTTAAAATATTACCTTCTGTGTGGCCGTTTATAAAATCTGAGAGTTGGCCAGTCGTTGGGTTCTGCCCCCATGTAACTAGTACTGGGGTGTTCGAGATAAAATGGAGCACTCTTTACCCCAATTTTGGGTCCGTCAAGGGAGGTGTTCAGTGCAATGAACCAGGCAATCGGACTATAATGCTTTATCACTCTCACTTAGCCATAGAAGTCTATAATTTTATATTTTGGCGAAGCCCCTGGTATTCGGAGGGCCGAATTTGGGGCGCTATACATGCCTAAGCCGGACAAGTCCGACTCCTCGCCCGAAGCGGAAAAAGTCTTTAAGGACTTGAGACCTCTCGAACAGCGACCAGTCTCTCGCCTTATCATGACAGTCAGTTTTCGGCTTTCTCTACTGAGGTGCTCGTCCGGAAGAACCGGGACACAATCGCAGTAGTTCTCCCACCGCTACGTTACACTACTAGGGAAAAGCCTAGCAGTAGCACTGGTTTTTGGCCTATCAGTAGCGTGGGTAAGCGCGCTACTGATAAGGCGCTACAGCTAATGCTTAGCAGTAGCGCCTACTGGCACTCGCTACTGCTATATCTACTTAGTAGTAGCGCTTTCCAAGTCAATCGCTACTGCTAATTATTAGTAGCGCTTTCGAAAACAACCGCTACTACTATTATTCCCTATTCCATTTCTTTTGAATTTTAGGTCGTATTCATATACATGTATACAATTTTTCATACATTAGCAATTTAGAGATTGTTTTTACATCGTAATGAGTTATTAAATCACTAGGTGAAAGAACCTTGGATTAGTTTCAAGTGCATGGATCCAAAGTAACCAATGGTCACTTTGGATCCATCCATTTGAAACTAATCGGCGGTTCTTTCACCCAATGACATAATAACTTCTCATCATCATCATAATATCATTAACAACCTATCATCATAATATATCATTGTCATATAACTGTTGGAAATATGCCCTAGAGGCAATAATAAATTGGTTATTATTATATTTCCTTGTTCATGATAATCGTTTATTGTCCATGCTAGAATTGTATCGATGGAAACTCAGATACATGTGTGGATACATAGACAACACCATGTCCCTAGTAAGCCTCTAGTTGACTAGCTCGTTGATCAATAGATGGTTACGGTTTCCTGACCATGGACATTGAATGTCATTGATAACGGGATCACATCATTAGGAGAATGATGTGATGGACAAGACCCAATCCTAAGCCTAGCACAAAGATCATGTAGTTCGTATGCTAAAGCTTTTCTAATGTCAAGTATCATTTCCTTAGACCATGAGATTGTGCAACTCCCGGATACCGTAGGAGTGCTTTGGGTGTGCCAAACGTCACAACGTAACTGGGTGGCTATAAAGGTACACTACAGGTATCTCCGAAAGTGTCTGTTGGGTTGGCGCGAATCGAGACTGGGATTTGTCACTCCGTGTAAACGGAGAGGTATCTCTGGGCCCACTCGGTAGGACATCATCATAATATGCACAATGTGATCAAGGAGTTGATCACGGGATGATGTGTTACGGAACGAGTAAAAAGACTTGCCGGTAACGAGATTGAACAAGGTATCGGGATACCGACGATCGAATCTCGGGCAAGTATCGTACCGATAGACAAAGGGAATTGTATACGGGATTGATTAAGTCCTTGACATCGTGGTTCATCCAATGAGATCATCGTGGAGCATGTGGGAGCCAACATGGGTATCCAGATCCCGCTGTTGGTTATTGACCGGAGAACGTCTTGGTCATGTCTGCATGGTTCCCGAATGTTTTTCGGAGTTATAAAGGAAGTTTGTATGTGGTTATAAAGGAAGTTTGTATGGATGTGGTTACCGAATGTTTTTCGGAGTCCCGGATGAGATCCCGGACATCATGAGGAGTTCCGGAATGGTCCGGAGGTAAAGATTTATATATAGGAAGTCTTGTTTTGGTCACAGGAAAAGTTTCAGGTTTTATCGGTAACGTACCGGGACCACCGGGAGGGTCCCGGGGGTCCACCAAGTGGGGCCACAAGCCCCGGAGGGATGCATGGGCCAAGTGTGGGAGGGGACCAGCCCCAGGTGGGCTGGTGCGCCCCCCACCAAGGCCCAAGGCGCAAGGGAGTGGGAAGGGGGGGGGGCAAACCCTAGGGCAGATGGGCCCTAAGGCCCACCCTTGTGCGCCTTCCCCTCTCCCCTCCCCTTGGCCGCCCCTAGATGGGATCTAGGGGGCTGCCGCCACCCCTAGGGAGGGAACCCTAGGTGGGGGCGCAGCCCCTCCCCTTCCCCTATATATACTTGAGGTTTGGGCTGCCCACAACACACGAGTTCCTCTCCTTCTTGGCGCAGCCCTACCCCTCTCTTTCTCCTCATATCTCGCGGTGCTAGGCGAAGCCCTGCTGGATCACCACGCTCCTCCACCACCACCATGCCGTTGTGCTGCTGCTGTATGGAGTCTTCCTCAACCTCTCCCTCTCTCCTTGCTGGATCAAGGCATGGGAGACGTCACCGGGCTGTACGTGTGTTGAACACGGAGGTGCCGTCCGTTCGGCACTAGGATCTTCGGTGATTTGGATCACGATGAGTACGACTCCTTCAACCCCGTTCTCTTGAACGCTTCTGCTTAGCGATCTACAAGGGTATGTAGATGCACTCTCCTTCCCCTCATTGCTGGTCTCTCCATAGATAGATCTTGGTGACACGTAGGAAAATTTTGAATTTCTGCTACGTTCCCCAACAGTGGCATCATGAGCTAGGTCTATTGCGTAGATTCTATGCACGAGTAGAACACAAAGTAGTTGTGGGCGTTGATTTTGTTCAATATGCTTACCGTTACTAGTCCAATCTTGTTTCGACGGTATTGTGGGATGAAGCGGCCCGGACTGACCTTACACGTACTCTTACGTGAGACTGGTTCCACCGACTGACATGCACTAGTTGCATAAGGTGGCTAGCGGGTGTCTGTCTCTCCCACTTTAGTCAGAACGGATTCGATGAAAAGGGTCCTTATGAAGGGTAAATAGCAATTGGCATATCACGTTGTGGTTTTGCGTAGGTAAGAAACGTTCTTGCTAGAAACCCATAGCAGCCACGTAAAACATGCAAACAACAATTAGAGGACGTCTAACTTGTTTTTGCAGGGTATGCTATGTGATGTGATATGGCCAAAGGATGTGATGAATGATAGATGTGATGTATGAGATGATCATGTTCTTGTAATAGGAATCACGACTTGCATGTCGATGAGTATGACAACCGGCAGGAGCCATAGGAGTTGTCTTAATTTATTTATGACCTGCGTGTCAACATAAACGTCATGTAATTACTTTACTTTATTGCTAACCGTTAGCTGTAGTAGTAGAAGTATAGTTGGCGAGACAACTTCATGAAGACACGATGATGGAGATCATGATGATGGAGATCATGGTGTCATGCCGGTGACGATGATGATCATGAAGCCCCGAAGATGGAGATCAAAAGGAGCAATATGATATTGGCCATATCATGTCACTATTTGATTGCATGTGATGTTTATCATGTTTATACATCTTATTTGCTTAGAACGACGGTAGTAAATAAGATGGTCCCTCATTAAAATTTCAAGAAAGTGTTCCCCCTAACTATGCACCGTTGCGAAAGTTCGTCGTTTCGAAGCACCACGTGATGATCGGGTGTGATAGATTCTTATGTTCGAATACAACGGGTGTTGACGAGCCTAGCATGTACAGACATGGCCTCGGAACACATGCAAAACACTTAGGTTGACTTGACGAGCCTAGCATGTACAGACATGGCCTCGGAACACAAGAGACCGAAAGGTCGAGCATGAGTCATATGGTAGATACGATCAACATGAAGATGTTCACCGATGTTGACTAGTCCGTCTCACATGATGATCGGACACGGCCTAGTTGACTCGGATCATGTAATCACTTAGATGACTAGAGGGATGTCTATCTGAGTGGGAGTTCATAAGATGAACTTAATTATCCTGAACATAGTCAAAAGGTCTTCGCAAATTATGTCATAGCTCACGCTTCAGTTCTACTGTTTAGATATGTTCCTAGAGAAAATTTAGTTGAAAGTTGATAGTAGCAATTATGCGGACTAGGTCCGTAAACTGAGGATTGTCCTCATTGCTTCATAGAAGGTTTATGTCCTTAATGCACCGCTCAGTGTGCTGAACCTTGAACGTCGTCTGTGGATGTTGCGAACATCTGACATACACATTTTGATAACTACGTGATAGTTTAGTTAAACGGTTTAGAGTTGAGGCACCGAAGACTTTTTGAAACGTCGCGAAACATATGAGATGTTTCGAGGGCTGAAATTGGGATTTCAGGCTCGTGCCCACGTCAAGAGGTATAAGACCTCCGACGATTTTCTTAGCCTGCAAACTAAGGGAGAAAAGCTCAATTGTTGAGCTTGTGCTCAGATTGTCTGAGTACAACAATCATTTGAATCGAGTGGGAGTTGATCTTCCAGATGAGATAGTGATGTTTCTCCGAAGTCATTGCCACCAAGCTGCTAGAGCTTCGTGATGAACTATAATATATCAGGGACATATATGATGATCCTTGAGATATTCGCGATGTTTGACACCACAAAAGTAGAAATCAAGAAGGAGCATCAATTGTTGATGGTTGGTGAAACCACTAGTTTCAAGAAGGGCAAGGGCAAGGGATACTTCATGAAATGGCAAATCAGCTGCTGCTCTAGTGAAGAAACCCAAGGTTGAACCCAAACCCAAAACTAAGTGCTTCTGTAATAAGGGGAACAGCCACTGGAGCAGAATTACCCTAGATACTTGGTAGATGAGAAGGCTGGCAAGGTCGATAGAAGTATATTGGATATACATTGTGTTAATGTGTACTTTACTAGTACTCCTAGTAGCACCATGGTATTAGATACCGGTTCGGTTGCTAAATGTTAGTAAACTCGAAATAAAAGGCTGCGGAGTAAACGGAGACTAGCTAAAGGTGAGCTAGCGATATATGTTGGAAGTTTTTCCAAGCTTGATGAGATCAAGCATCGCACGCTCCCTCTACCATCGAGATTGGTGTTTGCGTTGAGCATAGACATGATTGGATTATGTCTATCGCAATACGGTTATTCATTTAAGGAGAATAATGGTTACTCTGTTTATTTGAATAATACCTTCAATGGTCTTGCACCTAAAATGAATGGTTTATTGAATCTCGATCATAGTGATACACATGTTCATGCCAAAAGATATAAGATAGTAATGATAGTACCACCTACTTGTGGCACTGCCACATAAGTCATATCGGTATAAAACGCATGAAGAAGCTCCATGTTGATGGATCTTTGGACTCACTTGATTTTGAATCACTTGAGACATGCGAACCATGCCTATTGGTATATATGCATGAAGAAACTCCATGCAAATGGACCGTTTGGACTCACTTGATTTTGAATCACTTGAGACATGCAAATCATACCACATGGGCAAGATGACTGAAAGCCTCGTTTTCAGTAAAATGGAACTAGAAAGCAACTTGTTGGAAGTAATACATTTTGATGTGTGCAGTCCAATGAGTGCTGAGGCGTGTAGTGGATATCGTTATGTTCTTACTTCACAGATGATTTGAGTAGATGTTGAGTACATTTACTTGATGAATCACGAGTCTGAATTATTGAAAGGTTCAAGTAATTTCAGGGTGAAGTTGAAAGATCATCGTGACAAGAGGATAAAATATCTATGATATGATCATAGAGATGAATATCTGAATTACGATTTTGGCACGGAATTAAGACATTGTGGAAATTGTTTCACAACTAATACAGCCTGGAACACCATAGTGTGATGGTGTGTCCGAACATCATAACTGCACCCTATTGGATATGATGCATACCATGATGTCTCTTATCGAATTACCACGATAGTTTATGGGTTAGGCATTAGAGACAACCACATTCACTTTAAATAGGGCACCACGTAATTCCGATGAGATGACACCGTATGAACTATGGTTTAGAGAAACCTAAGCTGTCATTTCTTAAAAGTTTGGGGCTGCGACGCTTATGTGGAAAAGTTTCAGGCTAATAAGCTCGAACCCAAAGCGGATAAATGCATCTTCATAGGACACCCAAGACAGTTGGGTATACCTCCTGTCTCAGATTCGAAAGCAATATGGGATTGTTTCTAGAATTGGGTCCTTTCTCGAGGAAAAGTTTCTTTCGAAAGAATTGAGTGGGAGGATGGTGGAGACTTGATGAGGTTATTGAACCGTCTCTTCAACTAGTGTGTGGCAGGGCACAGGAAGTTGTTCCTGTGGCACCTACACCAATTGAAGTAGAAGCTTATGATAGTGATCATGAAACTTTAGATCAAGTCACTACCAAACCTCGTAGGATGACAAGGATGCGTACTACTTCAGAGTGGTACGTAATCCTGTCTTGGAAGTCATGTTGCTAGACAACAATGAACCTACGAGCTATGTAGAAGCGATGGTGGGCCTGGATTCCAAAATGGCTCGAGGCCATATAATCCGAGAGAGGATCCATATATGAAAACAAAGTGTAGACTTTGGAAGAACTACTCGATGGTCGTAAGGCTGTTGAGTACAGATGGATTTTTAAAAGGAAGACGGACAATGATGGCAAGTATCACCATTAAGAAAGCTCGACTTGTCGTTAAGATGTTTTCCGACAAGTTCAAGGAGTTGACTACGATGAGACTTTCTCACTCGTAGCGATGCTAAGAGTCTGTTGGAATTATATTAGCAATTACTGCATTATTTATGAAATCTTGCAGATAGGATGCCAAAAACCATTGTTTCCTCGACGATTTTTGAGGAAAGGTTGTATGTGATACAACCGGAAGGTTTTGTCAATCCTGAAAGATGCTAACAAGTATGCAAAGCTCCAGCAATACTTCTAAGGACTGGAGTAAGCATCTCGGAGTTGGAATGTATGCTTTTATGAGATGATCAAAGTTTTGGGTGTATACAAAGTTTATGAGAAACTTGTATTTCCAAAGAAGTGAGTGGGAGCACTATAGAATTTCTGATAAATATATGTTGTTGACATATTTTTGATCAGAAATGACGTAGAATTTCTGGAAAGCATATAGGGTTATTTGGAAAGTGTTTTTCAATGGAAAGCCTGGATTAATCTACTTGAACATTGAGCATTAAGATCTATAAGGATAGATCAAAATGCTTAATGGTACTTTCAAATGAGCACATACCTTGACATGATCTTGAAGGTGTTCAAGATGGATCAGTCAAAGAAGGAGTTCTTGCTTGAGTTGTAAGGTATGAAGTTAAGACTTAAAGCTCGACCACGGCAGAAGAAAGAGGAAGGACGAAGGTCGTCCCCTATGCTTTTGTCATAGGCTCTCTACAGTATGCTATGCTGTGTACCGCACCTGAAGTGTGCCTTGCCATGAGTCAGTCAAGGGGTACAAGAGTGATCCAAGAATGGATCACAGGACAGCGGTCAAAGTTATCCTTAGTAACTAGTGGACTAAGGAATTTTCTCGATTATGGAGGTGGTGAAAGAGTTCGTCATAAAGGGTTACGCCGATGCAAACTTTCACACTAATCCAGATTATTCTGAGTAGTAAACTGGATTCGTATAGTAGAACAATTATTTGGAATAGCTCCAAATAGAACGTAGTAGCTGCATCTAGGAGATGACATAGAGATTTGTAAAGCACACACGGATCTAAAAGGTTCAGATCCATTGACTATAACATCTCTCACAAGCATAACATGATCAAACCCAGAACTCATCGAGTGTTAATCACATGGTAATGTGAACTAGATTATTGACTCTAGTAAACTCTTTGGGTGTTAGTTACATGGGGATGTGACCTTGAGTGTTAATCACATATCGATGTGAACTGGATTATTGACTCTAGTGCAAGTGGGAGACTGTTGGAAATATGCCCTAGAGGCAATAATAAATTGGTTATTATTATTTTTCCTTGTTCATGATAATCGTTTATTGTCCATGCTAGAATTGTATTGATAGGAAACTCAGATACATGTGTGGATACATAGACAACACCATGTCCCTAGTAAGCCTCTAGTTGACTAGCTCGTTGATCAATAGATGGTTACGGTTTCCTGACCATGGATATTGGATGTCATTGATAACGGGATCACATCATTAGGAGAATGATGTGATGGACAAGACCCAATCCTAAGCCTAGCACAAAGATCATGTAGTTCGTATGCTAAAGCTTTTCTAATGTCAAGTATCATTTCCTTAGACCATGAGATTGTGCAACTCCCGGATACCGTAGGAGTGCTTTGGGTGTGCCAAACGTCACAACGTAACTGGGTGGCTATAAAGGTACACTACAGGTATCTCCGAAAGTGTCTGTTGGGTTGGCGCGAGTCGAGACTGGGATTTGTCACTCCGTGTAAACGGAGAGGTATCTCTGGGCCCACTCGGTAGGACATCATCATAATGTGCACAATGTGATCAAGGAGTTGATCACGGGATGATGTGTTACGGAACGAGTAAAGAGACTTGCCGGTAACGAGATTGAACAAGGTATCGGGATACCGACGATCGAATCTCGGGCAAGTATCATACCGATAGACAAAGGGAATTGTATACGGGATTGATTAAGTCCTTGACATCGTGGTTCATCCGATGAGATCATCGTGGAGCATGTGGGAGCCAACATGGGTATCCATATCCCGCTGTTGGTTATTGACCGGAGAACGTCTTGGTCATGTCTGCATGGTTCCCGAACCCATAGGGTCTACACACTTAAGGTTCGATGACGCTAGGGTTATAAAGGAAGTTTGTATGTGGTTACCGAATGTTGTTCGGAGTCCCGGATGAGATCCCGGACATCACGAGGAGTTCCGAAATGGTCCGGAGGTAAAGATTTATATATAGGAAGTCCTGTTTTGGTCACCGGAAAAGTTTTGGGTTTTATCGGTAACGTACCGGGACCACCGGGAGGGTCCCGGGGGTCTACCAAGTGGGGCCACAAGCCCCGGAGGGATTCATGGGCCAAGTGTGGGAGCGGACCAGCCCCAGGTGGGCTGGTGTGCCCCCCGCCAAGGCCCAAGGCGCAAGGGAGTGGGAAGGGGGGGCAAACCCTAGGGCAGATGGGCCCTAAGGCCCACCCTTGTGCGCCTTCCCCTCTCCCCTCCCCTTGGCCGCCCCTAGATGGGATCTAGGGGGCTGCTGCCACCCCTAGGTGGGGGCGCAGCCCCTCCCCTTCCCCTATATATACTTGAGGTTTGGGCTGCCCACAACACACGAGTTCCTCTCCTTCTTGGCGCAGCCCTACCCCTCTCTTTCTCCTCATATCTCGCGGTGCTAGGTGAAGCCCTGCTGGATCACCACGCTCCTCCACCACCACCATGCCGTTGTGCTGCTGCTGGATGGAGTCTTCCTCAACCTCTCCCTCTCTCCTTGCTGGATCAAGGCATGGGAGACACCACCGGGCTGTACGTGTGTTGAACACGGAGGTGCCGTCCGTTCGGCACTAGGATCTTCGATGATTTGGATCACGATGAGTACGACTCCTTCAACCCCGTTCTCTTGAACGCTTCCGCTTAGCGATCTACAAGGGTATGTAGATGCACTCTCCTTCCCCTCGTTGCTGGTCTCTCCATAGATAGATCTTGGTGACACGTAGGAAAATTTTGAATTTCTGCTACGTTCCCCAACAATAACTCCTCATAATCATCATTTTCGTCCATGATGGGACATCATATAACAACTCGTCACTAGTTATAATAACAACTCGTCCTCCTCATCATCATAGTACTCATAGTCACTACTCCTACTCAGCATCACCATCAAATCTAAGACATTGTAGTCATATACAATCAACACTAACTAATTGTTCTTAATACTTAGGACCTACTCCTCTCTCCTAGCTAAAATACTATAAAACAGATAAACCGGTCCTTCACCATAATGAAGAGTGGACATAAACCTATCTCCAACTTGTGGCTTGCGCACATTCATTTTGTCTCCAATTATTTGCGTGTGCGCATTCATCACTTTGCTCCATTCTTTGATTTTGAGCCTTCCATCGTTTGAACAAATCGAGTATGCAGTATGGTAAGCCTCCGAAGGAGTTGGTCGTAAGCTAACCATATGCATATCACCTTCGGTAAATAGCATGTCAGGCACAACCTGCTTCGGGAGCCTATGTTCAAAAACGAAATAGCAACATATATAGTTAGCAATGGTTTACTTAAGAATAATGTATGCAATGAAGTTACCATCATTAACAAAATCTTACCAAGTTTTTAGCAATGAAGTTATCATCAAGCAATGTATGGACTAGTGGCACGTATCTAGTATAATTTTGGCTGATAGAGTGACTGGTTTTGAAGGTCTCAACATCTTCTATGAATGAGACAAGATAACCTTTCTCCTCACAATTAAGCTTGGAGTCATAGCTGTAGTATGTGTTGTCTACTACCTTCCGAGTATTTCTTGAAGATAAGAAATAAGCTGAAAATTATAAATAAATAAGTTTAGTATGGACGAACACCAAATATTTTTAAATTAACAACAGAAATTACTGAACTTAACAAATTAGTTTGACAAACTCACATCTAGGCAAAACTGGAGGCATATCCACATCCACCCAGATGTCAATATTATCATCATCATCATAATCTTCGGGACGAATATCAAATCTTATTCACATTCCCTCCTCAAATCCATATGCCTTGCAGAGAGCTTCCCAATTAGAGCAACCGAAATGGGAGCGATCGACCGCATTATAGAACTTAACCAGAAACTCGTAACCATGTTTAGTTCTTAAGTGAGCCCTCCTCGTCTCCACATTCTCAAAGTCATCTAAACCAAAACCAAGCTTCTCCAATACATATGGTCTAGCATGGCACGGGATGTACTAATCGAATTGAAAAAATATCCATAAATTACAGGTTGAACAAAAGAAGCACAAGTGATGATATTAATTATGATGAAATGCTTGTCGTTGCATACCGTACAAACATCGAAGGTCTCTTCCAGCTTCACGGTGAAAAACCTATCATTTTGCAGGTGAGGAAACCTGTCGCACACACCCCGATCATCATAGCAGTACCCGCACTCCGGGATCCCATCATCATCAAACATCTCATGTGTTCAAAATTCAGAGATTATAACTCGATAGCAAAACCCAAAAAATCCGGCATGACCTTTGCTAAAAAAGGACACATTGAGCGCCTGAAATTTGCCGGAACGGAAATTAATCAACACTCCGGCAAAACATAGGCCACTTATGGATGGTCATTGCATTTCAATGGTTCAAAATATGAAAAAAATATTCAAAATATCTTATATATAATCCTAACACTAATTAAACTAGTTTTATTAACTATTTACTAAATAAACTAGTTCTATTAAGCACTTACTAAATAAACTAGGTCCATTAAGCACTTAATATAAATAAGCTAGTTATATTAATCACTTGCTAAATAAACTAATTACCTACGATTTGCAAAAACAGAGACACGGGAGGGAGGGAGGAGATAGGAGGGGGAGGGGCGGCCGGAGGAGGAGGGGGAGGGGCCGGCCGGAGGAGGAGGAGGGAGGGGCGGTGGGAGAAGGGCTGCCGGCGGAGGAGGGAGGAGGGGGCGGCCGCAGGCGGAGGGAGGAGGGCGCGGTGGGAGGAGGAGGGTGGAGGGCGCGGTGGGAGGAGGAGGGATGGAAGGAGGGAGTACCTCGGTGGCGGACGGACAACGGCGGCGGCGACGACGAACGACAATGGTTATCGGCGCGGGCGAGAGTGACTAAGAGGGAGAGTGAGTGAGAGAGAGGGTCGGCCGCGTGGTGATAAGGTAGGGTTAGTAGTAGCGTGGGTATGAAAAAGTGCTACAGGTAAGGAGAATAGCGGTAGCGCGATACAGTGTAAGGCGCTACTGCTATAACTAGCTGGACGGCGAGGTCATGGCAATTAGAGTAGTAGCGCGGTTTAGAGATGACGCGCTACTGCTATTTTTCTTTCAGCAGCGCATTTTTCCGGCACGCGTTGTTGCTAAATAGCAGTAGCGTTGTATTTTGAAGAGTGCTGCTGGTAATATTCTGTGTATAAGGTTTTCCCTAGTAGTGTTAGCCGATATAGCAGAATGTAAGGTACCAAAGCATGGGAGCCGGGCGAACCCAACATTTGACCAAAGACATGATTCGGAGCTGATGCATATAATGCTATAAGTTCGGGGTGCCGCACTGTCGAAAGTGCTCAGACTTCTTGCACCGTATTATGGGGTAAACGAGAGCCCCTGGCGAACTGACCGTACCCGAATGTGCGGGTGCGGATGGACATATAAGAGAAAGAGAAACAAAACTTAAATAATGCAATGATAGATTAATGATATGCATTGTTATTTAAATAATACGTCGAAGCGTACTGGTACAAGTAGTGCAATAAGCAGAAAGTAGGACAATTTGAAATGTCCTATCCGAGGGCAAGCTGCGCATAGATAGTAAAAAACAGGTATATCAATTATTATTAGAGACCACCTGGGGGTTCCCGTGTTCATCTTAGCTTCTTGCCGTCTTGGTTGTTGCTTCCGGAATCTGTCCGGCAATCGTACTTCTGGAAAGGGCTTCCAGAGAGTTAGACCCTGAAAGAGAAAAGGAATGATAAAGGTATACAGCCCCTAGGGCGGTTAAGACACATTGCGGGGCGTGTCCTGATCGTGCCCCCGCCTATGTCCATGGTATTTTCAGTGCGTAGTTATGTACGCGCGGCACGGATTTCGTCACTTTACTGGGACTGGGACGGGGGCTGAATTGCTAGGCGAGCTCTGATCGTGCCAGGCGATCCTGTTGCAGCTTGTTCCCGACTCGCTTGAAGGTGTCCGGGGGCTGTGACGCCGAATGAGTGGTCTGCCTTAGAAGGCTGCTTTGTGCTTCTGCTGCAAGGGCCGCAGTGTGCTCTTCCGTGCGGAGCGAGCGTTCTGTGTTTCCATTTACTGTTATGACCCCCTGGCCTGGCATCTTGAGCTTGAGGTATGCGTAATGCGGCACTGCATTAAATTTTGCAAAAGCTGTCCGTCCGAGCAGTGCATGATAGCCACTGCGAAACAGGACGATATCAAAGATTAACTCTTCGCTTCGGAAGTTGTTCGGTGATCCGAAGACCACTTCCAGTGTGATTGAGCCTGTGCAATGGGCCTCTACACCTGGGATGACGCCTTTAAAGGTGGTTTTGCTGGGTTTGATCCTCGAGGGATCGATACCCATTTTTTCACACTGTATCCTGATAGAGCAGGTTCAGGCTGCTGCCGCCGTCCATAAGGACTCGAGTGAGGTGAAATCCGTCAATGATGGGGTCTAGGACCAGTGCGGCGGATCCGGCATGATGGATGCTAGTGGGGTGATCCCTGCGATCGAAGGTGATCAGGCAAGCAGACCATGGGTTGAACTTTGGGGCGACGGGCTCCATCGCATAGACGTCCCTTAGTGCATGCTTCCGCTCCCTCTTGGGAATGTGGGTTGCGTATATCATGTTCATCATCTTCACTTGTGGGGGAAACCCCTTCTGTCCTCCTGTGTTTGGCGGCCGGGGCTCCTCCTCATCATCGCTATGCAGCCCCTTGTCCTTTTTTTTCGGCATTTAACTTGCCGGCCTGCTTGAACACCCATCATTCTCTGTTGGTGTGATTGGCTGGCTTGTCGGGGGTGCCGTGGATTTGACACGAGCGATCCAGTATGCGATCCAAACTGGACAGAGCCGGAGTATTTCTTTTAAATGGCTTTTTCCGCTGACTGGATCTAGAGCCTCTGAATCCGGCGTTGACTGCCGTATCTTCTGTGTTATCGCCATTATTGCGGCGCTTTGGTCTGTTACGACATTGCCTACCGTTAACATCTTTGGTATCCGAGGTGGCCGGATTCCTCGATGTGTTGCTGCTGCGAGCCAGCCAGCTATCCTCGCCTGCGCAAAAGCGGGTCATGAGTGTTGTGAGGGTTGCCATAGATTTCGGCTTCTTCTGGCCGAGGTGGCGGGCGAGCCACTTGTCGCAGATGTTATGCTTGAATGCCGCTAGGGGCTATGCGTCCGGACAGTCTACAATTTGGTTTTTCCTAGTCAGGAACCGTGTCCAGAATTGTCTGGCCGATTCCCCTGGCTGCTGGGTTATGTGGCTCAAGTCATCAGCATCCGGTGGCTGCACATAAGTGCCCTGGAAGTTGTCAAGAAATGCGTCTTCCAGATCCTCCCAACTGCTGACGGACTCTGCTCGCAAGCTGTTCAGCCAATGCCGAGCTGGCCCTTCTAGTTTTAGTGGGAGGTACTTGATGGCATGTAGATCATCACCGCGAGCCATGTGGATGTGAAGGAGGAAATCCTCAGTCCATACAGCGGGATCTGTTGTGCCATCGTATGATTCGATATTTACGGGTTTGAAACCCTCCGGGAATTCGTGATTCATAACTTCATCAGTGAAGCATAGGGGGTGTGCGGCGCCTCTGTGCCAGGCTATATCCCGATGCAGTTCATATGAATCTTGTCTGCTGTATTCGGCCCGACAGGATTTACTCTTGGTGTATCCGACGCGACGGTCATCGTCCCGTGTTGGCACGCGTGTCCGTGACCCGTATATCGACCTTGCGATTTTTGCCCCACTGTCCAATACGTCTCGCAGGTCCCTTGTGTTGTCCTGGGCCTTAGTATTTTTGATTGAGTGGCGGCGGGGTGCAAGCTGAACTTCAGGCTGAAACGCCTCTCTGGCTCGGCCATGCGGTGGCCGGTCAGCCGCATCATACACTGGTGAATGAGGTTTCAATGCTTCCTCCTCGAGGTGAGGTAGCAACCTGCATTTTGGGTAACTCTTGGAGGGGCGCTCGAGTTCATACTCCTCGGCCGCAAGGACTTCAGTCCACCTGTCTGCTAGCAAGTCTTGATCAGCTTGAAGCTATTGCTGCTTTTTCTTCAGGCTATTTGCCGTGGCCATAAGCCGGCGCTTGAAGCGCTCTTGCTCGACGGGGTCCTCGGGCACGATAAATTCTTCGTCACCGAGGCTCGCCTCGTCTTCGGAGAGAGGCATGTAATTGTCCTCCTTCGATTCTCCATCTGCTGCCCGCTCTGGAGGGCTAGCTTGTTCGTCCTCTGGCTCTACATCGTGCTGGAGGGGATTGTTGTTGTCTTCGGCACTATCTGGAGTGTTATTATCTCCTGTGCCAGTATCACTATTTTTGCTGTGGCGGGACTTAGAGCGGCGCTGCTGACGTTGGCGCTTGGGTTGCTTCTTGGAGGGGTCATCCTCCGCTGTCTCATTGCCATTGCCTTCTTTGGGGGTGTCCACCATGTATATATCATATGCTGAGGTGGCGGTCCAGCGCCCTGTGGGCGGTGGTTCCTATTCATCTCCTGCATCATCGTCCATGCCGTCGAAGTCTTCGGAGTCAAAGTCGAGCATGTCGGTTAAGTCGTCGACTGTGGCTACTAAGTTGGTGGTGGGTGGGCAGCGAATTTCTTCGTCGTCCGCATCCCATTCTAGCCGGACATAGTTCGGCCAAGGTTCTCCTGACAGGGAGAGAGACCTTAATGAATTTAGCACATCGTTGAAAGGTGAGTGCTGGAAGATATCCGCGGAGGTGAACTCCATGATCGGCACCCAATCGGATTCGATGGGTGCGGATGCAGGCGGCTCGGAGCCCGTGGCTGGAGAAGAATCCAGTGGTTTAGCGACGTGGCTCTCGTAAGGGGTGAAGTCAGTATCTGGCTCTATCACCACTGAGAGTGCGGCCTCCATGGCGGGGTCTATCCCTCCGCTCTCGGATGGCCCGACTTGCTCCGGATTGATGGCCAGAGTAGTTGCAGATGTGATCTCCCGAACATTGTCCGGCAGTAGAGTTACGTCATGCTTGCCGCGACTGTGCGGCCGTCTGACATGGGCTCGAATCTGTCGAAGATCAAGTCTTCATGGATGTCGGCCGTGTAGTTCAAGTTTCCAAATCTGACCTGATGGCCAGGGGCATAGCTCTCGATCTGCTCTAGATGGCCAAGTGAATTGGCCCGCAGTGTGAAGCCGCCGAATATGAAGATCTGTCCGAGGAGGAAAATCTCACCCTGGACCGCATCATTACCGATGATCAAAGGGGCCATCGAGCCTTACGGTGATGGCACAGGGGAACTCTCAATGAAAGCACCAATGTCGGTGCCAAAACCGGCGGATCTCGGGTAGGGGGTCCCGAACTGTGCGTCTAAGGCGGATGGTAACAGGAGGCAGGGGACAAAATGTTTACCCAGGTTCGGGCCCTCTTGATGGAGGTAATACCCTACGTCCTGCTTGATTGTTCTTGATGATATGAGTATTACAAGAGTTGATCTACCACGAGATCGTAGAGGCTAAACCCTAGAAGCTAGCCTATGGTATGATTGTCTGTTGTCCTACGGACTAAACCCTCCGGTTTATATAGACACCGGAGGGGGCTAGGGTTACACAAGGTCGGTTACAAGGGAGGAGATATACATATCCGTATTGCCTAGCTTGCCTTCCACACCAAGTAGAGTCCCATCCGGACACGGGACGAAGTCTTCAATCTTGTATCTTCATAGTCCAACAGTCCGGCCAAGGGATATAGTCCGGCTGTCCCCTAATCCAGGACTCCCTCACATACGCTCTCCCATGACGCTAGAAGCACCACCGGAATGGGGGCTAGACGGGGAGAACCTTATTTCATATTGGCTTCACCAATTATATGATCTATATACCTACTAATAAAGGGATTAGTGTTTCTGCCCGTCCATCATCAGATTGCCCTCGGAGTTGTCAATAATTATCTTCATGCAACCGATAAGTAAAAAAATGATTCATTTTTTATAAGTCGCTGCATCGGCCGCCGCCTTTGGTTAATAAGGACGGATCCCCTAACACATCGAAGCACACATGGAACCCACTGGCTAGAGATCTCTTTTCTTTTCGATCCGTGCTTCTCCCTCTTTCTCCCACTTCTCTCTGAATTTTCTCTTTTCTATTTTAGGCAGATTGAAATGCTTTTCAAAGTATTCATATCTTTCAAACCCTAATTTTCTAACTTGTTATATATGAAAACCCCTCAGAAAAATGTGTAGATTTCAAATATGCTACTATCTTGCATGTTAATTAATTTTAAAATTATGTTCAGGGTGCAACCTTATTTATATGAGGTATTTTGGAAATGTCTACTTTATATGTTTCCCATCTCATTTAAATTGAGTAGATATTATAGTTTGATGCTCTCACAAAAGCTATTATTGGCACCACAAGGATGTTTATTCCTACCGGTACCATATGCTCAAGGTTAATAGGTAATAATCATCCCCTCTATTTCACACAGTGCAGAAATAACCATCCCATGTCCGATGATGTACATTAAATTATTGATGCAAGCTTTTATGTAAACACGTGGCTTAACGTGGATTTCCATATTGTTTGAAATAGTGATCATAAATTGTAAGAATATTGATATTATATGCAACCTTGAACATTTGGTATGCATGTCCTTACAGATTGATTGTTTAATATGGAGCTATCTAATATGTTTGCAACCAAATTAAGTCTGGACTTGGATTATAGTTGCAAACTCATATATCAATAAGACAAAAAAAATGCTATTATGCACATGCTATCATTGAATACTAAAATGTACTCCCTTCCTCCCATCATATAAGACGTTTTTGGAAGCTAACAGTCTTATATTATGAAACAGAGTGAGTACTTTTCTATTTTCATCCTAATGTAATATTTGTTGGGCATCATTTAGGAGGAATGACAACAAAATCGTAAACACATACCGGCAACTAGGTAGATATTTCTGTTGAATAATGAATTGTAAACATCTCGAATACACTTCAAAAATCATCCCACCTTTATGTTTCTGCACAACACCACTTATCATGTTTCTTGTTGTGTAGCATCATGAAAAATTTCAAGGGATATTTCAATGTCGTCAAGTGTGTGTATGGGGGGTAAAAAAATTCTCCCGTTACAACGCATGAGCATGTTTGCTAGTATAGTGTAATGAGCTATATATTGCTATGTGAAAGGTGGGGTCATGGCGCATGCCACCAGTACACGCACCTTGTCAAACTCGTCCACGCGTTCAACACTCTCCGACGGTCGCACAGTGTGGTTTGGACACCACCACTACAGGAAAATCGAAAGTTGCCAGGTATCTGGATGTAGCTGAGCGTGAATTTACGTATACTCGGCTTATAGGCTTATATGTCAAGCAATGTTGGGGATATCGCTTATCGGAAACTTATCGGTCGACACATGATAAGGGGTAAATCGGCCAGTTTATCGGCATATCGGCCAATTTATCGCCATATCGGCTGATTTATCAGCCGATTTATCTTATCGATCTGACAGCGGTAAGTTATAAATCGGCCGATTTATCGGCATATCGGAAGATATCTTGAACAGTTATGCCGAGTATCAAAAGGAAAAAACATGGGAACAAATTGTACCTCGCCTTATAAGGACGTAAGCCGAGCGTGACAAAAATATGCATGACTTATAGGAAATGCTCGACATATACCACAAAAGAGCACAACTTACATACACACCCCGGTAAAGGTTCGTGCCACGTGGCCATCACAGAGGTGGTTAACGGCACGGTGACGGTGTTTCCTATAAGCTGAGTGTATCTGCACAACACTAGGTTATAGAAAATGTAAGCCGAGTACCCAATAAATGACACTCGGATTATACTCTACATATTTTTTGCGAAGCTATTTCTTAATGCAAAAATGACATTTTAATGTTTTTCATTGCATTTATGTTTACTTATTGCATTCTGAAATAACTTCCTGATTATACTCTCCACAACCTTTGTGATCACTAATAGTGGACAAAACCCCCTTTTTGACATGATATCTTGCTTCACATCACACCTCTAGCTATCACCTTCCCAAGCCTCTACTCACACTCTATCAAAAATGACATTCTAGTCTCACATGTCATGCGGTATGGGCCACTTACCTAGTGAATTGGCTTATGACACCTGCCTTTGCCGCTCTTTCTTTGATGTTGCAGGATTTCCATCTCTCCGGCGGTTCGGAGGAGCGCCACCTTGTCCACAGATCCAACTTCTCCTCAAAGGTAGCCTATGACATCGTCATGCATGACGATGAATAGACGATCATGCCTCTAATCCAACATTCAAGATCCCCACATAAATTAAAAACATTTTCTTGGCTATTGTTCAGAGGAAGGCTCAGCACTCGGCCCAATCTACACACAAGATGATTGCTCATGATGCTCTATGCCCGTGATACTTGTGCTCTTAAGAGGATATCTTCACCTCTTCATCACTTGTATGGTAGCCTCTCGGAATTGACTCCATATCGGCCTAACCACACCAACAAGATACCAAGATCTCTAGCTCACCCCATCACCTATCGGGTTGGACTCTTGCGTCTGGACTGAAGTGCTCCTCACGATTGTCTGGAAGATATGGAACTCAAGAAATGTTGATGTTTTCCGAAGCAAAGCTCACACCCCCTGCTCACCCATAGAAACATATGTAAGGATTTTAAACTTTGGTTTCAGTGGTTTAGAGATCAAGTTGATAAGATAGTTGCCAAGTCTTAGCTGGATTACCTCGCCTCACAGCTTGTCGTGATCTTGTAAAATAAAACTTGGCCTAAATGGTCATGTTTGAGTAATATATACCTATGTGAACATTGTTTGTAAACTCTATTTTGGAACATTGTTTGTAATGGCAATATGCACATATGTGTCTAATTTTAGCACATTATAATAATCTATGTTATGAATATGGCCATCACCTTGGTCATTTGACTTCAAAGTCATGAATATTCATACATTTTGTTAAGGATTATCTTTCCAAATTGTCATATTGCAAGTTTGGTATTTTTCCTCGCCACAAGTATGTTGGAAATATGCCCTAGAGGCAATAATAAAATGGTTACAGTTATATTTCTTTGTTCATGATAATTGTCTATTGTTCATGCTATAATTGTGTTATCCGGAAATCGTAATACATGTGTGAATACATAGACCACAACACGTCCCTAGTGAGCCTCTAGTTGACTAGCTCGTTGATCAAAAGATAGTCATGGTTTCCTGACTATGGACATTAGATGTCATTGATAACGGGATCACATCATTAGGAGAATGATGTGATGGACAAGACCCAATCCTAAGCATAGCTCAAAGATCGTGTAGTTCGTCTGCTGTAGCTTTTCTGAATGTCAAGTATCATTTCCTTAGACCATGAGATTGTGCAACTCCCGGATACCGTAGGAGTGCCTTGGGTGTGCCAAATGTCACAACGTAACTGGGTGACTATAAAGGTACATTACAGGTATCTCCGAAAGTGTCTGTTGGGTTGGCACGAATCGAGACTGGGATTTGTCACTCCGTATGACGGAGAGGTATCTCTGGGCCCACTCGGTAATGCATCATCATAATGAGCTCAATGTGATCAAGTGGTTGATCACGGGATCATGCATTACGGTACTAGTAAAGTGACTTGCCGGTAACGAGACTGAACAAGGTATTGGGATACCGACGATCGAGTCTCGGGCAAGTAACGTACCGATTGACAAAGGGAATTGTATACGGATTGATTGAATCCTCGACATCGTGGTTCATCCGATGAGATCATCGTGGAGCATGTGGGAGCCAACATGGGTATCTAGATCCCGCTGTTGGTTATTGACCGGAGAGGCTTCTCGGTCATGTCTGCATGTCTCCCGAACCCGTAGGGTCTACACACTTAAGGTTCGGTGACGCTAGGGTTGTAGAGATATTAGCATACGGTAACCCGAAAGTTGTTCGGAGTCCCGGATGAGATCCCGAACATCATGAGGAGTTCCGGAATGGTCCGGAGGTAAAGATTTATATATAGGAAGTCCAGTTTCGGCCATCGGGAAGGTTTCGGGGGTCACCGGTATTGTACCGAGACCACCAGAAGAGTCCCGGGGGTCCACCGGGTGGGGCCACCTATCCCGGAGGGCCCCATGGGCTGAAGTGGGAGGGGAACCAGCCCCTAGTGGGCTGGTGCGCCCCCCTTGGGCCTCCCCTTGCGCCTAGGGTTAGGAACCCTAGGGGTGGGGGCGCCACCCTTGCCTTGGGGGGCAAGGCACCCCCTTGGCCGCCGACCCCCTAGGAGATTGGATCTCCTAGGGCCGGCGCCCCCTAGGCACCCTATATATAGTGGGGGGGAGGGAGGGCTGCGCACCCAAGCCCCTGGCCTCTCCCTCTCCCTCCCGTGACACTCCTCCGTCTCCCTGCGCTTGGCGAAGCCCTGCCGAGATCACCGTTGCTTCCATCACCATGCCGTCGTGCTACTGGATCTTCATCAACCTCTCCTTCCCCCTTGCTGGATCAAGTAGGAGGAGACGTCTTCCCAACCGTACGTGTGTTGAACACGGAGGTGCTGTCCGTTCGGCACTTGGTCATCGGTGATTTGAATCACGTCGAGTACGACTCCATCATCCCCGTTCTCTTGAACGCTTCCGCGCGCGATCTACAAGGGTATGCATATGCACTCCTTTCTCCCTCGTTGCTAGATGACTCCATAGATTGATCTTGGCGATGCGTAGAAAATTTTAAAATTCTGCTACGTTCCCCAACAGTGGTATTAGAGCTAGGTCTATGCGTAGTTACTATGCACGAGTAGAACACAAAGTAGTTGTGGGCGTCGATATTGTCAATTATCTTGCCGTTACTAGTCTTATCTTGATTCGGCGGTATTGTGGGATGAAGCGGCCCGGACCAACCTTACACGTATGCTTACGTGAGACCGGTTCCACCGACTGACATGCACTAGTTGCATAAGGTGGCTGGCGGGTGTCTGTCTCTCCCACTTTAGTCGGATCGGATTCGATGAACAGGGTCCTTATGAAGGGTAAATAGAAATTGGCAATTCACATTGTGGTTTTGGCGTAGGTAAGAAACGTTCTTGCTAGAATCCTATAGCAGCCACGTAAAAACATGCAACAACAATTAGAGGACGCCTACCTTGTTTTTGCAGCAAGTGTTTTGTGATGTGATATGGCCAAAGGATGTGATGAATGATATATGTGATGTATGAGATGATCATGTTCTTGTAATAGGAATCACGACTTGCATGTCGATGAGTATGACAACCGGCAGGAGCCATAGGAGTTGTCTTTATTTATTTATGACCTGCGTGTCAACATAAACGTCATGTAATTACTTTACTTTATTGCTAAAGCGTTAGCCATAGTAGTAGAAGTAATAGATGACGTGACAACTTCAAGAAGACACGATGATGGAGATCATGATGATGGAGGTCATGGTGTCATGCCGGTGACAACGATGATCATGGAGCGCCGTGAAGGAAATATGCCCTAGAGGCAATAATAAAGTTATTATTTATTTCCTTATAATCATGATAAATGTTTATTATTCATGCTATAATTGTATTAATCGGAAACATAATACATGTGTGAATACATAGACAAACAAAGTGTCACTAGTATGCCTCTACTTAACTAGCTCGTTAATCAAAGATGGTTATGTTTCCTAACCATGAACAATGAGTTGTTATTTGATTAACGAGGTCACATCATTAGTTGAATGATCTGATTGACATGACCCATTCCATTAGCTTAGCACCCGATCATTTAGTATGTTGCTATTGCTTTTCTTCATGACTTATACATGTTCCTATGACTATGAGATTATGCAACTCCCGTTTGCCGGAGGAACACTTTGTGTGCTACCAAACGTCACAACGTAACTGGGTGATTATAAAGGTGCTCTACAGGTGTCTCCAAAGGTACATGTTGGGTTGGCGTATTTCGAGATTAGGATTTGTCCCTCTGATTGTCGGAGAGGTATCTCTGGGCCCTCTCGGTAATGCACATCACTTAAGCCTTGCAAGCATTGCAACTAATGAGTTAGTTGCGGGATGATGTATTACGGAACGAGTAAAGAGACTTGCTGGTAACGAGATTGAACTAGGTATTGGATACCGACGATCGAATCTCGGGCAAGTAACATACCGATGACAAAGGGAACAACGTATGTTGTTATGCGGTCTAACCGATAAAGATCTTCGTAGAATATGTAGGAGCCAATATGGGCATCCAGGTCCCGCTATTGGTTATTGACCGGAGACATGTCTCGGTCATGTCTACATTGTTCTCGAACCCGTAGGGTCCGCACGCTTAAGGTTACGATGACAGTTATATTATGAGTTTATGCATTTTGATGTACCGAAGTTAGTTTGGAGTCCCGGATGTGATCACGGACATGATGAGGAGTCTTGAAATGGTCGAGACATAAAGATTGATATATTGGAAGCCTATGTTTGGATATCGGAAGTGTTCCGGGTGAAATCGGGATTTTACCGGAGTACCGGGAAGATTACCGGAACCCCCCGGGAGCTAAATGGGCCATGATGGACTTTAGTGGAAAAGAGAAGAGGCATCCCTACATGGGCTGCGCGCCTCCCCCCTCCCCTAGTCCTATTAGGACTAGGAGAGGTGGCCGGCCCCCTCTCTCTCTTACCCCCCGAGGAATCCTATTCCAACTAGGATTGGGGGGGAATCCTACTCCCGGAGGGAGTAGGACTCTCCTGGCGCGCCCCTTGTGGCCGGCCAGCCTCCCCCCTTTGGTCCTTTATATACTGAGGTAGAGGCACCCTAGAACACACAAGTTGATCCACGCGATCTATTCCTTAGCCGTGTGCGGTGCCCCCAGCCACCATAGTCCTCGATAATACTGTAGCGGAGTTTAGGCGAAGCCCTGCTGCTGTAGTACATCAAGATCATCACCACGCCGTCGTGCTGACGGAACTCTTCCCCGACACTTTGCTGGATCGGAGTCCGGGGATCGTCATCGAGCTGAACGTGTGCTCGAACTCGGAGGTGTCGTAGTTTCGGTGCTTGATCGGTTGGATCGTGAAGACGTACGACTACTTCCTCTACGTTGCGTCAATGCTTCCGCAGTCGGTCTGCGTGGGTACGTAGATAACACTCTCCCCTCTCGTTGCTATGCATCACATGATCTTGCGTGTGCGTAGGAATTTTTTTGAAATTACTACGAAACCCAACAGTGGCATCCGAGCCTAGGTTATTTATGTTGATGTTATATGCACGAGTAGAACACAAGTGAGTTGTGGGTGATATAAGTCATACTGCCTACCAGCATGTCATACTTTGGTTCAGCGGTATTATTGGACGAGACGACCCGGACCAACATTACGCGTACGCTTACGCGAGACCGGTTCCCCCCACGTGCTTTCCACACAGGTGGCTTGCGGGCGACTATCTCTCCAACTTTAGCTGAACCGAGTGTGGCTACGCCCGGTCCTTGCGAAGGTTAAAATGGAGTCTATTTGACAAACTATCGTTGTGGTTTTGATGCGTAGGTGAGATTGGTTCTTACTTAAGCCCGTAGCAGCCACGTAAAACTTGCAACAACAAAGTAGAGGACGTCTAACTTGTTTTTGCAGGGCATGTTGTGATGTGATATGGTCAAGACATGATGCTGAATTTTATTGTATGAGATGATCATGTTTTGTAACCGAGTTATCGGCAACTGGCAGGAGCCATATGGTTGTCGCTTTATTGTATGCAATGAAATCGCGATGTAATTCTTTACTTTATTACTAAGCGGTAGTGATAGTCGTGGAAGCATAAGATTGGCGAGACGACAACGATGCTGCGATGGAGATCAAGGTGTCGCGCCGGTGACGATGGTGATCATGACGGTGCTTCAAAGATGGAGATCACAAGCACAAGATGATGATGGCCATATCATATCACTTATATTGATTGCATGTGATGTTTATCCTTTTATGCATCTTATCTTGCTTTGATTGATGGTAGAATTATAAGATGATCTCTCACTAAATTATCAAGAAGTGTTCTCCCTGAGTATGCACCGTTGCCAAAGTTCATCGTGCCCAGACACCACGTGATGATCGGGTGTGATAAGCTCTACGTCCATCTACAATGGGTGCAAGCCAGTTTTGCACACGCAGAATACTCAGGTTAAACTTGACGAGCCTAGCATATGCAGATATGGCCTAGGAACACGGAGACCGAAAGGTCGAATGTGAATCATATAGTAGATATGATCAACATAACGATGTTCACCATTGAGAACTACTCCATCTCACGTGATGATCGGTTATGGTTTAGTTGATTTGGATCACGTGATCACTTAGAGGATTAGAGGGATATCTATCTAAGTGGGAGTTCTTAAGTAATTTGATTAATTGAACTTAAACTTATCATGAACTTAGTACCTGATAGTATCTTGCTTGTTTATATTGATTGTAGATAGATGGCTCGTGCTGTTGTTCCGTTGAATTTTAATGCATTCCTTGAGAAAGCAAAGTTGAAAGATGATGGTAGCAATTACACGGACTGGGTCCGTAATTTGAGGATTATCCTCATTGCTGCTCAGAAGAATTACGTCCTGGAAGCACCGCTGGGTGCCAGGCCTGCTGCTGGAGCAACACCAGATGTTATGAATGTCTGGCAGAGCAAAGCTAATGACTACTTGATAGTTCAGTGTGCCATGCTTTACGACTTAGAATCGGGACTTCAACGACGTTTTGAACATCATGGAGCATATGAGATGTTCCAGGAGTTGAAGTTAATATTTCAAGCAAATGCCCGGATTGAGAGATATGAAGTCTCCAATAAGTTCTATAGCTGCAAGATGGAGGAGAACAGTTCTGTCAGTGAGCATATACTCAAAATGTCTGGGTATAATAATCACTTGATTCAGATGGGAGTTAATCTTCCAGATGATTGCGTCATTGACAGAATTCTCCAATCACTGCCACCAAGCTACAAGAGCTTCGTGATGAACTATAATATGCAAGGGATGAACAAGACTATTCCCGAGCTCTTCGCGATGCTGAAAGCTGCGGAGGTAGAAATCAAGAAGGAGCATCAAGTGTTGATGGTTAACAAGACCACTAGTTTCAAGAAAAAGGGCAAAGGGAAGAAGAAGGGGAACTTCAAGAAGAACGGCAAGCAAGTTGCTGCTCAGGAGAAGAAACCCAAGTCTGGACCTAAGCCTGAAACTGAGTGCTTCTACTGCAAGTAGACTGGTCACTGGAAGCGGAACTGCCCCAAGTATTTGGCGGATAAGAAGGATGGCAAGGTGAACAAAGGTATATGTGATATACATGTTATTGATGTGTACCTTACTAGAGCTCGCAGTAGCACCTGGGTATTTGATACTGGTTCTGTTGCTAATATTTGCAACTCGAAACAGGGACTACGAAATAAGCGGACACTAGCAAAGGACGAGGTGACGATGCGCGTGGGAAACGGTTCCAAAGTCGATGTGATCGCGGTCGGCACGCTACCTCTACATCTACCTTCGGGATTAATATTAGACCTAAATAATTGTTATTTGGTGCCAGCGTTGAGCATGAACATTATATCTGGATCTTGTTTGATGCGAGACGGTTATTCATTTAAATCAGAGAATAATGGTTCTTCTATTTATATGAGTAATATCTTTTATGGTCATGCACCTTTGAAGAGTGGTCTATTTTTGATGAATCTCGACAGTAGTGATACACATATTCATAATGTTGAAGCCAAAAGATTCAGAGTTGATAATGAAAGTGCAACTTATTTGTGGCATTGTCGTTTAGGTCATATCGGTGTAAAGCGCATGAAGAAACTCCATACTGATGGACTTTTGGAACCACTTGATTATGAATCACTTGGTACTTGCGAACCGTGCCTCATGGGCAAGATGACCAATACACCGTTCTCCGGTACTATGGAGAGAGCAACAGATTTGTTGGAAACCATACATACCGATGTATGTGGTCCGATGAATATTGAGGCTCGTGGCAGATATCGTTATTTTCTCACCTTCACAGATGACTTAAGCAGATATGGATATATCTACTTAATGAAACATAAGTCTGAAACATTTGAAAAGTTCAAAGAATTTCAGAGTGAAGTGGAAAATCATCATAACAAGGAAATAAAGTTTCTACAATCTGATCGTGGAGGAGAATATTTGAGTTACGAGTTTGGTGTACATTTGAAAAATTGTGGAATAGTTTCGCAACTCACGCCACCCGGAACACCACAACATAATGGTGTGTCCGAACGTCGTAATCGTACTTTACTAGATATGGTGCGATCTATGATGTCTCTTACTGATTACCGCTATCGTTTTGGGGTTATGCTTTAGAGACGGCCGCATTCACGTTAAATAGGGCACCATCAAAATCCGTTGAGACGACTCCTTATGAACTATGGTTTGGCAAGAAACCAAAGTTGTCGTTTCTTAAAGTTTGGGGCTGCGATGCTTATGTGAAAAAGCTTCAACCTGATAAGCTCGAACCCAAATCGGAGAAATGTGTCTTCATAGGATACCCAAAGGAGACTATTGGGTACACCTTCTATCACAGATCCGAAGGCAAGACATTCGTTGCTAAGAATGGATCCTTTCTAGAGAAGGAATTTCTCTCGAAAGAAGTGAGTGGGAGGAAAGTAGAACTTGACGAGGTAACTGTACCTGCTCCCTTATTGGAAAATAGTACATCACAGAAAACTGTTTCTGCGACATCTATACCAATTAGTGAGGAAGCTAATGATGTTGATCATGAAACTTCAGGTCAAGATACTACCGAACCTCGTAGATCGACTAGAGCAAGATCCGCACCAGAGTGGTACGGTAATCCTGTTCTGGAAGTCATGCTACTAGATCATGATGAACCTACGAACTATGAAGAAGCGATGGTGAGCCCAGATTCCGCAAAGTGGCTTGAAGGCATGAAATCTGAGATGGGATCCATGTATGAGAACAAAGTATGGACTTTGGTTGACTTGCCCGATGATCGGCAAGCAATTGAGAATAAATGGATCTTCAAGAAGAAGACTGACGCTGATGGTAATGTTACTGTCTACAAAGCTCGACTTGTCGCAAAAGGTTTTCGACAAGTTCAAGGGGTTGACTACGATGAGACCTTCTCACCTGTAGCGATGCTTAAGTCTGTCCGAATCATGTTAGCAATAGCCGCATTTTATGATTATGAAATTTGGCAGATGGATGTCAAAACTGCATTCCTGAATGGATTTCTGGAAGAAGAGTTGTATATGATGCAACCGGAAGGTTTTGTCGATCCAAAGGGAGCTAACAAAGTGTGCAAACTCCAGCGATCCATTTATGGACTGGTGCAAGCCTCTCGGAGTTGGAATAAACGCTTTGATAGTGTGATCAAAGCATTTGGTTTTATACAGACTTTCGGAGAAGCCCGTATTTACAAGAAAGTGAGTGGGAGCTTTGTAGCATTTCTGATATTATATGTGGATGACATATTACTGATTGGAAATGATATAGAATTTCTGGATAGCATAAAGGGATACTTGAATAAGAGTTTTTCAATGAAAGACCTCGGTGAAGCTGCTTACATATTAGGCATAAAAATCTATAGAGATAGATCAAGACGCTTAATTGGACTTTCACAAAGCACATACCTTGACAAGATTTTGAAGAAGTTCAAAATGGATCAAGCAAAGAAAGGGTTCTTGCCTGTGTTACAAGGTGTGAAGTTGAGTCAGACTCAATGCCCGACCACTGCAGAAGATAGAGAGAAAATGAAAGATGTTCCCTATGCTTCAGCCATAGGCTCTATCATGTATGCAATGCTGTGTACCAGACCTAATGTGTGCCTTGCTATAAGTTTAGCAGGGAGGTACCAAAGTAATCCAGGAGTGGATCACTGGACAGCGGTCAAGAACATCCTGAAATACCTGAAAAGGACTAAGGATATGTTTCTCGTATATGGAGGTGACAAAGAGCTCAACGTAAAAGGTTACGTTGATGCAAGCTTTGACACTGATCCGGACGATTCTAAATCGCAAACCAGATACGTGTTTACATTAAACGGTGGAGCTATCAGTTGGTGCAGTTCTAAACAAAGCGTCGTAGCGGGATCTACATGTGAAGCGGAGTACATAGCTGCTTCGGAAGCAGCGAACAAAGGAGTCTGGATGAAGGAGTTCATATCCGATCTAGGTGTCATACCTAGTGCATCGGGTCCAATGAAAATCTTTTGTGACAATACTGGTGCAATTGCCTTGGCAAAGGAATCCAGATTTCACAAGAGAACCAAGCACATCAAGAGACGCTTCAATTCCATCCGGGATCTAGTCCAGGTGGGAGACATAGAGATTTGCAAGATACATATGGATCTGAATGTTGCAGACCCATTGACTAAGCCTCATCCACGAGCAAAACATGATCAGCACCAAGGCTCCATGGGTGTTAGAATCATTACAGTGTAATCTAGATTATTGACTCTAGTGCAAGTGGGAGACTGAAGGAAATATGCCCTAGAGGCAATAATAAAGTTATTATTTATTTCCTTATAATCATGATAAATGTTTATTATTCATGCTAGAATTGTATTAATCGGAAACATAATACATGTGTGAATACATAGACAAACAAAGTGTCACTAGTATGCCTCTACTTAACTAACTCGTTAATCAAAGATGGTTATGTTTCCTAACCATGAACAATGAGTTGTTATTTGATTAACAAGGTCACATCATTAGTTGAATGATCTGATTAACATGACCCATTCCATTAGCTTAGCACCCGATCGTTTAGTATGTTGCAATTGCTTTTCTTCATGACTTATACATGTTCCTATGACTATGAGATTATGCAACTCCCGTTTGCCGGAGGAACACTTTGTGTGCTACCAAACGTCACAACGTAACTGGGTGATTATAAAGGTGCTCTACAGGTGTCTCCAAAGGTACATGTTGGGTTGGCGTATTTCGTGATTAGGATTTGTCACTCTGATTGTCGGAGAGGTATCTCTGGGCCCTCTCGGTAATGCACATCACTTAAGCCTTACAAGCATTGCAACTAATGAGTTAGTTGCGGGATGATGTATTACGGAACGAGTAAAGAGACTTGCTGGTAACGAGATTGAACTAGGTATTGGATACCGACGATCGAATCTCGGGCAAGTAACATACCGATGACAAAGGGAACAACGTATGTTGTTATGCGGTCTAACCGATAAAGATCTTCGTAGAATATGTAGGAGCCAATATGGGCATCCAGGTCCCGCTATTGGTTATTGACCGGAGACATGTCTCGGTCATGTCTACATTGTTCTCGAACCCATAGGGTCCGCACGCTTAAGGTTACGATGACAGTTATATTATGAGTTTATGCATTTTGATGTACCGAAGTTAGTTCGGAGTCCCAGATGTGATCACGGACATGACGAGGAGTCTCGAAATGGTCGAGACATAAAGATTGATATATTGGAAGCCTATGTTTGGATATCGGAAGTGTTCCGGGTGAAATCGGGATTTTACCGGAGTACCGGGAGGTTACCGGAACCCCCCGGGAACCATATGGGCCTTAGTGGGCTTTAGTGGAAAGGAGAAAGGGGCAGCCCAAGGTGGGCTGCGCACCTCCCCCCTCCCCTAGTCCTATTAGGACTAGGAGAGGTGGCCGGCCCCCTCTCTCTCTTTCCCCCCCGAGGAATCCTATTCCAACTAGGATTGGGGGGGAATCCTACTCCCGGAGGGAGTAGGACTCTCCTGGCGCGCCCCTTGTGGCCGGCCAGCCTCCCCCCTTTGGTCCTTTATATACTGAGGTAGAGGCACCCTAGAACACACAAGTTGATCCACATGATCTATTCCTTAGCCGTGTGCGGTGCCCCCAGCCACCATAGTCCTCGATAATACTGTAGCGGAGTTTAGGCGAAGCCCTGCTGCTGTAGTACATCAAGATCGTCACCACACCGTCGTGCTGACGGAACTCTTCCCCGACACTTTGCTGGATCGGAGTCCGGGGATCGTCATCGAGCTGAACGTGTGCTCGAACTCGGAGGTGCCGTAGTTTCGGTGCTTGATCGGTTGGATCGTGAAGACGTACGACTACTTCCTCTACGTTGCGTCAACGCTTCCGCAGTCGGTCTGCGTGGGTACGTAGACAACACTCTCCCCTCTCGTTGCTATGCATCACATGATCTTGCGTGTGCGTAGGAAATTTTTTGAAATTACTACGAAACCCAACACCCCGAAGATGGAGATCAAAAGGAGCGAATGATATTGGCCATATCATGTCACTATTTGATTGCATGTGATGTTTATCATGTTTTAGATCTTATTTGCTTAGAACGACGGTAGCTTAAATAAGATGATCCCTCGAAATAATTTCAAGAGAGTGTTCCCCCTAACTGTGCACCGTTGCGAAGGTTCGTTGTTTCGAAGCACCACGTGATGATCGGGTGTGATAGATTCTAACGTTCGAATACAATGGGTGTAAGACAGATGTACACACACAATACACTTAGGTTGACTTGACGAGCCTAGCATGTACAGACATGGCCTCGGAACACAGAAGACCGAAAGGTCGAGCGTGAGTCATATAGAAGATACGATCAACATGAAGATGTTTACCGATGTTGACTAGTCCGTCTCACGTGATGATCGGACACGACCTAGTTAACTCGGATCATGTTATACTTAGATGACTGGAGGGATGTCTATCTGAGTGGGAGTTCATTGAATAATTTGATTAGATGAACTTAATTATCATGAACTTAGTCTAAAATCTTTACAATATGTCTTGTAGATCAAATGGCCCACGTTGTCCTCAACTTCAACGCGTTCCTAGAGAAAACCAAGCTGAAAGATGATGGCAGCAACTATACGGACTGGGTCCGGAACCTGAGGATCATCCTCATAGCTGCCAAGAAAGATTATGTCCTAGAAGCACCGCTAGGTGACGCACCCGTCCCACAGAACCAAGACGTTATGAACGCTTGGCAGTCACGTGCTGATGATTACTCCCTCGTTCAGTGCGGCATGCTTTACAGCTTAGAACCGGGGCTCCAAAAGCGTTTTGAGGGACACGGAGCATATGAGATGTTCGAAGAGCTGAAAATGGTTTTTCAAGCTCATGCCCGGGTCGAGAGATATGAAGTCTCCGACAAGTTCTTCAGCTGTAAGATGGAGGAAAATAGTTCTGTCAGTGAGCACATACTCAAAATGTCTGGGTTGCATAATCGCTTGACTCAGCTGGGAGTTAATCTCTCGGAGGACGCGGTCATTGACAGAATCCTTCAGTCGCTTCCACTGAGCTACAAGAGCTTTGTGATGAACTTCAATAAGCAGGGGATGGAAAAGACCATTCCTGAGGTATATTCAATGTTGAAATCAGCAGAGGTGGAAGTCAAAAAGGAACATCAAGTGTTGATGGTGAATAAAACCACTAAGTTCAAGAAAGGCAAGGGTAAAAAGAACTTCAAGAAGGACGGCAAGGCAGTTGCCGCGCCCGGTAAGCAAGCTGCTGGGAAGAAGCCAAAGAATGGACCCAAGCCCGAAACTGAGTGTTTTTATTGCAAGGGAAGTGGTCACTGGAAGCGGAACTGCCCCAAATACTTAGCGGACAAGAAGGCCGGCACCACGAAAGGTATATGTGATATACATGTAATTGGTGTGTACCTTACCAGTACTCGTAGTAGCTCCTGGGTATTTGATACCGGTGCGGTCGCTCACATTTGTAACTCAAAGCAGGAGCTGCGGAATAAGCGGAGACTGGCGAAGGATGAGGTGACGATGCGCGTCGGGAATGGTTCCAAGGTCGATGTGATCGCCGTCGGCACGCTACCTCTACATTTACCTACGGGATTAGTTTTAAACTTCAATAATTGTTATTTGGTGCCAACTTTGAGCATGAACATTGTATCAGGATCTCGTTTAATTCGAGATGGCTACTCATTTAAATCCGAGAATGATGGTTGTTCTATTTATATGAGAGATATGTTTTATGGTCATGCTCCAATGGTGAATGGTTTATTCTTAATGAATCTCGAGCGCAATGCTACACATATTCATAGTGTGAATACCAAAAGATGTAAGGTTGATAATGATAGTCCCACGTACTTGTGGCACTGCCGCCTTGGTCACATAGGTGTCAAACGCATGAAGAAGCTCCATGCAGATGGACTTTTAGAGTCTCTTGATTATGAATCATTTGACATGTGCGAACCATGCCTCATGGGTAAAATGACCAAGACTCCGTTCTCAGGAACAATGGAACGAGCAACCAACTTATTGGAAATCATACATACTGATGTGTGCGGTCCAATGAGTGTTGAGGCTCGCGGTGGCTATCGTTATGTTCTCACCCTCACTGATTACTTGAGTAGATATGGGTATGTCTACTTAATGAAACACAAGTCTGAGACCCTTGAAAAGTTCAAGGAATTTCAGAGTGAGGTTGAGAATCAACGTGACAGGAAAATCAAGTTCTTGCGATCAGATCGTGGGGGAGAATACTTGAGTCACGAATTTGGCACACACTTAAGAAAATGTGGAATAGTTTCACAACTCACGCCGCCTGGAACACCTCAGTGTAATGGTGTGTCCGAACGTCGTAATCGCACTCTATTAGATATGGTGCAATCTATGATGTCTCTTACCGATTTACCGCTGTCATTTTGGGGCTATGCTTTAGAGACTGCCGCATTCACTTTAAATAGGGCTCCGTCGAAATCCGTTGAGATGACACTGTATGAATTATGGTTTGGGAAGAAACCTAAGCTGTCGTTTCTAAAAGTTAGGGGATGCGATGCTTATGTCAAGAAACTTCAACCTGAAAAGCTCGAACCCAAATCGGAAAAATGCGTCTTCATAGGATACCCTAAAGAAACTATTGGGTATACCTTCTACCTCAGATCCGAAGGCAAGATCTTTGTTGCCAAGAATGGGTCCTTTCTAGAGAAAGAGTTTCTCTCGAAAGAAATAAGTGGGAGGAAAGTAGAACTTGATGAAGTATTACCTCTTGAACTGGTAAGTGGCGCAGCTCGAGAAAATGTTCCTAAGGTACCTGCACCGACTAGAGAAAAAGTTAATGATGATGATCATGAAACTTTAGATCAAGTTACTACTGAACTTCGTAGGTCCACGAGGACATGTTTCGCACCAGAGTGGTACGGCAACCCTGTCTTGGAAATCATGTTGTTAGACAACGGTGAACCTTCGAACTATGAAGAAGCGATGGCGGGCCCGGATTCCGACAAATGGCTGGAAGCCATGAAATCCGAGATAGGATCCATGTATGAAAACGAAGTATGGAATTTGACTGACTTGCCCGATGATCGGCGAGCCATAGAAAATAAATGGATCTTTAAGAAGAAGACAGACGCGGATGGTAATGTGACCATCTATAAAGCTCGGCTTGTCGCTAAGGGTTATCGACAAGTTCAAGGGGTTGACTACGATGAGACTTTCTCACCCGTAGCGAAGCTGAAGTCCGTCCGAATCATGTTAGCAATTGCCGCATTCTATGCTTATGAGATATGGCAAATGGATGTCAAAACGACATTCCTTAATGGTTTCCTTAAGGAAGAATTGTATATGATGCAGCCGGAAGGTTTTGTCGATCCTAAGAATGCTGACAAGGTGTGCAAGCTCCAACACTCGATTTATGGGCTGGTGCAAGCATCTCAGAGTTGGAACATTCGTTTTGATGAGATGATCAAAGCATTTGGGTTTATGCAGACTTATGGAGAAGCCTGCATTTACAAGAAAGTGAGTGGGAGCTCTGTAGAATTTCTCATATTGTATGTGGATGACATACTGTTGATGGGAAATGATATAGAATTCTTGGAAAGCATAAAGGCCTACTTGAACAAGTGTTTTTCAATGAAGGACCTTGGAGAAGCTGCTTATATATTAGGCATCAAGATCTATAGAGATAGATCGAGACGCCTCATTGGTCTTTCACAGAGTATGTACCTTGACAAGATATTGAAGAAGTTCAAAATGGATCAGTCAAAGAAGGGGTTCTTGCCTGTATTGCAAGGTACGAGATTGAGCACGGCTCAATGCCCGACCACGGCAGAAGATAGAGAAAAGATGAGTGTCGTCCCCTATGCCTCGGCCATAGGGTCTATCATGTATGCTATGCTGTGTACCAGACCTGATGTAAACCTTGCCGTAAGTTTGGTAGGAAGGTACCAAAGTAATCCCGGCATGGAACACTGGACAGCGGTCAAGAATATCCTGAAGTACCTGAAAAGGACTAAGGAAATATTTTTCGTTTATGGAGGTGACGAAGAGCTCGTCGTAAAGGGTTACGTCGATGCTAGCTTCGACACAGATCTGGATGACTCTAAGTCACAAACCGGATACGTGTATATTTTGAATGGTGGGGCAGTAAGCTGGTGCAGTTGCAAGCAAAGCGTTGTGGCGGGATCTACATGTGAAGCGGAGTACATGGCAGCCTCGGAGGCAGCACAAGAAGCAGTCTGGGTGAAGGAGTTCATTACCGACCTAGGAGTCATACCCAATGCGTCGGGCCCGATGACTCTCTTTTGTGACAACACTGGAGCTATTTCCCTTGCCAAGGAGCCTAGGTTTCACAGGAAGACCAGACATATCGAGCGTCGCTTCAACTCCATTCGTGAAAGTGTTCAGAATGGAGACATAGAGATTTGTAAAGTACATACGAACCTGAATGTGGCAGATCCGTTGACTAAACCTCTCCCTAGAGCAAAACATGATCAACACCAGAACTGCATGGGTGTTCGATTCATCACAATGTAACTAGATTATTGACTCTAGTGCAAGTGGGAGACTGTTGGAAATATGCCCTAGAGGCAATAATAAAATGGTTATTGTTATATTTCTTTGTTCATGATAATTATCTATTGTTCATGCTATAATTGTGTTATCCGGAAATCGTAATACATGTGTGAATACATAGACCACAACACGTCCCTAGTGAGCCTCTAGTTGACTAGCTCGTTGATCAAAAGATAGTCATGGTTTCCTGACTATGGACATTAGATGTCATTGATAACGGGATCACGTCATTAGGAGAATGATGTGATGGACAAGACCCAATCCTAAGCATAGCTCAAAGATCGTGTAGTTCGTCTGCTGTAGCTTTTCTGAATGTCAAGTATCATTTCCTTAGACCATGAGATTGTGCAACTCCCGGATACCGTAGGAGTGCCTTGGGTGTGCCAAACGTCACAACGTAACTGGGTGACTATAAAGGTACATTACAGGTATCTCCGAAAGTGTCTATTGGGTTGGCATGAATCGAGACTGGGATTTGTCACTCCGTATGACGGAGATGTATCTCTGGGCCCACTCGGTAATGCATCATCATAATGAGCTCAATGTGATCAAGTGGTTGATCACGGGATCATGCATTACGGTACGAGTAAAGTGACTTGCCGGTAACGAGACTGAACAAGGTATTGGGATACCGACGATCGAGTCTCAGGCAAGTAACGTACCGAATGACAAAGGGAATTGTATACGGATTGATTGAATCCTCGACATCGTGGTTCATCCGATGAAATCATCGTGGAGCATGTGGGAGCCAACATAGGTATCCAGATCCCGCTGTTGGTTATTGACCGGAGAGGCTTCTCGGTCATGTCTGCATGTCTCCCGAACCCGTAGGGTCTACACACTTAAGGTTCGGTGACGCTAGGGTTGTAGAGATATTAGCATATGGTAACCCGAAAGTTGTTTGGAGTCCCGGATGAGATCCCGGATGTCATGAGGAGTTCCGGAATGGTCCGGAGGTAAAGATTTATATATAGGAAGTCTAGTTTCGGCCATCGGGAAGGTTTCGGGGGTCACCGGTATTGTATCGGCAAGGTTGTCAGAATCGCGATTCTGTTATACGATTCTATGACTTTACGATCCAAAATAACCCCTATGATTCTACGATTTTAGTTAATAGAATCTACGTTTCTACGATCCTGATAGTGAAGATTCTACGATTTGCGATCCTACCATCGAAGCTCCGATCCGATTCAAAATCACGATTCTGACAACCTTGTGTATCGGGACCACCGGAAGAGTCCCGGGGGTCCACCGGATGGGGCCACCTATCCCGGAGGGCCCCATGGGCTGAAGTGGGAAGGGAACCAGCCCCTAGTGGGCTGGTGCGCCCCCCTTGGGCCTCCCCCTGTGCCTAGGGTTAGGAACCCTAGGGGTGGGGGCGCCACCCTTGCCTTGGGGGGCAAGGCACCCCCTTGGCCGCCGCCCCCCTAGGAGATTGGATCTCCTAGGGCCGGTGCCCCCTAGGCACCCTATATATAGTGGGGGGAGGGAGGGTTGCGCACCCAAGCCCCTGGCCTCTCCCTCTCCCTCCCGTGACACTCCTCCGTCTCCCTGCGCTTGGCGATGCCCTGCCGAGATCACCGTTGCTTCCACCACCACGCCGTCGTGCTGCTAGATCTTCATCAACCTCTCCTTCCCCCTTGCTGGATCAAGTAGGAGGAGACGTCTTCCCAACCGTACGTGTGTTGAACGCGGAGGTGCTGTCCGTTCGGCACTTGGTCATCGGTGATTTGAATCACGTCGAGTACGACTCCATCATCCCGTTCTCTTGAACGCTTCCGCGCGTGATCTACAAGGGTATGTAGATGCACTCCTTTCTCCCTCGTTGCTAGATGACTCCATAGATTGATCTTGGTGATGCGTAGAAAATTTTAAAATTCTGCTACGTTCCTCAACAAAGTACACATTAAGGGACTTCATGCAAAACAATTGTATATTTTGAACTTGTGTTCTTTTTATTTATTTATTTTTCCAAAACAAGGTCAAAATGGCTAGCATGGCTATTCATAGCAAGGGGTTGAATCTCCCAAAACTCTAAGTGGTTCTTCCATATAATGACAACTTGTGTACCTAAAAATGATTTTTGCTAATTTTTGGGAGAAAGCTATCACATACTTGCAGTTCAAATTTGAATTACTTCTGAGAAATCAATACAAAGTCATTTAAATGTGCAAATGTAGCTAGAAATCTAGAAATTCCACAAAACATGGTAATTTTCGAAAAAAATACAGTGTACTTTCTGTGAAAATTGGAGTGATGCCATTTTGCACCCTGTTTTTTGTGTTGGAAATATGCCCTAGAGGCAATAATAAATTAGTTATTATTATATTTCCTTGTTCATGATAATTGTCTTTATTCATGCTATAACTGTATTATCCGGAAATCGTAATACACGTGTGAATACATAGACCATAATATGTCCCTAGTAAGCCTCTAGTTGACTAGCTCGTTGATCAATAGATGGTTACGGTTTCCTAACCATGGACATTGGATGTCGTTGATAACGGGATCACATCATTAGGAGAATGATGTGATGGACAAGACCCAATCCTAAGCCTAGCACAAAGATCGTACAATTCGTATGCTAAAGCTTTTCTAATGTCAAGTATCATTTCCTTAGACCATGAGATTGTGCAACTCCCGGATACCGTAGGAGTGCTTTGGGTGTATCAAACGTCACAACGTAACTGGGTGACTATAAAGGTGCATTACAGGTATCTCCGAAAGTGTCTGTTGGGTTGGCACGAATCGAGACTGGGATTTGTCACTCCGTGTAAGCGGAGAGGTATCTTTGGGCCCACTCGGTAGGGCATCATCATATGCGCAATGTGACCAAGGAGTTGATCACGGGATGATGTGTTACGGAACGAGTAAAGAGACTTGCCGGTAACGAGATTGAACAAGGTATAAGGATACCGACGATCGAATCTCGGGCAAGTAACATACCGCTAGACAAAGGGAATTGTATACGGGATTGATTAAGTCCTTGACATCGTGGTTCATCCGATGAGATCATCGTGGAACATGTGGGAGCCATCATGGGTATCCAGATCCCGTTGTTGGTTATTGACCGGAGAACGTCTCGGTCATGTCTGCATGTCTCCCGAACCCGTAGGGTCTACACACTTAAGGTTCGGTGACGCTAGGGTTATGAACATATATGTGTATGCAGTAACCCGAATATTGTTCGGAGTCCCGGATGAGATCCCGGACGTCACGAGGAGTTCCGGAATGGTCCGGAGGTAAAGAATTATATATAGGAAGTGCTGTTTCGGCCATCGGGACAAGTTTCGGGGTTATCGGTATTGTACCGGGACCACCGGAAGGGTCCCGGGGGCCCACCGGGTGGGGCCACCTGTCCCGGGGGGCCACATGGGCTGTAAGGGGTGCGCCTTGGCCTATATGGGCCAAGGGCACCAGCCCCTATAGGCCCATGCGCGTAGGGTTTCCATATGGGAGGAGTCCCACTAGTGGAAGGCACCTCTAGGTGCCTTGGGGGGGGAGGGAAACCTCCCTTGGGCAGCCGCACCTAGGAGATTGGATCTCCTAGGCTGGCGCACCACCCCCCTTGGCCCTCCTATATATAGTGGGGGAGAGGAGTAACTTCACATACCAGCCCCTGGCGCCTCCCTCTCTCCCCGTTACGTCTCTCTCTCGTAGTATAGGCGAAGCCCTGCTACTGTGACGCCCTGCATCCACCACCACGCCGTCGTGTTGCTGGATCTTCATCAACCTCTCCCTCTCCCCTTGCTGGATCAAGGCATGGGAGACGTCTCCGGGCTGTACGTGTGTTGAACGCGGAGGTGCCGTCCGTTCGGCGCTAGGATCATCGGTGATTTGAATCACGACGAGTACGACTCCATCAACCCCGTTCACTTGAACGCTTCCGCTTAGCGATCTACAAGGGTATGTAGATGCACTCTCCTTCCCCTCGTTGCTGGTTTCTCCATAGATAGATCTTGGTGATACGTAGGAAAATTTTGAATTTCTGCTACGTTCCCCAACAGTGGCATCATGAGCTAGGTCTATGCGTAGATTCTATGCACGAGTAGAACACAAAGTAGTTGTGGGCGTTGATTTTGTTCAATATGCTTGCCGTTACTAGTCTTATCTTGATTCGGCGGCATCGTGGGATGAAGCGGCCCGGACCAACCTTACACGTGCTCTTACGTGAGACTGGTTCCACCGACTGACATGCACTAGTTGCATAAGGTGGCTAGCGGGTGTCTGTCTCTCCTACTTTAGTCGGATCGGATTCGATGAAAAGGGTCCTTATGAAGGGTAAATATCAATTGGCATATCACGTTGTGGTTTTGCGTAGGTAAGAAACGTTCTTGCTAGAAACCCATAGCAGCCACGTAAAACATGCAAACAACAATTAGAGGACGTCTAACTTGTTTTTGCAGGGTATGCTATGTGATGTGATATGGCCAAAAGGATGTGATGAATGATATATGTAATGTATGAGATTGATCATGTTCTTGTAATAGATGATCATGGAGCCCCAAGATGGAGATCAAAGGAGCTACATGATATTGGCCATATCATGTCACTATTTGACTGCATGTGATGTTTATCATGTTTATACATCTTATTTGCTTAGAACGACGGTAGTAAATAAGATGATCCCTCATTAAAATTTCAAGAAGTGTTCTCCCCTAACTGTGCACCGTTGCTACAGTTCGTCGTTTCGAAGCATCACGTGTTAATCGGGTGTGATAGATTCTTTCGTTCACATACAACGGGTGTAAGAAGTTTTACACATGCAAAAACACTTAGGGTTAACTTGACGAGCCTAGCATGTGAAGACATGGCCTCGGAACACAGAGACCGAAAGGTCGAGCATGAGTCGTATAGAAGATACGATCAACATGAAGATGTTCACCGACGTTGACTAGTCCGTCTCACGTGTTGATCGGACACGGCCTAGTTCACTCGGATCATGTAATCACTTAGATGACTAGAGGGATGTCTATCTGAGTGGGAGTTCATAAGATGAACTTAATTATTCTGAACATAGTCAAAAGGATTTTTGCAAATTATGTCGTAGCTCACGCTATAGTTCTACTGTTTGGATATGTTCCTAGAGAAAAATTAGTTGAAAGTTGATAGTAGCAATTATGCGGACTAGGTCCGTAAACTGAGGATTGTCCTCATTGCTTCTTAGAAGGCTTATGTCCTTAATGCACCGCTTGGTGTGTTGAACCTCGAACGTTGTCTGTGGATGTTGCGAACATCTGACATACACATTTTGATAACTACGTGATAGTTCAGTTAAACGGTTTAGAGTTGAGGCACCAAAGACGTTTTTTGAAACGTCGCGAAACATGTGAGATGTTTCGAGGGCTGAAATTAGGATTTCAAGCTCGTGCCCACGTCAAAAGGTATAAGACCTCCAACGATTTTCTTAGCCTGCAAACTAAGGGAGAAAAGCTCAATTGTTGAACTTGTGCTCAGATTGTCTGAGTACAACAATCGCTTGAATCGAGTGGGAGTTGATCTTCCAGATGAGATAGTGATGTTTCTCTGAAGTCATTACCACCAAGCTGCTAGAGCTTCGTAATGAACTATAATATATCAAGGACATATATGATGATCCTTGAGATATTCGCAATGTTTGACACCACGAAAGTAGAAATCAAGAAGGAGCATCAATTGTTGATGGTTGGTGAAACCACTAGTTTCAAGAAGGGCAAGGGCAAGAAGGGATACTTCATGAAACGGCAATTCAGCTACTGCTCTAGTGAAGAAACCCAAGGTTGAACCCAAACCCGAGACTAAGTGCTTCTGTAATAAAGGGGAACAGCCACTGGAGCAGAATTACCCTAGATACTTGGTAGATGAGAAGGCTGGCAAGGTCGATAGAAGTATATTGGATATACATTGTGTTAAGGTGTACTTTACTAGTACTCCTAGTAGCACCAGGGTATTAGATACCGGTTCGGTTGCTAAGTGTTAGTAACTCGAAATAAAAGCTACGGAATAAACGGAGACTAGCTAAAGGTGAGCTGACGATATGTGTTGGAAGTGTTTCCAATGTTGATATGATCAAGCATCGCACGCTCCCTCTACCATCGAGATTGGTGTTTGCGTTGAGCATAGACGTGATTGGATTATGTCTACCGCAATACGGTTATTCATTTAAGGAGAATAATGGTTACTCTGTTTATTTGAATAATACCTTCAATGGTCTTGCACCTATAATGAATGGTTTATTGAATCTCGATCATAGTGATACACATGTTCATGCCAAAAGATAGTAATGATAGTACCACCTACTTGTGGCACTGCCACGTAAGTCATATCGGTATAAAACGCATGAAGAAGCTCCATGTTGATGGATTTTTGGGCTCACTCATTTTTGAAAAGTTTGAGACATGCGAACCATGTCTATTGGTATACATGCATGAAGAAACTCCATGCAAATGGACCGTTTTGTACTCGCTTGATTTTGAATCACTTGAGACATGCAAATCATACCACATGGGCAAGATGACTGAAAGCCTCGTTTTCAGTAAAATGGAACAAGAAAGCAACTTGTTGGAAGAAATACATTTTTGATGTGTGCAGTCCAATAAGTGCTGAGGCATGTAGTGGATATCGTTATGTTCTTACTTCATAGATGATTTGAGTAGATGTTGAGTACATTTACTTGATGAATCACGAGTCTGAATTATTGAAAGGTTCAAGTAATTTCAGTGTGAAGTTGAAAGATCGTCATGACAAGAGGATAAAATATCTATGATATGATCATAGAGATGAATATCTGAATTACGAGTTTGGCACAGAATTAAGACATTGTGGAAATTGTTTCACAACCGGTACAGCCTGGAACACCATAGTGTGATGGTGTGTCCGAACATCATAACTGCACCCTATTGGATATGATGCATACCATGATGTCTCTTATCGAATTACCACAATAGTTTATGGGTTAGGCATTAGAGACAACCACATTCACTTTAAAAGGGGCACCACGTAATTCCGATGAGGTGACACCGTATGAACTATGGTTTAGGAAAAAAAACCTAAGCTGTCATTTCTTAGAAGTTTGGGGCTGCGACGCTTATGTGAAAAAGTTTCAGGTTGATAAGCTCGAACCCAAAGCGGATAAATGCATCTTCATAGGACACCCAAAACGGTTGGGTATACCTCCTGTCTCAGATCCGAAAGCAATAAGGGATTGTTTCTAGAATCGGGTCCTTTCACGAGGAAAAGTTTCTCTCGAAAGAATTGAGTGGGAGGATGGTGGAGACTTGATGAGGTTATTAAACCGTCTCTTCAACTAGTGTATGGCAGGGCACAGGAAGTTGTTCCTGTGGCACCTACACCAATTGAAGTGGAAGCTTATGATAGTGATCATGAAACTTCAGATCAAGTCACTACCAAACATCGTAGGATGACAAGGATGCGTACTACTTCAGAGTGGTACGTAACCGTGTCTTGGAAGTCATGTTGCTAGACAACAATGAACCTACGAGCTATGGAGAAGCGATGGTGGGCCCGGATTCCGATAAATGGCTCGAGGCCATATAATCCGAGAGAGGATCCATATATGAAAACAAAGTGTAGACTTTGGAAGAACTACTTGATGGTCGTAAGGCTGTTGAGTACAGATGGATTTTAAAAGGAAGACAGACAATGATGGTAAATATCACCGTTAAGAAAGCTCGACTTGTCGTTAAGATGTTTTCCGACAAGTTCAAGGAGTTGACTACGGTGAGACTTTCTCACTCGTAGCGATGCTAAGAGTCTGATGGAATTATATTAGCGATTACTGCATTATTTATGAAATCTTGTAGATAGGATGTCAAAACATTGTTTCCTCGACGATTTTCTGAGGAAAGGTTGTATGTGATACAACCGGAAGGTTTTGTCAATCCTGAAAGATGCTAATAAGTATGCAAAGCTCCAGCAATCCTTCTGAGGACTAGAGTAAGCATCTCGGAGTTGGAATGTGTGCTTTGATGAGATGATCAAAGATTTTGGGTGTATACAAAGTTTATGAGGAACTTGTATTTCCAAAGAAGTGAGTGGGAGCACTAGAGAATTTCTGATTAGTATATGTTGTTGACATATTGTTGATCAGAAATGACATAGAATTTCTGGAAAGCATATAGGGTTATTGGGAAAGTGTTTTTCAATGGAAAGCCTGGATTAAGCTACTTGAACATTGAGCATCAAGATCTATAAGGATAGATCAAAACGCTTAATAGTACTTTCAAAATGAGCACATACCATGACATGATCTTGAAGGTGTTCAAGATGGATCAGTCAAAGAAGGAGTTCTTGCCTGAGTTGTAAGGTATGAAGTTAAGACTTAAAGCTCGACCGCGGCAGAATAGAGAGAAAGGACGAAGGTCGTCCCCTATGCTTAAGACATAGGCTCTACAGTATGCTATGCTGTGTACCGCACCTGAAGTGTGCCTTGCCATGAGTCAGTCAAGGGGTACAAGAGTGATCCAAGAATGGATCACGGGGCAGCGGTCAAAGTTATCCTTAGTAACTAGTGGACTAAGGAATTTTCTCGATTATGGAGGTGGTAAAAGAGTTCGACGTAAAGAGTTACGTCGATGCAAGCTTAACACCTATCCGGATAGCTCTGAGTAGAGATACCGGATGCATATAATGGAGCAACAATTTAGAATAGCTCCAAGTAGAGCAGTTATTTGGAATAGCTCCAAATAGAGCATGGTAGCTACATCTAGGAGATGACATAGAGATTTGTAAAGCACACACGGATCTGAAAGGTTCGGACCCGTTGACTAAAACCTCTCTCACAAGCAACATGATCAAACCTAAAACTCATTGAGTGTTAATCACATAGTGATGTGAACTAGACTACTGACTCTAGTAAACTCTTGGGTGTTAGTCACATGGCGATATGACCTGTGAGTGTTAATCACATGGCGATGTGAACTAGATTATTGACTCTAGTGCAAGTGGGAGACTGTTGGAAATATGCCCTAGAGGCAATAATAAATTAGTTATTATTATATTTCCTTGTTCATGATAATTGTCTTTATTCATGCTATAACTGTATTATCCGGAAATCGTAATACATGTGTGAATACATAGACCATAATATGTCCCTAGTAAGCCTCTAGTTGACTAGCTCGTTGATCAATAGATGGTTACGGTTTCCTAACCATGGACATTGGATGTCGTTGATAACGGGATCACATCATTAGGAGAATGATGTGATGGACAAGACCAATCCTAAGCCTAGCACAAAGATCGTACAGTTCGTATGCTAAAGCTTTTCTAATGTCAAGTATCATTTCCTTAGACCATGAGATTGTGCAACTCCCGGATACCGTAGGAGTGCTTTGGGTGTATCAAACGTCACAACGTAACTGGGTGACTATAAAGGTGCATTACAGGTATCTCCGAAAGTGTCTGTTGGGTTGGCACGAATCGAGACTGGGATTTGTCACTCCGTGTAAGCGGAGAGGTATCTCTGGGCCCACTCGGTAGGACATCATCATATGCGCAATGTGACCAAGGAGTTTATCACGGGATGATGTGTTACGGAACGAGTAAAGAGACTTGCCGGTAACGAGATTGAACAAGGTATAAGGATACCAACGATCGAATCTCGGGCAAGTAACATACCGCTAGACAAAGGGAATTGTATACGGGATTGATTAAGTCCTTGACATCGTGGTTCATCCGATGAGATCATCGTGGAACATGTGGGAGCCATCATGGGTATCCAGATCCCGCTGTTGGTTATTGACCGGAGAACGTCTCGGTCATGTCTGCATGTCTCCCGAACCCGTAGGGTCTACACACTTAAGGTTCGGTGATGCTAGGGTTATGAAGATATATGTGTATGCAGTAACCCGAATATTGTTCGGAGTCCCGGATGAGATCCCGGACGTCACGAGGAGTTCCGGAATGGTCCGGAGGTAAAGAATTATATATAGGAAGTGCTGTTTCGGCCATCGGGACAAGTTTCGGGGTTATCGGTATTGTACCGGGACCACCGGAAGGGTCCCGGGGGCCCACCGGGTGGGGCCACCTGTCCCGGGGGGCCGCATGGGCTGTAAGGGGTGCGCCTTGGCCTATATGGGCCAAGGGCACCAGCCCCTATAGGCCCATGCGCCTAGGGTTTCCATATGGGAGGAGTCCCACTAGTGGAAGGCACCTCTAGGTGCCTTGGGGGGGAGGGAAACCTCCCTTGGGCAGCCGCACCTAGGAGATTGGATCTCCTAGGCTGGCGCACCACCCCCCTTGGCCCTCCTATATATAGTGGGGGAGAGGAGGAACTTCACATACCAGCCCCTGGCGCCTCCCTCTCTCCCCGTTACGTCTCTCTCTCGTAGTATAGGCGAAGCCCTGCTACTGTGACGCCCTGCATCCACCACCACGCCGTCGTGTTGCTGGATCTTCATCAACCTCTCCCTCTCCCCTTGCTGGATCAAGGCATGGGAGACGTCTCCGGGCTGTACGTGTGTTGAACGCGGAGGTGCCGTCCGTTCGGCGCTAGGATCATCGGTGATTTGAATCACGACGAGTACGACTCCATCAACCCCGTTCACTTGAACGCTTCCGCTTAGCGATCTACAAGGGTATGTAGATGCACTCTCCTTCCCCTCGTTGCTGGTTTCTCCATAGATAGATCTTGGTGATACGTAGGAAAATTTTGAATTTCTGCTACGTTCCCCAACATTTTGTACCTGCTTCACACAAATATCCATTTTTTGGACTTAGAAAATGGCAAAATTACCTTTTATACAAAAAAGTTGGAACATCTATTTGGAAACATTGTTTGTAATGGTGAGATGCATGTAAGCACCAAGTTTAGGCACATTGTCATAAACTATGCAATAAATATGACCAGCGCCTTAGTCATTTGAGACCATATTTTGGCATGGCAAAAAGTGTAATTAATACAGGCTAAAATGAAAATTTTCTCATCATGGAAATTATTTGTCTCGTCAAAATGAAAAACTTTGATTTTTGGATCATCTTCATTCGATGTCATATGCAATCTCGACAGGCAAAATATTGCAGCGCATTGAATACCCCGTTTGCCGAGTTTAGCACTCAGAAAAGACACCCTTTTGCCGAGTGTTGCCCTCAGAAAAAAGCATTTTTTTGCCGAGTTCCCCTGATTTGCCTAGTGATTTGTCCACGACACTCGGCAAAACACATGTTTTATCAAGATTTTTTGCCAAGTTTTTTTATGACACTCGGTAAAGATATGTTTACCGAGTACCCAACGAAATGCACTCTGCAAAGACGCTGATACTCGGCAAACATGAATTTTCCAGTAGTGCCTAGTCCATCTGGTGACTAGAGATCACCTGTGTTGTAAGGCTGGCCACAGTGAGAGTAACATCACTAGTAATATCACACCTTTCAAGGTAACTTTGCTTATGTGGCACATATTTAATGATGAGAGAGATGATGGTGGTAACTTACCTAATTACTGTAACATCACACATACCAAGACAATATGAGTCTATAGGCTAATAAATGAACCATAACATGACAACACACATATGTTACTACCCACTGTGGAGGTTGTAATATAGCCTATTAAATGTGATGTTACTAGTCTAAGTTACTCATTGTGACTAGTCTAACAATAGCTTGTAAGTTTGTGTTATCCTAAAAAAAGAAGCATTCTTCCTACATGTCTACTGTGCTAAAATAAATGTTCAGATCGATTGTACGCCCGCTGATACGTCTTTTATCTCAAGAATAGGAAATGTGTTTGTTTCCTAAATACCTCCTTTGTTCCTTTATATAAAGTGTATTTGTTTTTTCAAAAGTCAAATAAATGCATGTTTTGACTGAGTTTTTAGAAAAATATATAAATATCCACAATATGAAATTTATATCATTTGAGCCATCACGAAAAGTACTTTCGTATTTTATCTACTAGGTATTGCAGATGTTGTTATTTTATTTATTGTGGCCAAGCATTCAAATGGTTGAATTGTATGGAAATCAATACATCTTATATTCTATTCTTGAACGGAGGACACAGTACATCAATCCAAACTATCGAACTTGCAGCGTCATCATGTAGCCAGCCCGTGGAATATTCGGAAACATTATACATTGACGTTTTTGTTTTCTAGCAGAATGCACTTACGAATATTCATTCACAGAATTAATCATCTTAATTGCTATTAACTTGGCATTAATTTGATTCCAGGATTATTATTTCAAGATCCCTATAAATGGTTTGTCATTTCACCCGTTCATAACTTGGAATTGGCATTAATTTGATTCCAGGTTTATCATTTCAGAATCATTATAAATGGTTTGTCATTTCACCTGTTCAAACAATCAACAAGAGTTCTTACAAACACATCTTTTATTTCTTTTTGCGGGTTACAAACACCACATATCTATCTACTCCCTCTGTCTACGTGTGTAAGTCATCTTATGAAAACCAAATAATCTCAAAATACTTAGGCGCAGTGCATTAACTTCTACCTCATTTCTTGTTTCTTGACATATCAACCAATAAGAGATGTAAGATGTACATGCTTTTAATGACTTGAGACAACAAACACGACATACAATGGTTAGTTTATTGTATGCAGTGCTATTAATTAGCAAATAAATATTAAGTTCTCTTGTTTCTCCTCCTTCGTCACGGTGCATAATCTAAGATGACTTATTCATCTAGACAGAGGGTATAGCAAATTAAGATGAAGACTACACAGATGTTGCTCTTGACCCTCGCCTTCCTCGCGCTAGCATTAGGTATTATTCAGCTCGAGCAGCAAGACGTGGGATTGCTTTGGTTAATTTGTTGACGGTACCTTTGTTTTGTTTTTTATAGAGCTTGAAGTAGAGGCGGCAACAACGACTGGCGTTTGCGCAGGATCAATGACCCGACGCCTATAAAAGCATTTCCAACCGTTCGGCCTCTTATGGCGTCGAAAAAAAGTCGTTCGGGGGCGAGCCGGCGCTAGATTGTCCTTTGGGGCGACCTAGCTCCCAGTCGTCGGCCCACAGGTCGCTTCAGGTTCGGCGACGTTCCGTACAAAATATATGCAAACTCGGCGATTTTTGCACGAACTCAGCAAAACTTCATTGAATTTTGTAAAAAAAACATAAACACATGCAAACTACGCCTGAACTACGCCTAAACTATGCCAAAGTACACCTAGCTGCCACCGCCGTCGCCGTCGTCTACATGCCAAGAAGCCTGCGGGTGTAGTCGCCGCCGTCATCGTCATCGTCGTCGTCGTCACGCGGCTGGCTTGGGCCGGCGCCGTCCCTGCTGCAGCCCTGGCCCGGGTCGCCGAGGCACGGTGGTGCGCTGGACGGCCCGGCCCCGCCCTCCTCGTCGCTGTCAAGGACGATGACGCCGCCCTTCTCGCGACCGCGGCGCCGGGTCTGGAGCTCCGCGTACGTCCGATGCTGACGGCGTACCTGCTCCCGGACGTAGTCCTCCTTCGCCCACTTGAGGGCGGACTCGTCGTCGGGGCCACCATTTCGACGTGCTCCGGCTTCACCGGGAGCAGCCCCGGCTCTGGCTTCGGCCGGACCAGGAGGAAGGATCCGCGCAGGGAGGACCGGGCACCCTCGTTGATGACGAGGGCGCCGCTGCGGGTGCGGCGCCCGAGCGACGTCTCCTCCGGCTCGGGTTTGACGGGGCGGAGCGCGGCCGGTGAGCCGGAGCCCCACGACGAGGACGACCCCGGCTCCATCCGCCGCGGCATCCAGGAGCTACCACGACGGTGAGAGAAGGAGGGCCGTGGCGGGTAATGAGCTTATGTATCTAGGGTAGGGTCATAAGCCTGACTTAGACACCTTCCCCTAGGACATCACCCTAAAGTCAGAATCATTCAAAGGGTACCATTATCCACTCGACCAGAGACGTTCCACTCGGGAGAATCAATGGCACTCGACCGTCGCAGAAGCCACTCGACGAACAGAAGATCTAAACCCACTCTGCACCAACAACGGTCGAGCATTTACTTATAGGCTTAATTGTCATTTATAGCATTTAATGGCTAGCGTTACCAGTAACGTTCCTCTCTTAATGTACCTTAAATCCCTTGTAACGTGGGTTGGCTGGGGTCCTGGCGCACTCTATATAAGCCACCCCCCTCCACTGGCACAAGGGTTGGCACCCCCTATAACTCACACGCATATAATCAGTCGACCGCCTCCGGGCTCCGAGACGTAGGGCTGTTACTTCCTCCGAGAACGGCCTGAACTTGTAAAACTCGCGTGTACAACTCCTCATAGCTAGGATCTTGCCTCTACATCCCTATCCCCATTCTACTGTCAGACTTAAAACCACGACAGTTGGCGCCCACCGTGGGGCTGGTGTCTTAGCAGTTTATTGGAGAAGTTGCAATTCTTCCGATTCCCATCATCATGGTTTCTGGCGGAGGATTGGCTGAAGGCCGCGAGATCCGTCTCGGCGCGCTCGTCTTCATTGCCGACGACTCCGCTTGGCTTCACGAAGCTCCACTCGACGTCGAGGCGCTCCCCGTCCGCGGGGCGACGCACTTCCGCGCATGCGTTCGCGGCATCCTTCTTCGGCAACCGTCGACTCCGTATCAGTCGACTCCTGTGGCAACCTCCCTCTCCGTTGTTCACCGGCGCCAGCGATCCGGTCGGTCGCGGCTCCAACGGTGGGTGAGGCACGCGGTGGCCCGCCGATCGGCCACCCCGCAAATCGCGACAATCGAGCCCGATGAAACTCTCTATGGCCTGTTCGATCTGTCGACTGGTTCCGTCGAGACTGCGTCCGAATGCAACAGCAGCGACCCCGCGGCAGAAGTCTTGATGGTCAATGGACCACGCAGTCCTCCTGGCTTCACTCGGGCAGGCGGTGGCGATGGCGGCGGTGATCTGTCGCGTGTTGACGATGATTACCATCCCGAACCCCTCTCTTCGCAGCGGAGGGAAGATCTTCGTCGCCGTAATATGGACGCGCTCCTCACTCCTATCGTTTGAGAAACCCCCGAGGCCCAGGCCTTGGAGGAGGCGCGCCTGGCCAACTTGGCTGAGCGCACTCGACTGGAGAACCTCCAGCGCGCACTCGACGAGTGTGCTCGGCAGCGGATCCCCGAGTCCAGTCGACGACAACTTTTTCCGCCTCCGACTCAGGTATATCGAACTCCGATCCAGAATCTCACAGCTACAGCTCGAATAGCAGAGTCAATTCAACCTTCCCAGTCAGAAGCTGGCCGAGGTTTGATGCAGATCCGGGCTTTACTCCGGGCAGCAGGAGAGCAGAATACAGCGGTATCTCAGTCGCAGAATAGGATTCATAGCAGGTCTGTGGTGGCGGATACTGTCCAGTCTGCCCATAGCCCGAGACCGCCTCCGCGGCATGAGGGACGTGGATACCGGCAAGATCAGTACAGGAACCATGAACAGTATGATCATCGACTCGACAATGACGATCGTCGTCGAGTGCCCACGTCTCCTCTGAGGAGTGGGTCGTACGTGCCTCGGCGGCAGGATGACAGGCGCCCCCACAGTGGCGAACGGAGAATTCCAGTCGACCCCAGAGAACCAGGCTTTGATGCAAGGTCAATCCTCGTTCAAGGTCTGGTTGATAGAAACAGAGCTCACAGAGAAGGCCGCGATAGAGATCATCCAACTGGAAGCAGGGTACACGTTTCAGGGCCCGAGTGTTTCAGTAGAGCCATCAGAGCAGCAGTGATTCCTCCAAACTTCAGGTTGGCGACTGGGGTCAGCAAGTTCACCGGCGAATCCAAGCCAGACACTTGGCTTGAGGATTACCGAGTGGCTGTGCAGATTGGTGGTGGCAATGATGATGTTGCCATGAAGCACCTCCCCTTGATGTTGGAAGGCTCTGCCAGAGCGTGGTTGAATCAGTTGGCTCCTGGCAGCATATACAGTTGGGAAGAACTTGCTCAAGTGTTTGTTAGGACCTTTGAAGGCACTTGCAAAAGGCCGGCAGGGTTGACAGAATTGCAGTGTTGTGTCCAGAAACCGAATGAAACTTTGAGGGATTATCCAGAGATGGATCACGTTGCACCATCCAGTGGATAATGTGTCAGATCATCAAGCAATTTGTGCCTTCAAGGAAGGCGTTAAGTATCGGGAATTGAACATGAAATTCGGTCAGACGGGAGACATGACTCTGACTCGGATGATGGAGATCGCCACCAAATATGCCAATGGTGAAGAGGAAGACCGACTCCGGAGTGGCAAACACAAAACAGTCGCCCAAGAAACTGGAGGAGGGAATTCTAGTCGAAAACAGAAGCGAAAAGCTGAACCAGCTGCTCTTGGTGAAGCTTTAGCTGTTGCCCAAGGAAAGTTCCAGGGAAAACCCAAAGGGCCCTGGAATCCCAAGAAAGTTAAAGATAAAGATGGGAATGATGTGTTGGATTTACCATGCCATATTCATACCAAGAAAGATGAAGAGGGGAACATCATTTACCCTAAACACACCACTCGACAGTGTCGTTTCCTGATTTAGCAGTTCCGAGAGGAACAACCCAAGGAAAAGGAAAAGAAGTCGGACGGAGGTGAGGATAGGGAAGAAGATGATGATGGCTTTCCCAATGTCAATTCCACGCTGATGATTTTTGCTGATGTTGAAAGCAAAAGTCGATTGAAGGTTATTAACAGGGAGGTGAACATGGTTGCTCCGGCAACACCCAGTTATCTGAAGTGGTCCCAGACTGCCATCACATTCGACCAGTCAGACCACCCAGCGTATATAGCCACCCCTGGGAGGCAAGCACTGGTGGTCGACCTAGTAGTCGAAGGCACTCGACTGACTAAAGTGCTGATGGATGGTGGCAGCGGCTTGAATATTCTTTATGCTGAAACCTTGAAAGGAATGGGCATTCCGATGTCCAAGCTAAGTGAAAGCAATATGAGTTTCCACGGTGTTATACCTGGCAAGAAAGCTCAGTCACTCGGCCAGATCACACTTGATGTGGTTTTCGGTGATTCCAAGAATTACCGCAAGGAAAAGTTGATGTTTGAGGTAGTGGATTTCAAGAGTGCTTACCATGCCATCCTGGGGAGACCCGCTTATGCGCGTTTTATGGCTCGACCATGTTACGTGTATCTCAAATTGAAGATGCCTGGGCCCAAAGGAGTAATCACTGTCACTGGCAACCGGCAGAAGGCAGAAGAGTGCTTCCAGAAGGGCTCAAAAATTGCTGACGCACAGATGGCAGTAGTGGAACTACAAGAGTACCAGAAAAATGCAGATCCGAGTGATTTGCTGCGAGCCAAGAAGCCTACCACAGAGTCCGCATTTCAGTCGTCAGGGGAAACGAAGCCGATTCATATCCACCCGACCGATCCCAATGCTGCTCCGACTCACATTTCAACAACACTCGACTCCAAATAGGAAGAAGCGCTCATCCAGTTCCTCCGTGAGAACTGGGAGATCTTTGCATGTAAACCTTTTGACATGCCAGGTGTTCCCAGGGGACTGGCTGAGCATCGTTTGCGAGTCGACCCAAAAGTGAAACCAGTCAAAGAGCATCTTCGACGGTCCGCCGTACAGAAGAGAAAGGCAATCGGTGAATAAGTGGCTCGGCTTTTGACAGCTGAGTTTATCCGAGAGATTTAACACTCCGAGTGGTAAGCTAATGCGGTCATGGTCCCAAAGAAGGACGACTCACTTCGCATGTGCATTGACTTCAAGCATATCAATCGGGCCTGCCCGAAAGATCACTTTCCTCTCCCTCGCATCGACCGAATAGTCGACTCGACTGCGGGGTGTGAGCGTTTGTCCTTTTTGGACGCCTATTCCGGGTATCATCAGATCCGTCTGTATGGACCCGATGAGATAAAAACAACTTTCATCGCCCCATTTGGGTGCTTCTGTTATGTCACTATGCCATTCGGCTTGAAAAACGCCAGAGCCACATTCATGCGGATGATTCAGAAGTGTTTACTCACCCAGATCAGTCGGAATGTGGAAGCATACATGGATGACATTGTGGTCAAGTCACGTAAAGGGTTCGACCTACTGGCTGACCTTCCTGAAACTTTTGCCAACCTCAGAAGGTATGATATCAAGCTTAATCCATCAAAGTGCACGTTTGGAGTTACAGGTGGAAAATTACTCCGTTTTCTCGTTTCCGAACGAGGGCTCGACGCTAACCCAGAGAAAGTGGGTGCCATACTCCGGATGAAACGCCCTGTGCGTGTGCATGATGTTCATAAGCTTACTGGTTGTTTGGCCGCTCTAAGTCGATTCATTTCTCGCCTCGGTGAAAAGGCACTGCCTCTTTACCGACTGATGAAGAAGTTAGATAAGTTCGAGTGGACTCCTGAAGCTGATGCAGCATTTGTAGAGCTTAAAGCCTTGCTTTCCACCCAGCCAGTGCTTGCTGCCCCAATAAGCAAAGAGCCTTTACTACTTTACATTGCAGCCACTGGACAAGTCGTCAGTACAGTACTTACGGTCGAGCGGGAAGAACAAGGAAAAGCTTACAAAGTTCAGCGCCCAGTATATTATGTCTCTGAAGTTTTGACTCCATCAAAGCAAAGATATCCACATTATGAGAAGCTTGTTTATGGGATTTATATGACCACGAAGAAGGTTGCACACTATTTCTCTGACCACTCCATTACAGTCGTCAGCAACGCTCCATTATTAGAGATTCTGAACAACAGAGATGCAACTAGTTGAGTGGCAAAGTGGGCGATTGAACTCATTCCCTTAGATATCAAGTTCGAGGCAAAGAAAGCTATCAAGTCCCAAGCAATAGCAGATTTCCTCGCCGAGTGGATCGAACAGCAACTGTCGACTCAAGTTCACTCAGAGCACTGGACCATGTTCTTTGATGGTTCCAAGATGCTGAATGGTTCCGGTGCTGGGGTGGTACTGGTATCCCCCCGAGGAGACAAGCTCGGATATGTCCTCCAGCTTCACTTTGATTCCTCCAATAACGAAGCAGAATATGAAGCACTCTTGTATGGGTTGCGTATGGCCATCTCACTCGGCGTCCGTCGCCTCATGGTCTATGGCGACTCAGATTTGGTAGTCAATCAAGTGATGAAGGAGTGGGACGTCAGAAGCCCAGCCATGACTGGTTATTGCAATGCAGTAAGAAAGTTAGAAAAGAGGTTCGAGGGGTTAGAGCTCCATCACATCCCCCGGCTAAAAAATCAAGTAGCCGATGATATGGCAAAGATAGGCTCCAAAAGAGAAGCCATTCCCAGTAATGTGTTCCTGGAGCATATTCATGCGCCCTCGGTTCAAGAAGATCCCTTCACTGAAGAGCCCCCACAGCTGAAGAGTGCCACCGATCCGACTGAAATCAAGATTCCAGCCGTGGTCGACTTGATCATGGAAGTTTTGGTCATCACCCCTGATTGGACGGTACCATATATCGCATACATTCTTAGAAGAGAACTCCCAGAAGATGAAGAAGAGGCTCGACAGATCGTCCGTCGATCTAAGGGCTTCACCATGATAAGAGGACAGTTGTTCAGAGAAAGTGTGACTGGAGTCTGCTAGAAAGGCATAACACCTGAAGAAGGTCGAGTGATCCTCAAGGATATCCACTCGGGGACCTGTGGTCACCATGCGTCTCAGTCCCACCGAGTTGCATCTCAGTCCCACCGAAAATCCTAACGGTCACTAGGTTTGCTGAATCGGTCTGACCGAGTTTAACCATTCGGTCCCACCGAGTTTGGCAAATTGTGTGTAACGGTTAGATTCTGTGTGGAGGCTATATATACCCCTCCACCCACTCTTCATTCGAGGAGAGAGCCATCAGAACATACCTACACTTCCAATACACATTTTCTGAGAGAGAACCACCTACACTTGTGTTGAGGTCAAGATATTCCATTCCAATCATATGAATCATATGAATCTTGATCTCTAGCCTTCCCCAAGTTGCTTTCCACTCAAATCTTCTTTCCACCAAATCCAAATCCTGTGAGAGAGAGTTGAGTGTTGGGGAGATTATCATTTGAAGCAAAAGAGCAAAGAGTTCATTATCAACACACCATTTGTTACTTCTTGGAGAGTGGTGTCTCCTAGATTGGCTAGGTGTCACTTGGGAGCCTCCGACAAGATTGTGGAGTTGAACCAAGGAGTTTGTAAGGGCAAGGAGATTGCCTACTTCGTGAAGATCTACCGCTAGTGAGGCAAGTCCTTCGTGGGCGACGGCCGTGATGGAATAGACAAGGTTGCTTCTTCGTGGACCCTTCGTGGGTGGAGCCCTCCATGGACTCGCGCAACCGTTACCCTCCGTGGGTTGAAGTCTCCATCAACGTGGATGTAGGATAGCACCACCTATCGGAACCACGACAAAAACATCCGTGTCTCCAATTGCGTTTGAATCCTCCAAACCCTTCCATTTACATTCTTGCAAGTTGCATGCTTTACTTTCCGCTGCTCATATACTCTTTTGCATGCTTGCTTGAATTGTGTGGAGATTGCTTGACTTGTGCTAAGATAGCTAAAATCTGCCAAGAACTAAAATTGGGAAAAGGCTAGATTTTTATTTGGTCAAGTAGTCTAATCACCCCCCCTTATACATACTTTCGATCCTACAAGTGGTATCAGAGCTTTGGTCTCCATTTGTTTTGATTTCCATAGCTTTTGGTGGTCATAGCCTTGGTTTCACAACCTAGGAGAGTATGGCGTCTAGCGAGGGAAATTATCACCATAGAGGTCCTTACTTTGATGGTACTAATTTTGCTAGTTGGAAGCATAAGATGAAAATGCATATTCTTGGACATAACCCCGCCGTTTGGGCTATTGTGTGTGTTGGCTTGCAAGGTGAATTCTTTGATGGGAGAGAACCGAATCGTGAAGCTGCCGCGGACGAGTTGAAGATGCTACAATACAACGCTCAAGCTTGTGATATCCTCTTCAATGGATTGTGCCCCGAAGAATTCAACAAAATCAGCCGTCTTGAGAATGCAAAGGAAATTTGGGATACTTTGATTGACATTCATGAAGGTACCGACTCTGTCAAGGAATCCAAGTTGGATGTGCTTCAAAGTCAACTTGACAAGTTCAAAATGAAGGATGGTGAAGGTGTCGCTGAAATGTACTCTAGGCTTGCTCTTATCACAAATGAGATTGCCGGCTTAGGGAGTGAAGAGATGACCGATAGATTCATCATCAAGAAGATCCTAAAAGCCTTGGATGGAAAATATGATACCGTGTGCACATTGATCCAAATGATGCCCAATTACAAAGATCTCAAGCCAACGGAATTCATTCGAAGAATTGTTGCTCATGAGATGTCACTCAAGGATAAAGAGGAACTTCACAACAAATCAAGTGGTGCTTACAAAGCCTCATGTGAAGCCCCCAAATCATCGAGTGAGAAACAAACCTTCAATGAAGAATTGAGCTTAATGGTGAAGAACTTCAACAAGTTCTACAAGAGTAGAAGCAAAGAGAGAAGCTCCAAGTCAAGGTCCTACAATGACAAAAGATCTTCTAGTCGAGAGCGAAACTGCTACAATCGTGGAAGGCCCAGACACTATTCCAATGAGTGGACGCCCCCCTACAAGAGAAGAGAAGATTCTCCCAAGAGAAAAAGTAGAAGAGAAGAATCACCATCTAGAGAAATAAGGAGTAGAGATGATCGTTATGAACGAAGACCATCACGAAGAAGAAAGGATTCGGAAAGAAAGGACAAGTCATCAAGGAGCTACGGAAAACGAAGACATCAAGCTCATGTTGGTGAAAGGGTATCCGGCTCCGACTCCGACAACCACTCCGAGAGAAGCTATCACTCCGACTCCGAATATACTCAAGATGAAGGTGTTGCCGGTCTAGCACTTGTGACAACCAAGTCCTATGACATATTTGACTCACCAAATGAAGGAGTTGGAACATGCTTCATGGCTAAAGGCCCAAAGGTATCACACCCCGAGTATGTTGATTTCAGTAGTGATGAAGATGACTTGTTAGGTGATGATGATTTACTTGTTGACAACTCTAGTGATGAATACTATGATTAAATGTCAATTAATCATGCTAATCAAGATAAAACGAATGACAATGATAGGGAGAAGATTGAGTCTCTAACTAAAGAACTAAATACTCTTAAGTTAGCTCATGAAACTATCTTAGGAGATCATCGAGAACTTTTAAGGACTCATGAGAAATTTTGCTTTGAAAAGCTCAACCTTGAGCAAGAGCATGAGTTCTTAAAAGCAATCAATGATGATCTTCGCAAGAAAAGTTCTTCTTACATTGCTAAGCTTTTACTCTTATCCACTTACATGCCTCAAGTCAAGTTTAGTAACAAGAACAAGAAAGATTCTTCCTCTAGTAGTAACAATAATCATGCTAAATCCAATATTGTTGCTTCTAGTAGTTCTCTTGATTCCACTAATGATTCTCTTAGCCAAGTTACACTTGAGCAAGAAAATATCTTATTGAAGGGAATTATAGAGAAAGGTGTTTACAAGAGCCTTGCCAGAAGTAAGCAATTCAAGGAAATTGTACGCAAGCAAGGAAGGCACCAAAAGAATCAAGGTGTTGGTTTTGAACGAAAGTTCAATGCCAATGGAGTTGAGTGGGAAGAAGATCAATACCCCAAGACGAAGTTTGTTCCTCAACAAGAGAAGTATGATCCTACTTCTCTCAAAGGGACACAAGCTCAAGATGATCTTCCACCACAAGACCACAAGAAAAAAGGCAAGGACAAGCTTCAAGAGGAAATAGATGCATTTGAAGAAGCTCCTAAGGCCTTGGTCAAGTGGGTTCCCAAGACTACTTCAAGTTCCACTTCATCAAGTACAACTACAACATCGAGGATTCCCATCAAGTTAATCTCTTTCAGATCGGGTTTAGGCCCAATCTGGTCGTAATCCCTAGCGACTCCCAGGGCGGCGAAGCGATCCAAGAGCTCGTTTATGGAAGAGAGCTCCATTGGATCTAACTGCTCGGCGAGTTCCGAGCTGACATGAAGATTGTTTTCGATGGCCCGAGAGGTTATCGTCGGCGCAGAAGCCGAACGGGCGGTCATAAGAAAACCACCTAGCCGCAGGGTTTGGCCGACAGCCAAAGCTCCCTTAGCAACGGTGCCGTCTTTAAATACGGGGCGAGGCATCCTTCCTGATGGCGACGACATAGAGGAACTCTCAATGAAAGCACCAATGTCGGTGTCAAAACCGGCGGATCTCGGGTAGGGGGTCCCGAACTGTGCGTCTAGGCCGGATGGTAGCAGGAGGCAAGGGACACGAAGTTTTACCCAGGTTCGGGCCCTCTCGATGGAGGTAAAACCCCACGTCCTGCTTGATTAATATTGATAATATGGGTAGTACAAGAGTAGATCTACCACGAGATCAGAGAGGCTAAACCCTAGAAGCTAGCCTATGGTATGATTGTTGTTGTCTATGTTGTCCTACGGACTAAAACCCTCCGGTTTATATAGACACCGGAGAGGGTTAGGGTTACACAAAGTCGGTTACAATGGTAGGAGATCTGAATATCCGTATCGCCAAGCCTTGCCTTCCACGCCAACGAAAGTCCCTTTCGGACAAGGGACGAAGTCTTCAATCTTGTATCTTCATAGTCCAGGAGTTCGGCTGAAGGTATAGTCCGGCTATCTGGACACCCCCTAATCCAGGACTCCCTCAGCAAGCTTGGCAATGCGGATATGTAGATCTCCTCCCTTGTAACCGACTCTGTGTAACCCTATCCCCCTCCGGTGTCTATATAAACTGGAGGGCTTAGTCCGTTGGACAACAACAATCATATCATAGGCTAGCTTCTAGGATTTAGCCTCTACGATCTCGTAGTAGATCAACTCTTGTAATACTCATATCATCAAGATCAATCAAGCAGGACGTAGGGTATTACATCCATCGAGAGGGCCCAAACCCGGGTAAACATCGTGTCCCCCACCTCCTGTTACCATCCGCCTTAGACGCACAGTTCGGGACCCCCTACCCGAGATCCGCCGGTTTTGACACCAACATTGGTGCTTTCATTGAGAGTTCCACTGTGTCGTCATCATAAGGAGGGATGGCTCATCTCGTTGTCAAGAACAACATCACCTTTCGGGGACCCTTGGCTGTAGGCCAAACTCTCCGACTATGCGGCTTTGTCATGACCGCCCGCTCGGCCACTGCGCCAACGATGACTTCTCGGGTCATCGAAAATGGCCTCCACATCGGCTCAAAATTCATCGAGCAGATGGATCTAATGGAGCTCTCCTGTTTGAACGAGCTCTTGGATCGGATCACCGATCTGGGAGTCGCTATGGACTATGATCGGATTGGGCTTAAACCCGACCAAAGGGAGATTAACTCTCCGCCGGTCACCCATCAGATAGCGGTGGTGGAGGAGCAATGCGGCGATTCTTCCTCTATCATGGGGACGAAGTATGTCCGGATTCCTGAGCTCTCCGAGCCGGATACCCGTCCACGGGAGGACATCGCCCTAACCCTGAACCTAGAATCAGGCAGCATGCCGAACCTGCGGGGCAACATCCCGGAGCCCGAACTTCCAAGATCGGAAACTCCCCCGCCCCTGGGTCTCATATTGGGTCAAGGCCTGGACTTAAATCCACCCACCCACCCAGATATAAACGATCTTTCCCACATTAGGCAAGAGCCCCAAGAGACAGTACATCACTATTGGGCCAGATTCCTCCTTGTAATGAACAAGGTCAAGGACTGTCGCGAGGAAGACACAATTTTGTTCTTTTGCAACAATTGCATGGACAAGGGAATCCTCAACGCCATAAGTCGCCGTGACATAGCACACTTCGCTGACTTGGCGGCCATAGTACGGAAGTACTGTGCGATGGAAAGCGCTTGGAAAACCCAAACAAAATTTTGGGATAATCCGGCTCTGACAAAACCCCCAGTCCGAACTAAAAGGGTGCACTCTCATAAGTCACCCGACTCAATTACAAAGAAGTAAAAGCCCACTACAGGGCGTGGAACCGTGTTGGAGGGATGGCTTAACGGGCCCTGCAAAATTCATAGTACAGCGGATACCATACCAACACAAAACCTTAGAGCATATTGGGTACTCCGGCAGGTGGCCAAGAGCGGTGAGGATCTCCTCATTCAAAACAACGCAAAGCACCATCCCGTGGATAACTGAAAGTGCAACTATCCCCGGGTGGTTTTGGTAATTCCTAACAATAGCTCATTGAGCTAACATTATTCCAAGATTAATATTTCAGGAAAAGCTCAATGAATGGCATGGCATGGATGAGGAAAGTGGATCCCTCAAAATTCTAAGGACAAAAAGTTTGGCTCAAGCTTCAAGATCAAGTCTCTACATTTTATATTTTAGTGATCCAAGATCACATTGAGTCTATAGGAAAAGCCAATACTATCAAGGAGGGATGAGGTGTTGCTTAATGGCTTGCTTGCTCAAAGTGCTTAGTGATATGCTCCAAAACCTTCAACTACCTTCCCACATCCACATATGACCTAAACCAAAAGTAAAACTCGGCCCCACCAATTCTTTCTATCCGGCGCCGCCGAGTTTCAAATGTCATTGCCACTGCCACAAACCCTAGCAGTTCGGTTTCACCGATAGGGATCTCGGTCTCACTGAGATGGGATTGTAATCTCTCTGTTTCCCTTCATAACGTTTCGGTCTTACCAAGATGAGCGATCAGTCCCACCGAGATTGCAATGTAAACTCTCTGTTTCCCTTTTGTAACATTTCGGTCTCACCGAGATGAGCGAATCGGTCCCACCGAGTTTACCTGACCAACTCTCTGGTTAGCTTATTACCAAAATCGGTCCCACCGAGTTTGTGTAATCGGTCACACCGAGATTACGTTATGCCCTAACCCTAACCATATCGGTCCTACCGAGTTGCATCTCAGTCCCACCGAAAATCCTAACGGTCACTAGGTTTGCTGAATCGGTCCGACCGAGTTTAACCATTCGGTCCCACCGAGTTTGGCAAATTGTGTGTAACGGTTAGATTCTGTGTGGAGGCTATATATACCCCTCACCCACTCTTCATTCGAGGAGAGAGCCATCAGAACATACCTACACTTCCAATACACATTTTCTGAGAGAGAACCACGTACACTTGTGTTGAGGTCAAGATATTCCATTCCAACCATATGAATCTTGATCTCTAGCCTTCCCCAAGTTGCTTTCCACTCAAATCTTCTTTCCACCAAATCCAAATCCTGTGAGAGAGAGTTGAGTGTTGGGGAGACTATCATTTGAAGCACAAGAGCAAGGAGTTCATTATCAACACACCATTTGTTACTTCTTGGAGAGTGGTGTCTCCTAGATTGGCTAGGTGTCACCTGGGAGCCTCCGACAAGATTGTGGAGTTGAACCAAGGAGTTTGTGAGGGCAAGGAGATCTCCTACTTCGTGAAGATCTACCGCTAGTGTGGCAAGTCCTTCGTGGGCGACGGCCGTGATGGAATAGACAAGGTTGCTTCTTCGTGGACCCTTCGTGGGTGGAGCCCTCCCTGGACTCGCGCAACCGTTACCCTCCATGGGTTGAAGTCTCCATCAACGTGGATGTACGATAGCACCACCTATCGGAACCACGACAAAAACATCAGTGTCTCCAATTGCGTTTGAATCCTTCAAACCCTTCCCTTTACATTCTTGCAAGTTGCATGCTTTACTTTCCGCTGCTCATATACTCTTTTGCATGCTTGCTTGAATTGTGTGGAGATTGCTTGACTTGTGCTAAGATAGCTAAAATCTGCCAAGAACTAAAATTGGGAAAAGGCTAGATTTTTATTTGGTCAAGTAGTCTAGTCACCCCCCTTAGACATACTTTCGATCCTACAAGTGGTATCAGAGCTTTGGTCTCCATTTGCTTTGATTTCCATAGCTTTTGGTGGTCATAGCCTTGGTTTCACAACCTAGGAGAGTATGGCGTCTAGCGAGGGAAATTATCACCATAGAGGTCCTTACTTTGATGGTACTAATTTTGCTAGTTGGAAGCATAAGATGAAAATGCATATTCTTGGACATAACCCCGCCGTTTGGGCTATTGTGTGTGTTGGCTTGCAAGGTGAATTCTTTGATGGGAGAGAACCGAATCGTGAAGCTGCCGCAGACGAGTTGAAGATGCTACAATACAACGCTCAAGCTTGTGATATCCTCTTCAACAGATTGTGCCCCGAAGAATTCAACAAAATCAGCCGTCTTGAGAATGCAAAGAAAATTTGGGATACTTTGATTGACATGCATGAAGGTACCGACTCCGTCAAGGAATCCAAGTTGGATGTGCTTCAAAGTCAACTTGACAAGTTCAAAATGAAGGATGGTGAAGGTGTCGCTGAAATGTACTCTAGGCTTGCTCTTATCACAAATGAGATTGCCGGCTTAGGTAGTGAAGAGATGACCGATAGATTCATCATCAAGAAGATCCTAAGAGCCTTGGATGGAAAATATGATACCGTGTGCACATTGATCCAAATGATGCCCAATTACAAAGATCTCAAGCCAACGGAAGTCATCGGAAGAATTGTTGCTCATGAGATGTCACTCAAGGATAAAGAGGAAGTTCACAACAAATCAAGTGGTGCTTGCAAAGCCTCATGTGAAGCCCCCAAATCATCGAGTGAGAAACAAACCTTCAATGAAGAATTGAGCTTAATGATGAAGAACTTCAACAAGTTCTACAAGAGTAGAAGCAAAGAGAGAAGCTCCAAGTCAAGGTCGTACAATGACAAAAGATCTTCTAGTCGAGACCGAAACTGCTACAATTGTGGAAGGCCCGGACACTATTCCAATGAGTGTACGGCCCCTACAAGAGAAGAGAAGATTCTCCCAAGAGAAAAAGTAGAAGAGAAGAATCACCATCTAGAGAAAGAAGGAGTAGAGATGATCGTTATGAACGAAGACCCTCACGGAGAAGCAAGGATTCGGAAATAAAGGACAAGTCATCAAGGAGCTACACAAAACGAAGACATCAAGCTCATGTTGGTGAATGGGTATCCAGCTCCGACTCCGACAACCACTCCGAGAGAAGCTATCACTCCGACTCCGAATATACTCAAGATGAAGGTGTTGCCGGTCTAGCACTTGTGACAACCAACTCCTATGACATATTTGACTCACCAAATGAAGGAGTTGGAACATGCTTCATGGCTAAAGGCCCAAAGGTATCACACCCCGAGTATGTTGATTTCAATAGTGATGAAGATGACTTGTGAGGTGATGATGATTTACTTGTTGACAACTCTAGTGATGAATACTATGATGAAACGTCAATTAATCATGCTAATCAAGATAAAACGAATGACAATGATAAGGAGAAGATTGAGTCTCTAACTAAAGAACTAAATACTCTTAAGTTAGCTCATGAAACTATCTTAGGAGATCATCGAGAACTTTTAAGGACTCATGAGAAATTGTGCTTTGAAAAGCTCAACCTTGAGCAAGAGCATGAGTTCTTAAAAGCAATCAATGATGATCTTCACAAGAAAAGTTCTTCTTACATTGCTAAGCTTTTACTCTTATCCACTTACATGCCTCAAGTCAAGTTTAGTAACAAGAACAAGAAAGATTCTTCCTCTAGTAGTAACAATAATCATGCTAAATCAAATATTGTTGCTTCTAGTAGTTCTCTTGATTCCACTAATGATTCTCTTAGCCAAGTTACACTTGAGCAAGAAAATAGCTTATTGAAGGGAATTATAGAGAAAGGTGTTTACAAGATCCTTGCCGGAAGTAAGCAATTCGAGTAAATTGTACGCAAGCAAGGAAGGCACCAAAAGAATCAAGGTGTTGGTTTTGAACGAAAGTTCAATGCCAATGGAGTTGAGTGGGAAGAAGATCAATACCCCAAGACAAAGTTTGTTCCTCAACAAGAGAAGTATGATCCTACTTCTCTCAAAGGGACACAAGCTCAAGATGATCTTCCACCACAAGACCACAAGAAAAAAGGCAAGGACAAGCTTCAAGAGGAAATTGATGAATTTGAAGAAGATCCTAAGGCCTTGGTCAAGTGGGTTCCCAAGACTAATTCAAGTTCCACTTCATCAAGTACAACTACAACACCGAGGATTCCCATCAAGTTAATCTCTCTCAGATCGGGTTTAGGCCCAATCTGGTCGTAATCCGTAGCGACTCCCAGGGCGGCGAAGCGATCAAAGAGCTCGTTTATGGAAGAGAGCTCCATTGGATCTAACTGCTTGGCGAGTTCCGAGCTGACATGAAGATTGTTTTCGATGGCCCGAGAGGTCATCGTCGGCGCAGAAGCCGAACGGGCGGTCATAAGAAAACCACCTAGCCGGAGGGTTTGGCCGACAGCCAAAGCTCCCTTAGCAACGGTGCCGTCTTTAAAGACGGGGCGAGGCATCCTTTCTAATGGCGATGACACAGAGGAACTCTCAATGAAAGCACCAATGTCGGTGTCAAAACCGGCGGATCTTGGGTGGGGGGTCCCGAACTGTGCGTCTAGGCTGGATGGTAACAGGAGGCAAGGGTCACGAAGTTTTACCCAGGTTCGGGCCCTCTTGATGGAGGTAAAACCCTACGTCCTACTTGATTAATATTGATAACATGGGTAGTACAAGAGTAGATCTACCACGAGATCAGAGAGGCTAAACCCTAGAAGCTAGCCTATGGTATGATTGTTGTTGTCTATGTTGTCCTATGGACTAAAACCCTCCGGCTTATATAGACACCGGAGAGGGTTAGGGTTACACAAAGTCGGTTACAATGGTAGGAGATCTGAATATCCGTATCGCCAAGCCTTGCCTTCCACGCCAACGAAAGTCCCTTCCGGACACGGGACGAAGTCTTCAATCTTGTATCTTCATAGTCCTGGAGTCCGGTTGAAGGTATAGTCCGGCTATCTGGACACCCCCTAATCCAGGACTCCCTCAGCAAGCTTGGCAATGCGGATATGTAGATCTCCTCCCTTGTAACTGACTCTGTGTAACCCTATCCCCCTCCGGTGTCTATATAAACTGGAGGGCTTAGTCCGTTGGACAACAACAATCATACCATAGGCTAGCTTCTAGGATTTAGCCTCTACGATCTCATGGTAGATCAACTCTTGTAATACTCATATCATCAAGATCAATCAAGCAGGACGTAGGGTATTACATCCATCGAGAGGGCCCGAACCCGGGTAAACATCGTGTCCCCCGCCTCCTGTTACCATCCGCCTTAGACGCATAGTTCGGGACCCCCTACCCGAGATCCGCCGGTTTTGACACCGACATTGGTGCTTTCATTGAGAGTTCCACTGTGTCATCATCATAAGGAGGGATGGCTCCTCTTGTTGTGAAGAACAACATCACCTTTCGGGGAGCCCTAGCTGTAGGCCAAACTCTCTGCATATGCGGCTTCGTCATGACCGCCCGCTCGGCCACTACGCCGACGATGACTTCTCGGGTCATCAAAAAGAGCCTCCACATCGGCTCAAAATTCACCGAGCAGATGGATGTAATGGAGCTCTCCTATTTGAACAAGCTCTTGGATCGCATCGCCGCTCTGGGAGTCGCTACGGACTATGATCGGATTGGGCTTAAACCTGACCAAAGGAAGATTAACTCTCCGCCGGTCACACATCAGATAGCGGTGGTGGAGGAGCAATGCGGCGATTCTTCCTCTATCCTGGGGACGAACTATGTCCGGATTCCCGAGCTCTCCGAGCCGGATACCCGTCCACGGGAGGACATCGCCCTAACCCTGAACCTAGAATCAGGCAGCATGCCGAACCTGCGGGGCAACATCCCGGAGCCCGAACTTCCAAGATCGGAAACTCCCCCGCCCCTGGGTCTCAGATTGGGTCAAGGTCTGGACTTAAATCCACCCACCCACCCAGATATAAACGATCTTTCCCACATTAGGCAAGAGCCCCAAGAGACAGTACATCACTATTGCGCCAGATTCCTCCTTGTAATGAACAAGGTCAAGGACTGTCGCGAGGAAGACACAATTTTGTTCTTTTGCAACAATTGCACGGACAAGGGAATCCTCAACGCCATAAGTCGCCGTGACATAGCACACTTTGCTGACTTGGCGGCCATAGTACGGAAGTACTGTGCGATGGAAAGCGCTTGGAAAACCCAAACAAAATTTTGGGATAATCCGGCTCTGACAAAACCCCCAGTCCGAACTAAAAGGGTGCACTCTCATAAGTCACCCGACTCAATTACAAAGAAGTAAAAGCTCACTACAGGGCGTGGAACCGTATTGGAGGGATGGCTTAACGGGCCCTGCAAAATTCATAGTACAGCGGATACCATACCAACGCACAACCTTAGAGCATGTTGGGTACTCCGGCAGGTGGCCAAGAGCGGTGAGGATCTCCTCATTCAAAACAACGCAGAGCACCATCCCGTGGATAACTGAAAGTGCAACTATCCCCGGGTGGTTTTGGTAATTCCTAACAACATATAGCTCATTGAGCTAACATTATTCCAAGATTAATATTTCAGGAAAAGCTCAATGAATGGCATGGCATGGATGAGGAAAGTGGATCCCTCAAAATTCTAAGGACAAAAAGTTTGGCTCAAGCTTCAAGATCAAGTCTCTACATTTTATATTTTAGTGATCCAAGATCACATTGAGTCTATAGGAAAAGCCAATACTATCAAGGAGGGATGAGGTGTTGCTTAATGGCTTGCTTGCTCAAAGTGCTTAGTGATATGCTCCAAAACCTTCAAATACCTTCCCATATCCACATATGACCTAAACCAAAAGTAAAACTCGGCCCCACCGATTCTTTCTATCCGACGCCGCCGAGTTTCAAATGTCATTGCCACTGCCACAAACCTAGCAATTCGGTTTCACCAATAGGGATCTCGGTCTCACCGAGATGGGATTGTAATCTCTCTGTTTCCCTTCGTAACGTTTCGGTCTTACCGAGATGAGCGATCGGTCCCACCGATATTGCAATGTAAACTCTCTGTTTCCCTTTTGTAACATTTCGGTCTCACCGAGATGAGCGAATCGGTCCCACCGAGTTTACCTGACCAACTCTCTGGTTAGCGTATTACGAAAATCGGTCCCACCGAGTTTGTGTAATCGGTCACACCGAGATTACGTTATGCCCTAACCCTAACCATATCGGTCCTACCGAGTTGCATCTCAGTCCCACCGAAAATCCTAACGGTCACTAGGTTTGCTGAATCGGTCCGACCGAGTTTAACCATTCGGTCCCACCGAGTTTGGCAAATTGTGTGTAACGGTTAGATTCTGTGTGGAGGCTATATATACCCCTCACCCACTCTTCATTCGAGGAGAGAGCCATCAGAACATACCTACACTTCCAATACACATTTTCTGAGAGAGAACCACCTACACTTGTGTTGAGGTCAAGATATTCCATTCCAACCATATGAATCTTGATCTCTAGCCTTCCCCAAGTTGCTTTCCACTCAAATCGTCTTTCCACCAAATCCAAATCCTGTGAGAGAGAGTTGAGTGTTGGGGAGACTATCATTTGAAGCACAAGAGCAAGGAGTTCATTATCAACACACCATTTGTTACTTCTTGGAGAGTGGTGTCTCCTAGATTGGCTAGGTGTCACTTGGGAGCCTCCGACAAGATTGTGGAGTTGAACCAAGGAGTTTGTAAGGGCAAGGAGATCGCCTACTTCGTGAAGATCTACCGCTAGTGAGGCAAGTCCTTCGTGGGCGACGGCCGTGATGGAATAGACAAGGTTGCTTCTTCGTGGACCCTTCGTGGGTGGAGCCCTCCGTGGACTCGCGCAACCGTTACCCTCCATGGGTTGAAGTCTCCATCAACGTGGATGTACGATGGCACCACCTATCGGAACCACGACAAAAACATCCGTGTCTCCAATTGCGTTTGAATCCTCCAAACCCTTCCCTTTACATTCTTGCAAGTTGCATGCTTTACTTTCCGCTGCTCATATACTCTTTTGCATGCTTGCTTGAATTGTGTGGAGATTGCTTGACTTGTGCTAATATAGCTAAAATCTGCCAAGAACTAAAATTGGGAAAAGGCTAGATTTTTATTTGGTCAAGTAGTCTAATCACCCCCCTTAGACATACTTTCGATCCTACAAGTGGTATCAGAGCTTTGGTCTCCATTTGCTTTGATTTCCATAGATTTTGGTGGTCATAGCCTTGGTTTCACAACCTAGGAGAGTATGGCGTCTAGCGAGGGAAATTATCACCATAGAGGTCCTTACTTTGATGGTACTAATTTTGCTAGTTGGAAGCATAAGATGAAAATGCATATTCTTGGACATAACCCCGCCGTTTGGGCTATTGTGTGTGTTGGCTTGCAAGGTGAATTCTTTGATGGGAGAGAACCGAATCGTGAAGCTACCGCGGATGAGTTGAAGATGCTACATGATGAGGACATCAATACCATTGTTACACCCACAGCCCCTACTGTTACATATACTGGACCAATTACTAGAGCTCGCGCACGCCAATTAAGTTACCAGGTACTTTCGTTTCTTGGTAATGATTCTAATGTTCATGAGATTATGATGCTGCCTAAATTGGATACATTTGTTTTGCTTACAAATGAAGGGCCTAGCTTGGAGAAGGATGAACATTGGAGCAAGAACACGCATGGAGTTGATGGCATGCGCAAGGGGATCAAGAACGGAGTTACAAGTGATGATTTCAGGACTTTGAAGCCGCCATAAGGAGTGCATGAAGCCTTGGACGAAATATACAAGATGCCACTTCATAATATTCGTCCATAGGCTATTCTAGGTGCTGCGTCACCTTATTAATGGGCCAGGCCCATGTAATTTCGAAATACTTAAGTATAGGCTATTTTTAGAGTCCGTATGTGTGGGGAAACAAGAGTTAGGGTTGGTTTCGGACCCCACCCTCAAGGGCCACGAAATTCCCCCCTCTTCCTCCATATATACAGCCCTTAGGGTGTCGTTTAGACTTTGGGTTTTGTTTAGATTAAAAGTTCGCCATAGCTGCAACTTCGCGTACTTCGTTTGTGTCCAACGACCAGACCAAGACGTCACAGAACCCCACCTTGATCAATAAAGCTTTCATCTTATATTCGCAATATCCCGATTGCGATCTCAGCTTCTTGCTTGTTCTTCGTTTGCTCGCAGGAAACAGACCCTCGTGGTCAGGTTGATCGTGCTCCGGCGTGGTCAATAACCCTCGGAAGTTGGTTTAGCGATTGCTAAGGCGCAACGTCTCGCACGTTCATAGTCGGATCGTCAAGGTCGACTCCCACAGAAAATGATAGCCACCATCTCATCGAAACATCGGGACACCTTAGCCTCTATCACCACAATACACGCTCAAGCTTGTGATATCGTCTTCAACGGATTGTGCCCCGAAGAATTCAACAAAATCAGCCGTCTTGAGAATGCAAAGGAAATTTGGGATACTTTGATTTACATGCATGAAGGTACCGACTCCGTCAAGGAATCCAAGTTGGATTTGCTTCAAAGTCAACTTGACAAGTTTAAAATGAAGGATGGTGAAGGTGTCGCTGAAATGTACTCTAGGCTTGCTCTTATCACAAATGAGATTGCCGGCTTAGGGAGTGAAGAGATGACCGATAGATTCATCATCAAGAAGATCCTAAGAGCCTTGGATGGAAAATATGATACCGTGTGCACATTGATCCAAATGATGCCCAATTACAAAGATCTCAAGCCAATGGAAGTCATCAGAAGAATTGTTGCTCATGAGATGTCACTCAAGGATAAAGAGGAACTTCACAAAAAATCAAGTGGTCCTTACAAAACCTTATGTGAAGCCCCCAAATCATCGAGTGAGAAACAAACCTTCAATGAAGAATTGAGCTTAATGGCGAAGAACTTCAACAAGTTCTACAAGAGTAGAAGCAAAGAGAGAAGCTCCAAGTCAAGGTCCTACAATGACAAAAGATCTTCTAATCAAGAGCGAAACTGCTACAATTGTGGAAGGCCCGGACACTATTCCAATGAGTGTACGACCCCCTACAAGAGAAGATAAGATTCTCCCAAGAGAAAAAGTAGAAGAGAAGAATCACCATCTAGAGAAAGAAGGAGTAGAGATGATCGTTATGAACGAAGACCCTCACGGAGAAGCAAGGATTCGGAAAGAAAGGACAAGTCATCAAGGAGCTACACAAAACGAAGACATCAAGCTCATGTTGGTGAATGGGTATCCGGCTCCGACTCCGACAACCACTCCGAGAGAAGCTATCACTCCGACTCCGAATATACTCAAGATGAAGGTGTTGCCGGTCTAGCACTTGTGACAACCAACTCCTATGACATATTTGACTCACCAAATGAAGGAGTTGGAACATGCTTCATGGCTAAAGGCCCAAAGGTATCACACCCCGAGTATGTTGATTTCAATAGTGATGAAGATGACTTGTTAGGTGATGATGATTTACTTGTTGACAACTCTAGTGATGAATACTATGATGAAACGTCAATTAATCATGCTAATCAAGATAAAACGAATGACAATGATAAGGAGAAGATTGAATCTCTAACTAAAGAACTAAATACTCTTAAGTTAGCTCATGAAACTATCTTAGGAGATCATCGAGAACTTTTAAGGACTCATGAGAAATTTTGCTTTGAAAAGCTCAACCTTGAGCAAGAGCATGAGTTCTTAAAAGCAATCAATGATGATCTTCGCAAGAAAAGTTCTTCTTACATTGCTAAGCTTTTACTCTTATCCACTTACATGCCTCAAGTCAAGTTTAGTAACAAGAACAAGAAAGATTCTTCCTCTAGTAGTAACAATAATCATGCTAAATCCAATATTGTTGCTTCTAGTAGTTCTCTTGATTCCACTAATGATTCTCTTAGCCAAGTTACACTTGAGAAAGAAAATAGCTTATTGAAGGGAATTATAGAGAAAGGTGTTTACAAGAGCCTTGCCGGAAGTAAGCAATTCGAGGAAATTGTACGCAAGCAAGGAAGGCACCGAAAGAATCAAGGTGTTGGTTTGGAACGAAAGTTCAATGCCAATGGAGTTGAGTGGGAAGAACATCAATACACCAAGACGAAGTTTGTTCCTCAACAAGAGAAGTATGATCCTACTTCTCTCAAAGGGACACAAGCTCAAGATGATCTTCCACCACAAGACCACAAGAAAAAAGGCAAGGACAAGCTTCAAGAGGAAATTGATGCATTTGAAGAAGCTCCTAAGGCCTTGGTCAAGTGGGTTCCCAAGACTACTTCAAGTTCCACTTCATCAAGTACAACTACAACACCGAGGATTCCCATCAAGATGGTGTGGATCCTGAAGAAGAAGAACTAGAGAGTTCTTGAGGGTGACTCCGCCAACATACTTCACTCTTATCATCTTGGCAAGAACAAGTGCAATCAACTTCCACATCTTGCACTAGTTCAAGGAGTCACAAACCCTCTTGTTGGTAAGACAAGGGACAAGGTAACCTAAAAGCTTTCATAGACATCATCTGGTGTGTGCATCACTCTATGTCTATGGATATCCTTGTTTGTTCCTTGTGGGACTAACCCGTGTAGGTATTGAAAGTGCAACTCACTCCAATGGATAGCTCCATATGATCTACATCAACATTGAGCATCCACATCTTCAACATCTACATGAAGTCATCATCGATAAAACCCAAGGTTAGTTCATCCCTCTTAGGGGGGATCTCACATCTAGGGGGAGCTTTACTCTAAGAATTGAGCTAAAGCAACTCTAATGGTGTGAACACAACAATGCTTTATGTAAAAGTGGTAACCCCACTTGTGCTTAAACAATGAGTATGACCTATGATCAAATGTTCTCATTTGACTCGTAAGTCAATATACTCATATATAGATGACCTAGTCATCGCAAATTGTTTGATAGATGCTAGAATTGGCTGTGCATGCTTTGCCACATATTTCAATTGCCATTTTATTGTGTGAGCATGTTGATTGCATATTTTACTCATTCGAGGACATCCACTTGTTGTTTTGATTGATTGGTTTTCTTTTCTTTTGCCAAGTGGATGGACAAGAATGCCTAAGAACCCTCTCTAGCTATCTATGCTTTTCTCGTCTCAAACTCTATTCATGCTACATCACAAAAGTTGATCAAGTCAGATTTGAACCACTCTGTGTGAGGAGCACTCGGAGTCCCCGATTCGTCATAGACTTAAACTTCCAAAACTTCTTTATGCGTTTCGGTCTGACCGATTCATCCATTTCGGTCATACCGAGATCACTAAGTCGATCTAGGTTTTCAATCTCGGTGCAACCGATTTGAACTTTTCGGTCACACCGAGTTGCTGTAACTGTCAACAGTTATGCATCTCGGTGCCACCGAGTTGTTCCACTCGGTCACACCGACAGGGTCGGGCTATATATACTCACGGGCAAAATTTTGGAAATTTCTCCGAAAAACCTTCGCCCGCGCATAACTCGCTCTGCCTCCTGGGTCTCCGGATCGTCCTCCTCATCGCCAGCCGCCTCCTGTCGCTGGTCTCCGCCGCCGTCAACGGAATTCTTCCCCGCCGTTGCCGCCGTAGCGAGTTCATCATCGAACTAGGGTATGGACTCGATCACAGTGCTATCCCCGTCCGATTCCTAGCACATTGTGTTCATTATGACTCTTACCACGATTGAAACACTTCTATCAAGTCAAAACACTCCGTAGATTAGAGTTGAATCAAAAATTTAGGGTTAGGTTTCCGCCAAAACCATCTCGGACCCACCGGGTTGCAGATCTTGGTTCCACCGATTCGGCTAAGGCCATTGCACATGTGGTTCTCGGTCTAACCGAGAATTGCAAATCGGTGTGACCGAGTTCAGGACTTTGTGAAACCCTAGCAGTCTCGGTGCCACCGAACTGTGACTCGGTCTGACCGAGTTCACTAGTTTAGGTTCCAACAGCTGCTTCGGTATCACCGAGTTTGCAGATCGGTTGATCCGAAATGCTTTCTGTGGAAAACTAAAACTAAGTTTTTTGACTCATTCTTTTGCAAAACCTCTACATTTTGTGATGCTCATCCACTCTATCTCATCTACAATCTATTCACAGGGTCTGCAGTTAGTGTTTGCAACATGTCTGACCAGAGTGACAGCCAGAACAAGTCAGAGGAGCAGGTTCACCTGAGTGAGGGCACTAGTCCCTCTAGCAGTTCAGATGATGGTAGCAGGAGCACCCCAAGCAATTTGCCAAAGGCTGCCACTAGAGCAAGCAAGAAGAAAACTTCAGAGTCTGAGGATGAAGACTATGTGGCCACTGAGGATGAGGCCACATCAAAGAAGAAAGTGGTTAAGAAGGAGTACAACTCAGCTGCAGTTAAGCCAGGAATGAAGATCAAAAGGCCAGCAGGAAGATAACCAATGTCTAAGGCCAGAGCATCCTCTCAAGCATCTTTGGAATCTCAACCCAAAGAGCCTACTGCAGAAGGAGAGAAAAGGAAGGAAAGGGTCAAGAATACCATGGCTAGAGTGATTGGAAAGGCTTCCATGATGGAAGAAGAAGAGGAAGAAGAGGTTGCTGCACCAGCACCCAAGGCACAGAAGCTTATGGGTGATGCTATCAGGACAGGGGCTGCATCATGAAAGCCGAAAGAAGCACCCAAAGCTGCCTCCAAGCCCAAGATTGCACCAAAGAGAAATACCAGAAACATACCAGCTGCAGAGAAGAACAAGGCCCCAGTGCCTGAGACTGTTGCTGAAGAAGAAGATGAAGAGCATGTTCTGAGAAAATTGAAGCCAAAAATTGCAGACCACAATGATGCTCATCATGTGGCTGAGAACATGAAGATCAGGAGAGACTCAGGACTGAGGAAATGGAGAGAGAGATCCATATGCTACCAGGAGAAGGACTGCTGTTGATTACAGGTTCCACACAAAGGAACAGCAAGATTTCTATGAGATAGTGCTGCTGGACAAGAAGCCTATAGTGTGTGATATGAGGTGGGTCAACTGGACCTACATGGAGGAAAATGAGGAACACTATCCCGGTGTGTTTGAGAGCTTTTGTGCTTGTGGAGTTGCAAACTTTGCTGGGCATAAGCTCACAAAGTAGAATGAGGAGCTCATAATGCAATTCTACTCCATAGCACACTTCTATCCAGATGGCAGAATAGTTTGGATGTCTGAAGGTACGAGATACCAATCAACTATTGAGGAATGAGCCAATCTGATCAATGCCCGAAAGGAAAGTGAAGATGAATTGGATGTTTATGCCAAGAAAAATATGGATCACAATTCTATGTCACAAATGTACAAGGAGATTCCTAAAGATGCTCTTGAGACTTTCAAGTTTGGGTCAGTCCATTTTCTTCTGTCAGGACTGCCAACGATCAACTGGATCCTAAGGCACACTCTTTTGCCCAAGTCAGGTGACCACAACATGATCAGAGGGCATGCAATTAACTTGCTACATATATTTGATGTGTCACAGAAGTTCAAGGTCATGAGCCTTATAGTTGAGACTATCAAGAGGACTGGATCTGACCAGAAAAGAAGTTGTGGATATGCCCCACAGATCCAGGAGTTGATAAACTCAAAGGTGGGCATAGGAACATACTTGTTGGATAAGGAACACTTTCCCATCTACCCAGACTTCGAGGACAATCAAGTTGTGATGAATGAGAATGAACCATCATTAGTACAAGCTCAAGAGAAGAAGGAGAAGGCAAAGATGGAGAAGGCTGCCAAGATGCCAACTCAAGAGGAGGCATCTGAGTACTTTTTGAAAAGCAAGCAGGACCAGCTTAGTTACTTGATAGCATCTTCTCTGAGGATTGAGAAGGGGTTGGCCACCCTAACTCAAAACTAGGAGAGCCTGGAAAGAATCGTGAAACAAAAATTCTATGATTTAGATGTCAAAGTAACTGAGATTCAGTCTGTTGTGGAGCAGCTACAGGATGACATGCAGGAGAGGAAGGGCAAGACAACCACTGATGCATTTGCCAGAGTGCCTCGAGCTCAGAGATCTGCTGCAGTGCCTGTACCAGACACTAGAGTCACTTCATCTGCACCTGCTACAGCTTCAATGCCACCAGCTCCAGCACCTACCCCATCAACTTCGTCTACTTCGACTGAAGCCTTCGTCCTTGGCGTTCTCCGGACACCACCACCTGAAGACCAAGCCTGAGAGACGTTTTAGTGCTATGCATTTTCTATGAACTTTTTGGTAACTTGTTGCTAAAGGGGGAGAAAATGTATAGATCATAGGCTTCGAGAGAGAGCGTTGCTTTTTATTCTCTCTTGCTTTGGTGGTTGAACTTTGTTTATCTTTTGATTGCTTGAGATACTATGCTATTATCTGTGAGACATTGATGATCATGTGGTTGATCATAAACTACACTTATGCTTGTTAGATGATATTATCTTACTTATCCTTATATGATCATTCACTTTGCTTGGTGATGAGTGCATGTATTTAATTCTTATCATTTTGAGCGCTCCACCAAGATGTATGTGACATGGAAGAGTAACCCATGACCCTAACTCATTGTGCATTTGCAGTCCAAAGCAAATCTTAAGATATGCACAAATTTAGGGGGAGCTCTTACTTTTCACATACTTCTCAAAGCGACGATATCTTTCACTCTTATTATCATTTGTTGAAGCTTTGATCTACATGTTGTCATCAATTACCAAAAAGGGGGAGATTGAAAGTGCAACTATCCCCGGGTGGTTTTGGTAATTCCCAACAACATATAGCTCATTGAGCTAACATTATTCCAACATTAATATTTCAGGAAAAGCTCAATGAATGGCATGGCATGGATGAGGAAAGTGGATCCCTCAAAATTCTAAGGACAAAAAGTTTGGCTCAAGCTTCAAGATCAAGACTCTACATTTTATATTTTAGTGATCCAAGATCACATTGAGTCTATAGGAAAAGCCAATACTATCAAGGAGGGATGAGGTGTTGCTTAATGGCTTGCTTGCTCAAAGTGCTTAGTGATATGCTCCAAAACCCTCAACTACCTTCCCACATCCACATATGACCTAAACCAAAAGTCAAACTCGGCCCCACCGATTCTTTCTATCCGGCGCCACCGAGTTTCAAATGTCATAGCCACTGCCACAAACCCTAGCAATTCGGTTTCACCGATAGGGATCTCGGTCTCACCGAGATGGGATTGTAATCTCTCTGTTTCCCTTCATAACGTTTCGGTCTTACCAAGATGAGCGATCAGTCCCACCGAGATTGCAATGTAAACTCTCTGTTTCCCTTTTGTAACATTTCGGTCTCACCGAGATGAGTGAATTGGTCCCACCGAGTTTACCTGACCAACTCTCTGGTTAGCTTATTACCAAAATCGGTCCCACCGAGTTTGTGTAATCGGTCACACCGAGATTACGTTATGCCCTAACCCTAACCATATCGGTCCTACCGAGTTGCATCTCAGTCCCACCGAAAATCCTAACGGTCACTAGGTTTGCTGAATCGGTCCGACCAAGTTTAACCATTCGGTCCCACCGAGTTTGGCAAATTGTGTGTAACGGTTAGATTCTGTGTGGAGGCTATATATACCCCTCCACCCACTCTTCATTCGAGGAGAGAGCCATCAGAACATACCTACACTTCCAATACACATTTTCTGAGAGAACCACCTACACTTGTGTTGAGGTCAAGATATTCCATTCCAACCATATGAATCTTGATCTCTAGCCTTCCCCAAGTTGCTTTCCACTCAAATCCTCTTTCCACCAAATCCAAATCCTGTGAGAGAGAGTTGAGTGTTGGGGAGACTATCATTTGAAGCACAAGAGCAAGGAGTTCATTATCAACACACCATTTGTTACTTCTTGGAGAGTGGTGTCTCCTAGATTGGCTAGGTGTCACTTGGGAGCCTCTGACGAGATTGTGGAGTTGAACCAAGGAGTTTGTAAGGGCAAGGAGATCGCCTACTTCGTGAAGATCTACCGCTAGTGAGGCAAGTCCTTCATGGGCGACGGCCGTGATGGAATAGACAAGGTTGCTTCTTCATGGACCCTTCGTGGGTGGAGCCCTCCGTGGACTCGCGCAACCGTTACCCTCCGTGGGTTGAAGTCTCCATCAACGTGGATGTACGATAGCACCACCTATCGGAACCACGACAAAAACATCCATGTCTCCAATTGTGTTTGAATCCTCCAAACCCTTCCCTTTACATTCTTGCAAGTTGCATGCTTTACTTTCCGCTGCTCATATACTCTTTTGCATGCTTGCTTGAATTGTGTGGAGATTGCTTGACTTGTGCTAAGATAGCTAAAATCTGCCAAGAACTAAAATTGGGAAAAGGCTAGATTTTTATTTGGTCAAGTAGTCTAATCACCCCCCCTCTAGACATACTTTCGATCCTACAATAACAATAGAGTATTGACAGTCTTCGAGACCTTCGCCTCAAATAATAGGCGTAAGCAAGCACTCCGCAGCCTTGCCGAAGTCTGCCACATGGCAGCAATAAATCCAAGGAGCGACACGGCTATCACCTTCAATGCCACTGACGAACCTAAATTCCGAACAGCCCGAGCACTAGCCTCCTTGGTCCTCAGTCCAATTGTGGACGACTTTCGGCTTACTAAAGTGCTCATGGACGGCGGCAGCAGATTAAACCTCATTTATGAGGAGACTCTTCAAAAAATGGAAATAGATAGAAACCGTATTGAGCAAAGCAGCACGACCTTCCGAGGAATCATCCCCAGTCGGGAGGCACGTTGCGCTGGGAAAATCACACTAGATGTGGTATTCGGCACTCCGGAGAATTATAGGTCCAAAGAAATTACATTCCAAGTGGCCCCGTTCAGTAGCGGATACCACGCCCTTCTAGGGCGGGAGGCATTCATGATCTTCCAAGCCATACCCCATTACGGGTACATGAAGCTCAAAATGCCCAGGCCCAATGGAATAATCACTCTAGCTAGTAATCTGGACATAGCACTCCGCGCCGAAAACAAAACAGCCGCACTGGCCCTCGAGGCATTATCCGAAGCCCTTACGGCGGAGGAATTAACTGCGCTGCGCTCCATAGTGGACAGGGACGACGTGATATTCGACAAAATATCCAAGTCCACCTCTTTTAAACTAGTGGATGAAATAGTCAAATTCCAAGTCCATCCAACGGACCCATCGGGGCACAGTTAAACCCCGCCGTAGATGCCGCACTACGGGAGTTCCTGCGCGAGAATTGGGACATATTCGCCAGGCATCCTTCAGACATGCCAGGAATCCCACGCAGGCTGGCCGAGCATAGCCTTAACATTCTAAAGGGATTCAAGCCGGTCAAGCAAACTCTTTGGCATTTCTCTGAACCTAAGCGACAAGCCATGGGAGAGGAGCTAGCCAAGTTAGTGGAGGCCGGATTCATTAGAGAAATAAAACATCCGGACTGGCTAGCAAACCTGGTGATGGTACCAAAGAAGGACAAATCCTAGTGCCTATGCGTCGACTTCAAGGACCTTAATAAGGCTTGCCCAAAGGATCCCTTCCCCCTCTCCCGCATCGATCAAATTATCGACGCCACAGCAGGACACGACTCATTGTGCTTCCTCGACGCATACTCCAGTTACCACCAAATTAAGATGGCGGAGTCCAATCAAGCCGCAACGGCATTTATCACTCAATATGGCCCCTTCTGTTTTAACACAATGCCCTTCGGGCTCAAAAACGCCGACGCAACGTATCAACGCATGATTCAGACATGTCTAGAAAAGTAGATCGGAAAAACAATGGAGGCATACATAGATGATGTGGTCGTTAAAACCAGACACGTCGACTCTTTAATAGACGACTTGAGGCTCACGTTCGACAATCTCCAAACATACGACATTAAGCTCAATCCAGAAAAATGCGTTTTCGGCGTACCCGCCGGAGAGCTCCTGAGCTTCATCATCTCCAGTAGAGGAATTGAAGCAAATCCGGCTAAAATCCGAGCTCTGTCACAGTTGGCTATCCCAACTGACCTCAAGCAAATCCAAAAGTTAACAGGATGTGTGGCGGCCTTAAGCCGCTTTATCTCCCGATTAGGAGAAAAGGCACTCCCCCTTTATCGCCTTCTTCGGCGCACCGAACACTTCAAGTGGACGAACGCAGCCATGGCCGGATTGGAAGAAATAAAAGCCATCCTGGCCACCAACCCAATCTTGGCTGCGGCAAATATCGGAGAACCAATGTTGTTATATATAGCGGCAACTCACCAAGTGGTAAGCGCAGTGCTCGTCGTCGAACGAGAGACGAACGGACATAAATTCCCACTTCAAAAGCCGGTATATTATGTATCCACTGTCCTCACTCCATGCAAATCACGGTACCCACATTATCAAAATATAGCATACGCGGTATTCATGGCATCCCAGAAATTATGACACTACTTTCAAGAGTGTTCAATTACGGTGGCCTCAGAAGTACCACTCAACGACATAATAAACAACCACGATGCCATGGGCCGGATTACCAAATGGGCTATCGAGCTCCTCCCGTTCGACATAACATATAGACCACGGCGATCCATTAATTCGCAAGTAATGGCCGATTTCATAGCCGAATGGACAGAAGCCAAACTTCCTAAAGAGTACGACGCGTACTCCAATTGGATCATGCACTTTGACGGCTCTAAAATGCTGGCTGGTCTGGGGGCTAGCATCGTCCTGACGTCCCCCACCGGAGATACAGTCCAATACGTACTCCAAACACTATACACACACTCCAACAAAGTAGCCGAATACGAGGCCCTATTACAAGGTCTCCGGATGGCAGTTTCCATGGGCATTCAATGCCTAGAGGTGCGTGGGGACTCGAACCTCACAATATCTCAAATAAATGGAGACTTCGATGCCAAGGATCCAAAAATGGCGTCATATCACAATGTCGTCCTCAAAATGTCAGCTCGGTTCGAGGGGCTTGAATTCCACCATGTGGCTTGGGAAAACAATCAGGCAGCGGATACTTGCCCGTATCAGCGCTAAGCGTGACCCTGTCCCACCTAGCATCTTCTTGGAAAGGCTGTTTAAGCCTTCTGTGGTATGGGAAGGGGACACCGGTAACAATAGTCCGGACCCGACCACAACACCAGATACCGAACACTCTGACACAATCGGAGGCTCTGCCATCGAAATAACACCTTCAACCCAAGTGATAATGGCCGTCATCGCCCCGTGGACAGAACCATTCCTGGCCTACCTAACCAGGCAGGAACTACCCGAGGACCAAAATGAGGCACGCTGCATAGTGCGGCGATCTAAAGCCTACAAGGTCCATGAGGGAGAGCTTTATAAGAAAAGCACTACCGGAGTCCTTCAAAGGTGCATCTCCAAAGAGGAAGGGCGGAAGCTTTTGGCAGAAATCCATGCTGGACTCGGCGGCCACCACGCCGCAGCCCGGGCCCTTGTAAGCAAGGCCTTCCGTACAGGTTTCTATTGGTCGACGGCCCGAGCAGATGCACAGGATTTGGTCCAACGTTGCGTCGGTTGCCAGCTTTTTGCAAACCAAAGCCATATGCCGCCTACCGCTCTCCGAACAATCCCCATTACTTGGCCCTTTGCAGTCTGGGGGCTTGATATGGTCGGACCCCTCAAAGGGGGAACCCATAAGAAAAAATACTTACTGGTCATGGTGGATAAATTCACCAAATGGATAGAAGCCAAACCCATTAAAATGGCTGAATCCGGACCGGTGATAGACTTCATATATGGGGTTGTACACCGTTATGGCATCCCCCACAGCATCATCACTGACAACGACACGAACTTTACAGCCGATGAGGTAAAACTTTGGTGCAGTAACATGGGTATCAAGCTCGATTATGCTTCTGTCTATCACCCGCAAACTAATGGTCAAGTCGAGCGAGCAAATGGTCTTATCATGAGCGGCATCAAACCCAGATTAGTGCGGTCCTTAAAGGAATCAAACACGCACTAGGTAGAGGAGCTCGACTCCGTACTATGGGGGCTGCGGACCACGCCAAATCGCACTACCGGATACACACATTTTTTATGGTGTACAGCACAGAGGCGGTTTTGCCTTGCGACATAATTCATGACTCACCTCGAGTGCGCATGTATGAAGAAAAAGAGGCTGAGCTCGATCGGTAGGACAATTTGGATGCCCTGGAGGAGGAGCGCGACATGGAAAGCCCGTTCCGCATTCTATCAGCAACAGGCCCGAAGGTATCAAAGCAGAGAAGTACGGGCCAAAACCTATAACGTTGGCGAACTAGTTCTATGCCTGCCAGAGAAGAAAAAGAACAAGCTCAAGCCCAAATGGGAAGGTCCCTTCATTATTGACCAGGTTCTAACCGGTGGAGCGTACCGTCTACAGGATGCGTCGTACAATCGACTCGAGCCAAACCCATGGAACGCAGCCAGACTCCGAAGATTCTACGCCTAGTGCCGGACTCTATGTTCGTCTCCTTACCCCCGTCAATTTTTTGCATATCCGTTATCTGTATTTTATCTCTTTCTCTCTTCTGTTTTCTTCTCCTCAAGGCCTTAAAAGGCTAACTTGTGTCTTGACTACACAATCTTGACGCGCTAACCGCGCTCATTATACCTGGGGGCTTCTTATACATAAGCTTAATATAACTATTTTTCTGGGCTTTATACCCCACACATGTGTTATTCTTCCACATGTACCTTTTTTTGCCATTATATGCATCGATATGACTTAAGTTTTGGCCAAACTGGGTTGCCTGGCTCTTGTATTTATGCCCTACGTTCCCGTTAATTCGGCTAGGGCATAAGGGGAGCACCTCTGCGATTGTTACTGTCGGGTCAGCCGGATGTGTACCTCAGACTGGGTGAAGCCGAAAGCTAGCGTTCTGAAGGGAATATTCGGTCAGTGAACAAAAGATGACTTTTATTTATTTTGATACATGCCCCCAGATGTTTATAGCCTGCGTCTCTTTTCGATGTTCGGACATGCACATTAGGGCATGCGTACCCAGGGAAAGGAACCCTTAACTGAACTATTATCCCTGGAAGATGTTTCTTACTATCCATGTAATATAACATAGCTAGTTGGGTACTTGTCTGTTCAAGCACTTATGACCCCTACGCCTGGTTTCCATGCATACCCCGATTTTTACATAACTGAACGGGTATTCGGATACACTCCGGACTATCGCGTCCCGAGGTCGAAGCAAAAAGGTCTGCCATGACAAATGATTTACAATCCGGCTAGGGACATTATATATGTCACTTAAAGTACACAGTCACTAAGACTGACTAAATTCTTCTTCTATACCATCCAACAGGCTGTCTAGCCTACAATCCTATTGGGAATACTTTGCAGCTTATTCTACTTGTTCATACACCAAACTGACGGGGATCTCTTTCCCATCGGGCCGCACAGGTCCGACCTCGGCCATGTGGTTTGGGTCAGCTTTGGTATATCGCGTCTTCACCATGGCCCAGGCTTCCCTTGCACCTTGTCGACAGGCTGATATCTTCCATAATCGAAAGCGCCGCCGCGCTCCCTTGAGCTTCTCTATAAGCTCCCCCAGCCTCCTGTCGGGGAGGCGGATGGCCACAAGGCTTGGGCAATACCCTGCATCACCTACCGAACTTGTTCGTGCAATTGTGAGAGTTCTGGTAGAAGATCACCCGCAGACCCGGGCATCTCCTCCGCGGGACGACCCGTCAGCATACCTGTAGACATAACTTTGTTAGCCGGCTTCTTCGCCGAACTCTTTCAAAAGTTCGTTCAAGCTCTTACTGAAAATGTCACGTCGAAGCCGCTTATTCTCCTTCACGGAGTCCGCAAGCTGGGCTCGGACATCTTTCAGTTCCACGCCCAGCTGGATATTGGTGTCTTGGAGATCATTTTTCTCTTGCCTAACCCGCGTAAGCACGCGCTCGCCAGCATTTAGCTCTCGATTAGCACGTTGCGCATTCCCCGGCACGGCCTCCAGATTCACTCCGGAGTCATCTGCAACATCTATTGTTAGATTTGCATGCATGCCGCATACTATCTGGTACCTGTCATTCTTTGTAATGGAAACAAGTGTTACCAGAGGGGGCCTTCTCGGACTCCTTCAACGCGGCAACGGCGGCCCGTAGCTGGGCTTTGCACTCTTCCAGCTCTTGAGACAATTGGGTATTCTTCTCTGTAAGAACCTGGACAAATAATGATCCTTAAATCAGTTGTGTCAACTGTTTCAAGTCTCAGGGGCTACTGATATATATAACCGTCAGATTTTCTTACCCGTATATCCATTACATACTGGTCCGTGGCTCTGGCAAGACCGTTTTGAGCAGCACGGATGTACACGTCTCCTGAGTTGAAGGCATCGAATGCGTCTTAGGGGAAACAAGCATCATGGAGTACGGCTCGACGACGCCTGTGATTCATGGCGCTCTCCACTTTGGAATTTGTAGCTGATAGTCTATCCGCATCCTCTATAGGAGGAGCATCCGGCGTTCGCCCCGTGTTAGCCTCCGCCTCTATGTCCGGCCCTGGAGCCCGACTGGTGAAGGCGTGATCGGCAACCTCCCCGGATATAGTCCGGCGAGCATTTTTCCTACTAGGAAACATGGACGTTATTATATTTTAAAGGACAACAACCACGGAGCGAGGTTCTGTATCATACCTCTGCGCCGGCGTTTCAGTCCTGACCGCCTTCCCTTTTAGCCTACCCGGCTTCGGTGCCCCTTGTTGGCGAGTCACCGCGGGTTCGGCGTGGTGTCCCGATGGCCTTCCCTGTAAGACACCATATGTGTACGGTAGGTGAAGTGCATAAAAGGGGATCCTTTTCGGAAGTTGGGACTCCGGTGTTTCTTACATGCGATGCAGGGAGTAGCCCATGATAGTCGGCTATGATGGCCACCATGGCATCATCGCAGCTCAATTGATAGAATGTCCTGTCGATCAGCTCCACAAATATATCTGGATCCTCTTCGAGTCTGGGATCGAGGGCCCGGTCAGGGTCCTCCGGTTATGGAGGTGGGCTGTTGATCTCCCTTACAGCTTTTTGCAGTTCCTGCCATGAAACGGCAAGGTGAGTATTTATGACGAAGAATGCGGGAAGGTTGGGAGTAAAAAGTGACAACTCACCCAGCTTGGAGGGTTGTACATGGAGAATCCATCCCGTGGCTTAATATGGATGAACTCCTCTTCCTCTCCCTTGAACAAATCGGACAGAATTTTTGGTAGAGCAGCAACTGAGTATGGTCCCTTACGCCCGCAGTGGGTGGCATCATCTTCCTCGTTAAAGCGCCACATGGGGTGCCCTCGATATTGAAGTGGCTGCACCCCCCGCATTATACATATTGACATAACCTCGATTATTGTCAGTCCTGATTGAGCCAGCACTTTTATCCGGCCCATCAGGTAAAGGACTTCTCCGTTATCTTCCTCCTGAGGGCTCCGTGGGCGCTAGCTTCGGCGTTTCTTCAAAGGGGCATTGTCGAACTTGGGAAGACCCATCCGAATAGGATCTGTAAGGGGGACGTCCTCCATGTAAAACCACTCCGAAGGCCAGTCTTCGGACGTCTTCTTCGGGGTACCGGACAGGTATCCGGCCCCGGTGATGCGCCATATTTCAGCTCCGCCCACTTGATATATTGACCCCTTCTGTGTATGGGGCACAAGGCAGAATAGCCCCTTCCACAGCTCGAAATGAGCTTTGTAGCCCAGAAACAGCTCACAAAGGGCAACATAACCAGCGATGTGTAATATGGAAGCGGGGGTGAAGTTATGCAACTGGAGGCTATAAAACTCCAGGAGCCCACGGAGGAACGGATGGATTGGAAATCCAAGTCCCCTTAGTAAATATAAGGGACAAGGCATACCCGCTCCCCCTTGGAGGGATTGGGGAACCTCTCCGCTTGCTCCCCGCCATTATAGGTGGCGAGCCTGGCTCGAACGGGGACCATATACGATGGAGGGAGAAATCCCTGGGTCTGTAACCCTATTAATTGGTTGTGCGGGACGGAACACTTCTCCCAATCACCGGGCTTAGGGCTACGGGAGCGAGAGGAGGAGCTGCCATGGCCGGCCATGTTGGAATGGATTTTTCCGAGCGTGCTCCGATGGATACTCGCCGTGGGAGGATGGTGTGGTCTGGATCTAAGAATCCCCATCTCTTTAATAGACATTTTACTTACATGGCTAGGGTGGCAAATGTAAAAATGCCATGGCTCCTCGCATTCGCTCGACTCGTGGAAGATAGCCCTTATTGGGCGCGGAAGCCAAGAAGCGCAACATTTATGGGGAGCCGGACACTACTCAGCAGATATTCAGAATTTGGAGAAGAACCCGCCTTGCAATGCCGAAGACAATCTACGCGCCAGACTCATCGTCGTTGAATCCTGGTTCGGGGGCTACTAAGGGAGTCCTGGATTAGGGGGTCTCCGGACAGCCGGACGATATCCCTTGGCCGGACTGTTGGACTATGAAGATACAAGATTTAAGACTTCGTCCCATGTCCAGATGGGACTCTCCTTGGCGTGGAAGGCAAGCTTGGCAATGCGGATATGTAGATCTCCTCCCTTGTAACCGACTCTGTGTATCCCTAGCCCCCTCCGATGTCTATATAAACCGGAGGGTTTAGTCCGTAGGACAACAACAATCATACCATAGGCTAGCTTCTAGGGTTTAGCCTCTATGATCTCGTGGTAGATCAACTCTTGTAATACTCATATCATCAAGATCAATCAAGTAGGACGTAGGGTATTACCTCCATCAAGAGGTCCCGGACCTGGGTAAACATCGTGTTCCCTGCGTCCTGTTACCATCCGCCTTAGACGCACAGTTCGGGACCCCCTACCCGAGATCCGACGGTTTGACACCAACACCGCCAACGAGAGTAATACTCGAATGGTGGTCAGTCTGGCCACAGGTGAATAAGTATCGAAGAAATCTTCCTCTTCTTTCTGGTCATAGCCCTTGGCCACAAGCCTAACCTTGTACTTTTCAATCGTACCATCGGTCCTAAGCTTCTTTTTGAAACCCATTTACATCCCAATGGTTTATAGCAATAGGGGCGTCCAGTGATTTCCCACGACCCGTTAGCCATGATGGAGTCCATCTCGCTACGGACCCCTTCTTTCCAATAGTCAGCATCCGGAGACACATAAGCTTCTGAAATAGAAGTGGGAGTATCATCCACAAGGTATACAAGGAAATCATCACCAAAAGACTTTGCAGTCCTCTGTCTCTTGTCCCTACCAAGGGTTTCCTAGTCATCCTTCTCAGGATTTCCATCATGTGTCTGTTCATAATATTCCATCAGAATGGCAGGTTCAGGAGTCTCATCAGATTCCAGCCTAGAAGTGCTTTGCATATCTCTCATAGGAAAAATATCCTCAAAGAATGTAGCATATTTAGACTCCATAATCGTACCGACCTTCACGATAGGTACCTCAGATTTCACTACCAGAAATCTATAGCCGACGCTATTCTTAGCGTAGCCCAAATTAACGCAGTCCATGGTCTTTGGTCCAAGCTTACGCTTTTTGGGTATTGGCACATTGACTTTCGCCAAGCAGCCCCAAGTACGTAAGTATGAGAGTGTCGTTCTTCTCTTTTCCCATTGTTCATACAGAGTGATCCCATTGTCTTTTGTCGGAACTTTATTCAGGACATGACCTAATGTCAATATAGCCTCCCCCCATCATGCCTTGGATAAACCCGATGTATCTAACATGGCATTAACCAAATTTGTTAGAGTATGGTTTTTCCGTTTGGCAACCCCATTTGACTGAGGTGGATAGGGAGGCTTCCTCTCATGAATAATTTCGTGTTCCGCACAGAAAGAATCAAACTCATTAGAGAAATACTCTCCACCATGATCTGACTGGACTTGTTTTATTTTCTTTTCAAGTTGATTCTCAACTTCTGCCTTATAGATTTTAAAGTAGTGTAGAGCCTCATCTTTAGTGTTTAAAAGATATACGTAGCAATATCTATTAGAATCATCTATCAGCGTCATGAAGTATCTTTTTCCACCTTTAGTGAATACACCATTAAAGTCACAAAGATCAGAATGTATGAGTTCTAACGGCGCCAAATGTCTCTCCTCCGCAGCCCTATGGGGCTTGCGAGGTTGCTTTGCTTGCACACACGAATGGCACTTAGAACCTTTGGCTAAAGTGAAACTTGGGATTAAATTCAATTTTGCTAACCACGTCATACTACCAAAACCAATGTGACAAACACGTGAATGCCAAACTTCTGTTTCATTAACACTCGAATGAATATTGTTCACGACTTTATTTAAAAAATAGCGAGGGAAAAGGGGAACAGACCTCCGCATTCATAACATTTTCCAACAAACAGTCCATATTTCGTAACTACTTTATTAGACTCGAATACCAACTTAAACCCTTCTCTACATAGAAGGGAACCAATAACGAGATTCTTCTTGATGGCGGGGACATGCTACACGTTCTTCAGTTGCACGATCCTTCCCGAAGTAAACTTCAGATCGACTGTGTCAACACCATGAACAGAAGCACTCGTGTTGTTCCCCATTAGTACGGACCCGTTCCCTGTGGCCTGATAAGAAGAAAACAATGAAATGTTAGCACACACATGAACATTTGCACCTGTGTCAGTCCACCAATCGGTAGACTGACAAACTGAAAATACAGTAAACAAATTACCGTACCTAGATGGCCCACTCTCATCATTGCTCACAATCATGTTGACAGTCTTAGAGTCCTGTCCTAGCTTCTTGAACTTTTTTGGTGATACGTCTCCAACGTTTCTATAATTTTTGATTGTTCCATGCTATTATATTATCTATTTTGGATGTTAATGGGCTTATTTATACACTTTTATTTTATTTTTGGGACTAACCTACTAACCCAAGGCCCAGTGCAAATTGCTGTTTTTTGCCTATTTCAATGTTTCGCAGAAAAGGAATATCAAACGGAATCCAAACGGAATGAAACCTTCGGGAGAGTTATTTTTGGAACAAACGTCATCCAGGGGACTTGGAGTGGACGTCAAGAAACCAACGAGGAGGCCACGAGGCAGGGGGCGCGCCTACCCCCCTATGCGCACCCTCCACCCTCGTGGGCCCCTCGTGGCTCCACCGACCTACTTCTTCCTCCTATATATATATATATCCATATACCCCGAAAACATCCAGGAGCACCACGAAACCCTATTTCCACGGCCACAACCTTCTGTACCTAAGAGATCCCATCTTGGGGCCTTTTCCGGAGCTCCGCAGGAGGGGGAATCGATCATGGAGGGCTTCTACATCAACACCATAGCCTCTCCGATGATGTGTGAGTAGTTTACCTCCGACCTTCGGGTCCATAGTTATTATCTAGATGGCTTCTTCTCTCTCTTTGGATCTCAATACAATGTTCTCCTTGATCTTCTTAGAGATCTATTTGATGTAACTCTTTTTGCGGTGTGTTTGTCGAGAGCCGATGAATTGTGGGTTTATGATAAAGTTTATCTATGAACAATATTTGATTCTTCTCTGAAATCTTTTATGTATGATTGGTTATCTTTGCAAGTCTCTTCAAATTATCAGTTTGTTTTGGCCTACTAGATTGATCTTTCTTGCAATGGGAGAAGTGCTTAGCTTTGGGTTCAATCTTGCGGTGTCCTTTCCCAGTGGCAGCAGGGGCAGCAAGGCACGTATTGTATTGTTGCCATCGAGGATAAAAGGATGGGGTTTATATCATTTGCTTAAGTTTATCCCTCTACATCATGTCATCTTGCCTAATGCGTTACTCTGTTCTTATGAACTTAATACTCTAGATGCATGCTGGATAGTGGTCGATGTGTGGAGTAATAGTAGTAGATGCAGAATCGTTTCGGTCTACTTGTCTCGGACGTGATGCCTATACACATGATCATGCCTAGATATTCTCATAATTATGCACTTTTCTATCAATTGCTCGACAATAATTTGTTCACCCACCGTAATACTTATGCTATCTTAAGAGAAGCCACTAGTGAAACCTATGGCCCCTGGGTCTATTCTCCTTTATATTAATCTCCCGTCAACAAGCTATTTCTATTACCATTTATTTTGCAATCTTCATTTTCCAATCTATATCATAAAAATCCCCAAAATATTTATCTTATTATTATCTCTATCAGATCTCACTCTCGTAAGTGACCGTGAAGGGATTGACAACCCCTTTATCGCGTTGGTTGCGAGGTTCTTATTTGTTTGTGTAGGTACGAGGGACTTGCGTGTAGTCTCCTACTGGATTGATACCTTGGTTCTAAAAAACTGAGGGAAATACTTATGCTACTTTGCTGCATCACCCTTTCCTCTTCAAGGGAAAACCAACGGAGTGCTCAAGAGGTAGTAAGAAGGATTTCTGGCACCGTTGCCGGGGAGATCTACGCACAAGTCAAGACATACCAAGTACCCATCACAAACTCTTATCCCTCGCATTACATTATTTGCCATTTTCCTCTCGTTTTCCTCTCCCCCACTTCTAAAACGATTTTAGAAAACCTTTGCCTTTTCTTTGCCTTCTTCCCATATGTATCTTTGTTTGTGTTTCCATGTGCCTTCCATTTGCTTGCATCTTTGTTTGCTAAAAATCTATTGATACAGATCCACTTAAAGTGTTCTACTTGGATCATCTTCGATCCCATTGTGCTCGTGCTAAAACCCGAACTAGCCTAGTTGATCAGAAATCTTTAGATGAGCATGCTCATTTTGTGCATCACCGTTTGTCTGAAAAAGGGAGACTCTTATGGGATCAAATAAACAGATTGATGTGTTACGCTTGGAATCTTTGTGAAATTTGTGATTTTACTTGTTGCTCTAAGAACCCTAAAAAACACCTCCCCTACCTATGTGAGTTTAATGATAATGAAATCTTATCTTCTTATGCAAAGGGTGTTTATAGTTACTACAATATCAAACAAATTAAAGAATTTGTTGCTTTTGAGGGTGCTTATGAAGTTGCTTCTTTGATTGAAAAGTATGATATTACTCTCTACGACTTTGAAAATTTTGACATACTTAAATATTGCTATGAAAACTATGCTCATAATGTCTATGTCAAAGAATTTATTGAAAGAATGACCGTTGCTTCGGAAGAAAATAATGATATGTATGAATCTATAGATAATTATGATTCCTTTGATTTGATTGAAATATCCCTTGATGAACATGATGCTTGCTATTCTTGTGGCCATGATGCCAATATTTATGAAGATGAGTTTGCTATAGTTCCTTATGTTAAACATGAGATCATTGCTACTGCACCCATACTTGATAGTTCCTTTGATGAAAAGCATGATTGTAATGATGTTATTATAAATTCTCTTAATGACAATTGTCTTAATGATATGTAAAACCTCAAGCTTGGGGATGCTAGTATTGCTATGACTACTATTTGTTGCAATGATCATGATTGGGGTGATTCTTCTTATGATCTTGAAAATTTATTTAAGCCCCATGATGAATATGATATTGATAATAATGTTTGTAATAATATTGAAAGTGGGTTTGGAATAGTGTCGACTTTAGATCCCACATATTTGGAGAATGTTCAATCTTATGAAGTTTTTGATAAAAGTGGGTTTGGAGAGGTCATGACTTAAGTTAATGTTAATCCCACTATTTTGGAAGAGTGTCAACTTTGCATACATTTGGTTCGTCTTAAGAATATGTTTTGTGATAGCTATATTGTTGAATTTGATTATGATCCTCCATGTAATTATTATGAGAGAGGAAAATATGGTGGTAGAAATTTTCATGTTACTAAATTACCTCTCGTTATGTTGAGATTGCTATTGTTTCTTTCCGCTTCCTTGCATATGCTAGTTTTTGCTTGCCTTGATAATTTGTTTGCCTATAAGATGTCTATGCATAGGAAGTATGTTAGACTTAGATGTGTTTGTCACGTGTTTTATGATGCTCTCTTTGTGCTTCAATTCTTGTCTTTCATGTGAGCATCGTTGATATCTTATGCCTAGCTAGGGGCGTTAAAAGAAAAGCGCTTGTTGGGAAACAACCCAATATTTTTCCTTGCTGTTATTCACTAAATAATTCATTTAGCCTCTGTTTAGATGTGGTTTTATGCTTTTAATTAGTGTTTGTGCCAAGCAGAACCTTTGGGAAGACTTGGGGAATGTCTTTGTGATCTTGCTGTAAAAACAGAAACTTTAGTGCTCATGAGATTTGCTGCCATTTTTTATTGGAGAGTGCGATTAGGTTGTGTCGGTGTACTAGAGTAGGGGTACCCTTGTACCCCGAACTTGTGCACGGGCAGTCGCAGCGTCCCGCGGCAAGGCCTGCCAGTTCGCCACCAAGATTCCTTGTGGTCCCTCTAAAGACCATTCAAGAACAAAGTACTCAAGACAAGACCCCGGCAAGAGGAGCTTGCCGGGAAGAAGGCAAGACCCCGGCAAGAGGAGCTTGCCGGGAAGGCCATCAGAAGCGTTCCAAGGCCCCGGCAAGAGGACCTTGCCGGGAAGGCCGTCCGAGGCATTCCAAGGAACTTGCCGCGGCGCGCTTTGCGCCCCGGCAAGGCCCGGTGAGCGACAAGCTCCCGGAAGCGACAAGTCGACGGCCACGGCAAGGCGCTTGCCGCGGCAAGCCCCCACTCCACGCCCGCGCTCCAGCACATCCACCCACGTGTCGCTCCGGGGCCCCTCCCGAGCGCACGTGGCAGGAGGCTGTGTAGCTAGGGGCGTGCGGTGGCATGCAGGCGCTGACAAGACAACCACCGTGGCAAGACGGTGGCGTCCCTAGTGGTCCCTTTCGGTGCTGTCTAGGCGACACAGACGGGCATTTAATGCCCTTGTCCCCTGCCGTCAGGGTTAGGTATGATAACACTGTAGCAGCTAGCAGTGCCTACTACAGCGCCTAGCTGTGCCTACCCACGGCACCCTTTCCATTTTTGCCCTTGGCCCCCGTTGCTCTATGTCGGTAACCCCTTGAGTATAAAAGGAGGCCCGTGTGCAACATAGAGGGGGTCGGCCACTTCGAGAGCCCTTGCGAGGTTCAGCATTTCCACACACTCACGCTCGCTCTCGCTCCCGAGCTAGAGATCAATACCAATCCACAAAGCAGGAGTAGGGTTTTACGCATCCTTGTGGCCCGAACCTAGGTAAATCGCTCGCGTGCTTCGCCTCGGTTTACTCTTCGCACGACCAACCGCCCGCTTGCTTCGCCTCGATCTGCTCTTTGCGCAACCTCCGCCCCCGCCGTACCAAAAGGGACCCGGTCCGCCGGTCCCACAGGTGCCCGTGGATCAGAAGCCCCGGCATCTCTGGCACGCCAGGTAGGGGGCGTCAAAGTTGTGTGAATCAGATCCGGCGTTCTTGCGGGCTAGATCTTCAACTTCCTCATCGATCTTCACCATCATCATCAACATGCCGCCGAAGAAGAAAGTTTCGGAGGCAGCTGCTCCGTCCGCGCCGAGCCACCCACCGCCGGAGCAAACGGACGGTGGGGCAGGCGCCGGCGGAAGGGCACGCATCGATGAGGTAACTCTTGGTGCTGCCAGGTCCCAGGACAAGGCCGCGCTGCCCATCGGCGGCGTGGCCGGCTCCCACAACGACCGGGCGCACTCCAAGACCTCGGCGTCCGTGCATGCACCGCGCCCGTCCCAGGAGGCGCGGGACCGACAGCGCCATGGTACTCATGGTACCATGCGCTCACTGGACCAAAATCAAGCTGGTGGATCTCGGAGCGCCCAAGGTCACCATGCACGTCAACACACCCAGAACAGATAAGTTGCCAAAGCCTGAGCAACCAGATCTCTAATTTTTGAGTTACCTCCCCTGGATCGGCTCACCTTGTATGAAAAGCCTGTGCGTGGAGGAGCCGGCTCGTAGCCGGCTGCGCACTTGCGTTGTTTCGAGCTCGCTCAACAACATTAAGTGAGCTGCGGCTGGTTGCTGCACTAGCCGCGCCCTTGCATTGTTTCGAGCCTGCTCAACAACGTAAGTTAGCTGCGGCTAGTTGCTGCCGCGCCCTTACTTTGCTTCGAGCCCCGCTCAGCAACTTAAGTGAGCTGCAGCTGGCTGCGACAAGGTTTCTTGCCGGTAGCGGCACTGCCAGTTCCGCGCTCAGCGCTCGTGGACTGGATGCCTGCGCCGGCAAGTTCCCTAAAAGCGTGGGGTAAAAACATACAAAGTTGACGCCGGAATGGGAAGGTCCTTACCGGGTGAAACGAGTCACTGGGCCCGGCGCCGGCCGCCCTGAGACCGAAGATGGCATCCCAGTGAGAAACTCCTGGAGCATCGAGCATCTTCGTGAGTTTTACCCGAAAGGCGCGGTTGCCGGAACCCGTTCCGGCAACCACCTCTTGTACAAAGTCTTGCCGCTGCTGCATGTAATCCTTTGTACGAGGCCGGGCGCAGATCCCGTGCGCAGCAGAGCCCGCGTGCTCCGCACATTTTGTCGATTTTATGCTTTCTAATTTCTGGCATATATGATCTGACATTTGTGCAGCACCAACACCACGACAAGCGTTGACGAGCTGCTAGGCTCTCTATCTTTATTTTCTCTTCTTTCTTTTCTTCCTTCTTCCAAGGAAAGAAAGGATCCCTCGCCCACAAGTTTGCCGGGGGGAAAGGGAGAAGAGAAGGGTATGGACCAGGCGTCGTTCAAGAATTTCGTCTTGCCGGGAAGCAAACGACAGAAAAGCTAAGTTGCCAAAGTTTGAGCAACCAAGTTTTTTAAATTTTAGGTTATCTCCCTTGAACGACCGCACTTTGTATGGAAAACCTGTGCGCGGAGGAGCCAACTCGAAGCTGGCTGCGCCCTTGCGTTGTTTCGAGCTCGCTCAACAACATTAGGTGAGCCGCGGCTAGTTGCTACACTAGCCGCGCCCTTGCATCGTTTTGAGCCTGCTCAACAACGTAAGTTAGCTGCGGCTAGTTGCTACACTAGCCGCGCCCTTACTTTGGTTCGAGCCCCGCTCAGCAACTTAAGTGAGCTGCAGCTGGCTGCGACAAGATTTCTTGTCGGTAGCGTCACCGCCAGTTCCGCGCTCAGCGCTCGCGGACCGGATGCCTGCACCGGCAAGTTCCCTAAAAGCGTAGGGCAAAAACATACAAAGGGAAGAGTCAAGTAAAGGGAATAACATTGCAATGGCTATCCAGAAGAAAATTATATTACAAAATAGCTTGTCGCAGCCCTAATAAATGTCTTCTATGACATAGCTAGCAGCGACAAGGAAAAAAGGAAGCTGGCGGCCTAGTCTACGCGGTCGCCCTCGACCCTCTTGATCCCGCTCACCTTGTCCACAATGGGTGCGACAAGGGCCTTGAGCTCTTCCTAATCGATATCAGGCGGCAAGGATCTGAGGACGTTGTGGAGGCGGAGGCCTGGATTGCGGAAGGCCACCTTCATCAACACCTTCTGAAGGGCTCCCGCGCAGATCTCGCGCGACTCGTCGGCCAGCCGCTTCGGGATCTCATCCCGAAGCTGCTGGAGCGCCGTCGCCACGCCTTGGAAGAACATAGTGAGCTTGGCGCTAGGCTGGAGGTTCTCGTCGGAGGAGTACCCGAAGTCCTCCACCCCCAGCTGCGCCAGCTCCTTATCGATGTCCCCGGCAGCGTTCACGAGGCTCTCCGTCCAGTGCTCCACCGTATCCCTAAAGGCGTTTTGGCTGGTGGCAGCACTCTCCAGCAACGCCTTGTCGGCATCGATCTCCTTCTTCAAGGCCGCCTCCCGCTCCTTGGCGCCGTCCAGCGCCTTGGTCAAAGCGACCAACCTCGACTCGAGGGCGGCACTGGAGTCCTTGGCGGCACTGAGCTCTTCGCCATATGCTTTGCGGTCAGCCTCCAGCTGCACCACCTTCATCCCCAGCACCTTTTTGGCGGCCTCGGCAGCGGCAGCAGCGTCCTCCGCTTGCTTGAGGGATCCGCCCAGTTTCTCCTCGCGCGCGGCAAGCTCCTCCTCGTGAGCGTCGAGGTCGACCTTCCGCTGCGCCTGCTCGCCCACTTCCGCGGCTAGCTTCGCGGCGGCAAGTCGCTGCAGCTCTTCGGCTTAGGCCTTCTCGAGGAGAAAGGCCTTCTTCGCCTCAGCGAGCTGCTCCCGCTCCTCTGCCAAGGATCGGACGGCTTCCCGGTGGAAACCCGCGAGCTCTTCTGCGCGCTTCTCAATGTCTGCTCCCGCCTTCGCGACAAGCGCCTCGCGGGATTCCAGCTTGGCTTGTCGCGCGCGGTAGAGCGACATCAACCTGCGCAGCAGCCGCTCCTCTTCGGGCTCATTGCTATTGTTGCTCGGCGCGTCGACCAGCTTCAGACCCGCGGAGGCAAGCACTTCCCCGTCGAAGACCTCCCCCTCGACCGGCGCCCTGGAGCTTGATGCCCAGGGGAGGTTGATGAAGACGCCTTCGCCGGCTTTCAAGTAAATGCCCGGCTGGGGCTCCTCGATGCTTGGCGCTGCGGCTTCGGCGGACGGAACGGCGGTCGGTGCAGCGCCTGGCGCTCCTGCGGCTTCCGGGCCGTCAGTACGATCGCCAGACCCCTCGCCAGCCGCCGCGGCGCCAGCCTCGGCGGCCTCGGCGCTGGCGGCGTCACCGCCACCGGCTGCGTCCTCAACAGCGACCTCGGTCTCCATCCGCTCTGCAGCAGATGGGTCTGATGGCCGGCAAAGGGGGAAAGAGTCAAACAAGATCCAGCCAAAAACTCAAAGAGACCAGAAGAAGAAGAACCCCAGGGGAAGATTTGAAGCAAGGAGATTACCTGCGCTGGGCTCGGTGGCCATGGTCTCTGCCGCTGGGGCGACGCTGGCGCCGTCCCTTGGCGGAGAACTCCCCCTTGCCGGAGAGCCACCCCCTGCCGGAGAATCTCTTGCCGGAGAATTTTCCCTGGGCGGCGTAGTTGAAGTAGATGGCATGCCGCTCACCGCGGCAAGAAGTTCACACACTTACGCTGGGGGCTGCCATGGAGGAAAGTCGCCAGGTCCGGCAAGGTTGTCTCGGGCGCGCCACCTGTTGTCGCAGTGGGCACGTCCTCGACGATGACCACCGGGGCCTTAGCTCTCTTTGCCGCTCTCTGGGCCAGAGTCCTGAAAAGGAGCAGGCTCAGGGAGAAGCAATTGAGAAGCAAGAACCGAAGAAATGCGAGTACAACAAGAAAAGCTTACTCTTCTTCATCCTCCTCGTCGGAGCTCAGCGCGGAGAAGTCGAAGCCCGGCGCGCTCCCAGAGCGAGGAGGCGGAGGAGAAGCTTCCCTTGGCCGCTTAGCGGGAGCAGTGGTGGCGGTCCGAGAAGACCCCGCTCCAGCTGTCGGCACGGCACGGGAAGCAGCAGGGACCGAAGCGGCGGTCCGGCTAGACCCCGCTCCAGTTGCCGTCGTAGCATGGGGTGCTCCCGCGGCAACGGTGTTTGCCGCGGTCGAGCGCGTCACGCGGCGTGGCGACTGTTGACCCGCTTGCCACCCCGCCTCGTCGCCAACCTTGTGGAGACGCCTTCTGGGCAGCGCTGGGGGCTCTGCTCCTGGTGGGCTGTCCGGAGGCAAGGAGGAAGAGGAGTCGACTTGCCGCGAGCTGCCCGTATCTTTGGTAGGCTCGCTCGGCTCAGCATCTTGCCCGGCAAGCCCCTCCTTGCCGGCGGACTCCCCTTGCTCGCCACAGCTCGCCACTTCTGCCGCGTCTGCTTCCGCGGTGGTGAACCCAAACTCGCCCGCGACTGCGGCTGCCGCCGCCTCCTCCAGCCTGGTGGCGATGCGCGCCATCTCCGCGTCAGTGGTGTCGCGGGTGAGGCCATCTTTCTCGTCGAGGCGGACAGCCACTTCCACCAAGTTGTCGAAGAAGTGCTGCACGACCTCGCCGGCAGGCTCCTGCCAAGTCGGCACAATCCCGTGCGAGTCGCATTCCGGCATCATTGCACGGATGCGGTCGAGCGCGGAGTTGTTGCACAAAGGCACAACGCCTCCCGGCAACCTGAACACCTCGGGATGCTGGGGGTCATACCTGAACAGCTCCTGCAGCATCGCGTGGAGTTCCAGAACTGTGAAGTTATAGTTGAGGCCCGGCCGCCGCCTCATAATGTCTGCCGCGTTTTTGAACTCCCAAGTTGGCCTCCCCCGCTCTTGCAGGGGGCCGATGTGGCGGCGGAGAAAGTCTGCGCCAACCGCGCCGACAGTGAGCCCGGCATTCCGGAGACGCAGGATCCTGGTGACGGCGATCCCCAGCCTGTCGTCCTCCGGGGCCAGGTCGATCCAGTCGTCGCCGCGCGCCACCGGGGTTTGGCGCCGGGCGGTGAAAGGCTGCGGACTCTCCTCGACAATCCAGCACCAGTCAGCCCTCCACTCCTCCCACTTTCCGCAGAACTCTCCCTCCAGATAGGTCTCCTTGCCGGGCCTCGAGATCCAGGCGATCCCGCCGGAGAGAGGCTATCCTCTCTCTACTCGAGGAGTGAAGAAATGGTGGAAGAGGGCCACATTGGGAAGAACTCCGACAAAGTTTTCGCAGAGATGCGCGAAAACTGCCATCGTCAGAACGGCGTTGGGGGTGAAGTCGAGGAGGTGGAACCCATAGGTGTTCATGACGTCGCAGAAGAAATCAGAGAAGGGCGGGCAGAGCCCGCAATAGAAAAACAACGCGAAGAAGGCATACCCATTTGGGGCAGTCTCACAAGCGGCGGCGGGGAGAACTCTTGTGCGCGGATGCGCGCGCGTCTCCGCCGACCAGAACAGAGAATAGTCCGCCTTCAGCTCCATCGCGCCGAGCCTGGGGGGGAAAACAGCCCGTGTCTTCCGCAGCGCCGCGAGCCGGTGCGCCTCGGTCGTCTTCACGGTCTTCCCCCTGTCGGCTTTCGGAGCCATGGCGGGAGCAGTGGAGGGGGTCGACGACGTTGGTGGTGCTGGCGGCGGCGGAGGGCGGAGTGCTGCTCTCTCTCTGCTTTGGGGAGGCGAGAGGGTGGCAGAGATTTCCGAGATTGGGAACGGCAACGGGCGAATAGGCCAACTGCCCCCGCTTCCCCTGCTCTTAAAGGGGGAAGGGGGCGGACGTTCCGCATTTCGAGAAAAGGAACCCCCACGACCTCCCCCACGACGCCGCATTCAACGCGTGCCGTTCGGGGGAAGGGCGCGGGGGGAACGGAGGAAGGTGCGGCGTGACCTAGGCCGCGCGCACGCCCGTGCACTGTTTTGGGCCTGGCCCAACAGCGCTCGGCACCGTGTCTGGCCCAGGCCCGGGGGCTCTTGTCGGTGTACTAGAGTACGGGTACCCTTGTACCCCGAACTTGTGCATGGGCAGTCGCAGCGTCCCGCGGCAAGGCCTGCCAGTTCGCCACCAAGATTCCTTGTGGTCCCTCTGAAGACCATTCAAGAATAAAGTACTCAAGACAAGACCTCGGCAAGAGGAGCTTGCCGGGAAGAAGGCAAGACCCCGGCAAGAGGAGCTTGCCGGGAAGGCCATCAGAAGCGTTCCAAGGCCCCAGCAAGAGGCGCTTGCCGGGAAGGCCGTCCGAGGCATTCCAAGGAACTTGCCGCGGCGCGCTTTGCGCCCCGGCAAGGCCCGGTGAGCGACAAGCTCCCGGAAGCGACAAGTCGACGGCCGCGGCAAGGCGCTTGCCGCGGCAAGCCCCCACTCCACGCCCGCGCTCCAGCACATCCACCCACGTGTCGCTCCGGGGCCCCTCCCGAGCGCACGTGGCAGGAGGCTGTGCAGCTAGGGGCGTGCGGTGGCACGCAGGACCTGACAAGACAACCACCGTGGCAAGACGGTGGCGTCCCTAGTGGTCCCTTTCGGTGCTGTCTAGGCGACACAGACGGGCATTTAATGCCCTTGTCCCCTGCCGTCAGGGTTAGGTATGATAACACTGTAGCAGCTAGCAGTGCCTACTACAGCGCCTAGTTGTGCCTACCCACGGCACCCTTTCCATTTTTGCCCTTGGCCCCCGTTGCTCTATGTCGGTAACTCCTTGAGTATAAAAGGAGGCCCGTGTGCAACGTAGAGGGGGTCGGCCACTTCGAGAGCCCTCGCGAGGTTCAGCATTTCCACACACTCACGCTCGCTCTCGCTCCCGAGCTAGAGATCAATACCAATCCACAAAGCAGGAGTAGGGTTTTACGCATCCTTGTGGCCCGAACCTGGGTAAATCGCTCGCGTGCTTCGCCTTGGTTTACTCTTCGCACGACCAACCGCCCGCTTGCTTCGCCTCGATCTGCTCTTTGCGCAACCTCCGCCCCCCGCCGAACCAAAAGGGACCCGGTCCGCCGGTCCCATAGGTGCCCGTGGATCAGAAGCCCCGGCAGGTTGATTCTATTTGCAGATGATTAATAGATAAATTACTCACATCTAGCAATTTATTTTAGAATTTTTGGGGTTATGATAACCCACAAGTATAGGGGATCACAACAGTTTTCGAGGGTAGAGTATTCAACCCAAATTTATTGATTCGACACAAGGGGAGCCAAAGAATAGTCTCAAGTATTAACAGCTGAGTTGTCAATTCAACCACACGTGGAAACTTAATATCTGCAGCAAAGTATTTAGTAGCAAAGTAATATGATAGTAGTGGTAACGGTAGCAAAAGGTAACAGTAGCAAAAGTAGTGTTTTTGGTATTTTGTAGTGATGATAGCAATAGCGACGGAAAAGTAAATAAGCAAAGAACAATATATGGAAAGCTCGTTGGCAATGGATCGGTGATAGAGAATTATGTCGGATGGGGTTCATCATGTAACAGTCATTACCTAGGGTGACACAGAACTAGCTCCAATTCATCAATGTAATGTAGTCACGTATTCCGAATATAGTCATACGTGCTTATGGAAAAGAACTTGCATGACATCTTTTGTCCTACCCTCCCGTGGCAGTGGGGTCCTAATGGAAACTAAGGGATATTAAGGCCTCCTTTTAATAGAGTACCGGACCAAAGCATTAACACATAGTGAATACATGAACTCCTCAAACTACGGTCATCACCGGTAAGTATCCCGATTATTGTCACTTCGGGGTTAACGGATCATAACACATAATAGGTGACTATAGACTTGCAAGATAGGATCAAGAACTCTCATATATTGATGAAAACATAATAGGTTCAGATCTGAAATCACGGCACTCGGGCCCTAGTGACAAGCATTAAGCATAGCAAAGTCATAGCAACATCAATCTCAGAACATAGTGGATACTAGGGATCAGACCCTAACAAAACTTACTCGATTACATGATAAATATCATCCAACCCATCACCGTCCAGCAAGCCTACGATGGAATTACTCACGCACGGCGGTGAGCATCATGAAATTGGTGATGGAGGAAGGTTGATGATGACGATGGCGATGGATTCCCCTCTCCGGAGCCCCGAACGGACTCCAGATCAGCCCTCCCGAGAGGTTTTAGGGCTTGGCGGCGGCTCCGTATCTTAAAATGCGATGAATCTTTCTCTCCTATTTTTTTCTTCCCGAAAGCAAATATATAGAGTTGGAGTTGACGTCGGAGGAGCTCCAGGGGGCCCACGAGGTAGGGGGGAGCGCCCTAGGGGGGCAGGCGCGCCCCCACCCTCGTGGCTAGGGTGTGGGGCCCCTGGTCTTCATCTTTTGCAAGGATTTTTTATTATTTCTGAAAAGATGTTCCGTGAAGTTTCAGGTCATTCCGAGAACTTTTGTTTCTGCACATAAATAACACCATGGCAATTCTGCTGAAAACAGCGTCAGTCCGGGTTAGTTCCATTCAAATCATGCAAGTTAGAGTCCAAAACAAGGGCAAAAGTGTTTGGAAAACTAGATACGACGGAGACGTATCAACTCCCCCAAGCTTAAACCTTTTCTTGTCCTCAAGCAATTCACTTGACAAACTGAAAGTGATAAAGAAAAACTTTTACAAACTCTGTTTGCTCTTGTTGTTGTAAATATGTAAAGCCAACATTGAAGTTTTCAGCAAAGATTATGAACTAACCATATTCACAATAACACATAAGTCTCATGTTTACTCATATCAATGTCATAATCAACTAGCGAGCAATAATAATGAATCTCGGATGACAACACTTTCTCAAAACAATCATAATATGATATAACAAGATGGTATCTCGCTAGCCCTTTCTGAGACCGCAAAACATAAATGCAGAGCACCTTTAAAGATCAAGGACTGACTAGACATTGTAATTCATGGTAAAAGAGATCCAGTCAAGTCATACTCAATGTAAACTAAAAATAATGAATGCAAATGACAGCGGTGCTCTCCAACTGGTGCTTTTTAATAAGAGGATGATGACTCAACATGAAAGTAAATAGATAGGCCCTTCGCAGAGGGAAGCATGGATTTGTAGAGGTGCCAGAGCTTCGGTGTTGAAATCGAGGTGAATAATATTTTGAGCGGTATACTTTCATTGTCAACATAACAACCAAGAGATGGCGATATCTTCCATCCTACACACATTATAGGCGGTTCCCAAACAGAATGGTAAAGTTTATACTCCCCCTCCACCAACAAGCATCAATCCATGGCTTGCTCGAAACAACGAGTGCCTCCAACTAACAAGAGTCCCAGGGGGAGTTTTGTTTGCAATTATTTTGATTTAGTTTGCATAAAGCATGGGACTGGGCATCCCGGTGACCAGCCACTTTCTCGTGAGTGAGGAACGGAGTCCACTCCTCTTGAGAATAACCCTCCTAACATGGAAGATACGGACAACCCTAGTTGATACATGAGCTATTCGAGCATACAAAACAGGATATTTATTTGAAGGTTTAGAGTTTGCTGCATACAAATTTACTTGGAACGGAAGGTAGATACCGTATATAGGTAGGTATGGTGGACTCATATGGAATAACTTTGGGGTTTATGGAGTTGGATGCACAAGCAGTATTCCCGCTTAGTACAGGTGAAGCCTAGCAAAAGACTGGGAAGCGACCAGCTAGAGAGCGACAACAGTCATGGACATGCATTAAAATGAATCAACACTGAATGCAAGCATGAGTAGGATATAATCCACCACGAACATAAATATCATGAAGGCTATGTTGATTTTGTTTCAACTACATGCGTGAACATGCGCCAAGTCAAGTCACTTAAATCATTCAGAGGAGGATACCACCCTATCATACCACATCACAACCATTTTAATAGCATGTTGACATGCAAGGTAAACCATTATAAGCTCCTAGCTAATCAAGCATGGTACAAGAAACTATGATCTCTAGTTGTCATTGCAAACATGTTTATTCATAATAGGCTGAATCAGAAACGATGAACTAATCATATTTACAAAAACAAGAGAGGTTGAGTTCATACCAGCTTTTCTCATCTCAGTCAGTCCATCATATATCATCATAATTGCCTTTCACTTGCACAACCGAATGACGTGGATAATAATAATAGTGCACGTGCATTGGACTAAGCTGGAATCTGCAAGCATTCAATAAACAGGAGAAGACAAGGCAATATGGGCTCTTCTGTCAGATCAACAGTTATGCATATAAGAGCTACTTCAACAATTTAATCATGGTCTTCTCCTATCGACCCCCAAAGAAAAGAAAAAGAAATAAAACTATTTACATGGGAAAGCTCCCAACAAGTAAAAGAAGAATAGGAAATCTTTTTGGGTTTTCGTTTTAATTACTACTACAACCATGGAAAGTAAACTAATTAAAAGCTACAACTATTTTTTTTGTTTTTCTTAAGGTTTATTAAACACACAAGAAGAAAGCAAAAAAAGTAAAATAAACTAGCATGGATGATACAATGAAAAAGTATGAGCACCGACATCTAGCAATGAGTGTGTGAACATGAATATAATGTCGGTGAGAAATACGTACTCCCCGAAGCTTAGGCTTTTGGCCAAAGTTGGTCTATGGCCACGGCTGGCCTGGCGGATATGCATAATAATAGTTGGGGTCGTACTGAGAAGAAGAAGACTCTGACTGCCATTGGTTGGCAATCATTTCCGGATCCCAATGGTAATTAGACTGTCGTGGAGGATCTACTTGTGGTTCCGACTCTGGCTCTGTGGCTGATGTAGGGTTCCGATGGTCGTGAATAGCCTCTAATGGAACAAGGTACTGGCCTACAGATAAATCAAACAAGGAAGGAGCAGGCAGGGTAATAGTCTCAGGATGATTTTTATGAAAGAACAATTTGTATTTAAGCTCCCTTCCCTATTCTTAACAATAAAATCGTGTGCCACCATACTTATATAATCTAGATAAACAATGGGAAGCAATTTTTCTTCCTTCTCATAATGCCTAATAGGTATGTTAAAATATGCAGCTAGACGTGAAGCATGGATGCCTCCAAAGATGGGGCCCTTTGTACGGTTCAGACTTAATTGTTTAGCAATAATACCGCCCATACTAACAGAGTTATCAGAGAATAAACCATGAAACAAAATAATAATATCAGGAACACTAAGGTTTCCACAGTTTCCGCGACCAATTAAGCAACGACTAGCAAATCTAGCAAACTAGCGTAAAACAGGAAAATGTATGCTAGTGATTCGTGCATCGGAAACCTTCCTCGTTTCCCCTACAGTGATGGTATCAATAAACCTATCCACATCGCCGTGATGTGGTTCCTCTATTTTGCCCTCGAAAGGGATCAAACAAACCCGACAAAAATCATAAAGTGACATCTCCTTATGCTCATCATATAAATAAAATTCCATCATAGGTGGTGAGCTCCTAGCATGGAAATGAAAGTTTTGCACAAAGATATTGGTGAGTAAGAGATATTGTGCGTGTTGGTCGTGGAGGAAGGCAGTGAGGCATGCATTCTCAGTCAATTCATAAAAATCATCATAAATCCCGGCTGCTCTCAAGAAATCATCGGAATGCCATTCACACGGCCGAACCTCCGCGGTGCGAGGCAGATTATACTTGGGCTTCTCTGCTTTTTCATTTTGCTTTTCCTTCGAGCTTCAGCTCGATGAGCCCCTCAAAAATCTCTTCATTATTTTCTGAAAAATTCTGAATTTTTTAGTAACTTCAAACAAAAGTGAACCAAGCTCAACAAAATTGATAGCAACAACTCCTACAAGTGCCTAGAGCCTATATCATGCATTAGAACTACTTTTGACCATATAAATTTGACATGCAAGCTCAAGAACATGGTCACCTAGGCAGCACAAATTTGCAATGAATAAAGCACTAGAACAAAAACTAATTGGGCCAATGGAGGAGTCACATACCAAGGAACAATCTCCCCAAGAAGTTTTGTGAGAGGTGCTTTGAGCAAGGAGATCGAAAATCGCAGCAAAATGAGCTAGAACTCGTGCTTGAGCTGGATATTCGTGTTTGTGGGAGGAAGAACGAGTGTGTGGGTGCAGGAATAAGTGGAGGAGGGCCACTGTGGGCCCATGAGACAGGCGGCGCGCCCAGGGGGGTAGGGCGCGCCCTCCACCCTCGTGGCCAGGTGGATGCCCCTCCTGCTGTGTTCTCAGTGCCAAATATACTCAAATATTTCAGAAAAAATCATATTTAAATTTCAGGGCATTTGGAGAACTTTTATTTTCGGGGTATTTTTATATTGCACGGATAATTCAGATAACATACAGAGAAATACTATTTTTTTTATTTAATATAAATAACAGAAAGTAAAAGGAGGGTACAGAAGGTTGTGCCTTCTAGTTTCATCCATCTCATGCTTATCAAAAGGAATCCACTAACAAGGTTGATCAAGTCTTGTTAACGAACTCATTCTGAATAACATGGAATTGGAGAAATTTTGAATAACACAATGTTACCTCAACGGGGATATGCACATCCCCAATAATAAGAATATCGTATTTCTTCTTGACAGTAGGAAGAGGAAATTCAAAATCTCCAAATATAATTGATGGAATTTTGCCAATAGAGTTGATACTATGAACTTGAGGTTGTTTCCTTGGAAAGTGTATCGTATGCTCATTACCATTAACATGAAAAGTGACATTGCCTTTAGTGCAATCAATAACAGCCCCTGCAGTATTCAAAAAGGGTCTTCCAAGAATAATAGACATACTATCGTCCTCAGGAATATCAAGAATAACAAAGTCTGTTAAAATAGTAACGTTTGCAACTACAACAGGCACATCCTCACAAATACCGACAGGTATAACAGTTGATTTATCAGCCATTTGCAAAGATATTTCAGTAGGTGTCAACTTATTCAAATCAAGTCTATGATATAAAGAGAGAGGCATAACACTAACACCGGCTCTAGGATCACATAAAGCAGTTTTAATATAGTTTCTTTTAATAGAGCATGGTATAGTGGGTACACCGGGATCTCCAAGTTTCTTTGGTATTCCACCCTTAAAAGTATAATTAGCAAGCATGGTGGAAATTTCAGCTTCCGGTATCTTTCTTTTATTTGTAATAATATCTTTCATGTACTTAGCATAAGGATTTGTTTTGAGCATATCAGTTAATCGCATACGCAAAAAGGTAGGTCTAATCATTTCAGCAAAGTGCTCAAAATCCTCATCATCCTTTTTCTTGGATGGTTTGGGAGGAAAAGGCATGGGTTTCTAAACCCAAGGCTCTCTTTCTTTACCATGTTTCCTAGCAACAAAGTCTTTCTTATCATAACGTTGATTCTTCGATTGTGGGTTATCAAGATCAGCAGCAGGTTCAATTTCTATGTCATTGTCATTACTAGGTTGAGCACCATCATGAACATTATTATTATCACTAGTTTCAGCTTCATTACCATATTGTGTTTCGGCATCAGAAATAGAAATATCATTTGGATTCTCAGGTGTATCAATAACAGGTTCACTAGAAGCATGCAAAGTCCTATCATTTTTCTTTTTCTTCCTTTTAGAAGGACTAGGTGCATCTATATTATTTCTCTGAGAATCTTGCTCAATTCTCTTAGGGTGGCCTTCAGGATACAGAGGTTCCCGAGTCATTCTACCACCTCTAGTAATAACTCTAACAGCATTATCATTATTCTTACTATTCAATTCATTGAGCAAATCATTTTGAGCCTTAAGTACTTGTTCTACTTGAGTGGTAACCATAGAAGCATGTTTACTAATAAGTTTAAGTTCACCTTTGACATTAGCCATATAATCACCCAAGTGTTCAAGCATATTTGAATTGTATTTCAATTGTCTACCAAAATAAGCATTGAAGTCTTCTTGCTTAACCATAAATTTATCAAACTCATCTAAGCATGGGCTAGCAAACTTAGTAAGAGGGATTTTAGCTTTATCATATCTATAGAGAGAATTTACCTTTACTACCTGTGTCGGATTATCAAGACCATGCGTTTCTTCAATAGGTGAGGGATTAAGATCATATGTTTCTTCAACAGGCGGTAAATTAAGACCGTGTATTTCTTCAATAGGAGGTAAATTCTTAACATCTTCAGCTTTAATACCTTTTTCTTTCCTAGATTTCTTTGCCTCTTGCATATCTTCAGGACTGAGAAATAAAACACCTCTTTTCTTCGGAGTTGGTTTAGGAATAGGCTCAGGAAGTGCCCAATTATTTTCATTTGTCAACATATTATTCAATAGAATTTCAGCTTCATCCGGAATTCTTTCCCTAAAAACAGAACTAGCACAACTATCCAGGTAATCTCTAGAAGCATCGGTTAGTCCATTATAAAAGGTATCAAGTATTTCATTTTTCTTAAGAGGGTGATCAGGCAAAGCTTTAAGTAACTTGTGAAGCCTCCCCTGATGTATACTACACAACCTTCTTCTTGTAGACGTTGTTGGGCCTCCAAGTGCAAAGGTTTGTAGGATAGTAGCAAATTTCCCTCAAGTGGATGACCTAAGGTTTATCAATACATAGGAGGCGTAGGGTGAAGATGGTCTCTCTCAAGCAACCCTGCAACCAAATAACAAAGAGTCTCTTGTGTCCCCAACACACTCAATACAATGGTAAATTGTATAGGTGCACTAGTTCGGCGAAGAGATGGTGATACAAGTGGTATATGGATAGTAGATAATGGTTTTTGTAATCTGAAAATATAAAAACAGCAAGGTAACTAATGATAAAAGTGAGCACAAATGGTATTGCAATGCGTTGAAACAAGGCCTAGGGTTCATACTTTCACTAGTGCAAGTCCTCTCAACAATAATAACATAATTGGATCATATAACTATCCCTCAGCATGCAACAAAGAGTCACTCCAAAGTCACTAATAGCGGAGAACAAACGAAGAGATTATGGTAGGGTACGAAACCACCTCAAAGTTATTCTTTCCAATCAATCCGTTGGGCTATTCCTATAAGTGTCACAAACAGCCCTATTGTTCGTACTAGAATAACACCTTAAGACACAAATCAACTAAAACCCTAATGTCACCTAGATACTCAAATGTCACCTCAAGTATCCGTGGGTATGATTATACGATATGCATCAGACAATCTCAGATTCATCTATTCAACCAACACATAGAACCTCAAAGAGTGCCCCAAAGTTTCTACCAGAGAATCACGACGAAAACGTGTGCCAACCCCTATGCATAGGTTCATGGGCGGAACCCGCAAGTTGATCACCAAAACATACATCAAGTGAATCACGTGATATCCCATTGTCACCACAGATACGCACGGCAAGACATACATCAAGTGTTCTCAAATCTGTAAAGACTCAATCCGATAAGATAACTTCGAAGGGGAAACTCAATCCATTACAAGAGAGTAGAGGGGGGAGAAAACATCATAAGATCCAACAATAATAGCAAAGCTCGTGATACATCAAGATTGTACCACCTCAAGAACACGAGAGAGAGAGAGAGATCAAACACATAGCTACTGGTACATACCCTCAGCCCCGAGGGAGAACTACTCCATCCTCGTCATGGAGAGCATCGAGATGATGAAGATGGCGACCGAAGAGGGATTGCCCCCTCCGGCAGGGTGCCGGAACGGGTCTAGATTGATTTTCGGTGGCTACGGAGGCTTTTGGTGGCGGAACTCCCGATCTATTCTGCTCCCTGATCGTTTTAGGGTATATGGAGATATATAGGCGGAAGAAGTACGTCAGGGGAGCCACGAGGGGCCCACGAGGGTGGAGGGCGCGCCCAGGGGGTGGGCACGCCCCCTGCCTCGTGGCTTCCTCATTTCTTCCCTTACGTGGACTCCAAGTCTCCCAGGTTGCTTTCCTTCCAAAAATAAGTTCCGTGAAGTTTCAGGTCAATCGGACTCCGTTTGATTTTCATTTTCTGCGATACTCTAAAACAAGGAAAAACAGAAACTGGCACTGGCACTGGGCTCTAGGTTAATAGGTTAGTCCCAAAAATCATATAAAATAACATATAAATGCATATAAAACATCCAAGGTTGATAATATAATAGCATGGAACAATAAAAAATTATAGATATGTTGGAGACGTATCAGCATCCCCAAGCTTAATTCCTGCTCGTCCTCGAGTAGGTAAATGATTAAAACAGAATTTTTGATGTGGAATGCTACCTAAAACATTTCTCTAAGTAATTCTCTTCATTTTGGCAAGAATATTCAGATCCATAAGATTCAAGAAAAAAGTTTAATATTGACATAAAAATAATAATACTTCAAGCATACTAGCTAAGCAATTATGTCTTCTCAAAATAACATGGCCAAAGAAGGCTATCCCTACAAAATCATATAGTCTGGCTGTGCTCTATCTTCACCATGCAAAATATTTAAATCATGCGCAACCCCGATGACAAGCCAAGCAATTGTTTCATACATTTGATGTTCTCAAACTTTTTCAATCTTCACGCAATACATGAGCGTGAGCCATGGACATAACACTATAGGTGGAATAGAATGGTGGTTATGGAGAAGACAAAAAAGGAGAAGATAGTCTCACATCAACTAGGCGTATCAACGGGCTATGGAGATGCCCATCAATAGGTATCAATGTGAGTGAGTAGGGATTGCCATGCAACGGATGCACTAGAGCTATAAGTGTATGAAAGCTCAAAAAGAAACTAAGTGGGTGTGCATCCAACTCACTTGCTCATGAAGACCTAGGGCATTTTGAGGAAGCCCATCATTGGAATATACAAGCCAAGTTCTATAATGAAAATTTCCCACTAGTATATGAAAGTGACAACATAGGAGACTCTCTATCATGAATATCATGGTGCTACTTTGAAGCACAAGTGTGGTAAAAGGATAGTAGCATTGCCACTTCTCTCTTTTTTTCTTTTTTTCTTTGGGCCTTCTCTTTTTTATGGCCTCTTTTTTTTGTCCGGAGTCTCATCCCGACTTATGGGGGAATCATAGTCTCCGTCATCCTTTCCTCACTGGGACAATGCTCTAATAATGATGATCATCACACTTTTATTTACTTACAACTCAGGAATTACAACTCGATACTTAGAACAAAATATGGCTCTATATGAATGCCTCCGGCGGTGTACCGGGATGTGCAATGACTCAAGAGTGACATGTATGGAAGAATTATGAATGGTGGCTGTGCCACAAATATGATGTCAACTACATGATCATGCAAAGCAATATGACAATGATGAAGCGTGTCATAATAACGAAACGGTGGAAAGTTGCATGGCAATATATCTCGGAATGGCTATGGAAATTCCATGATAGGTAGGTATGGTGGATTTTTTGAGGAAGGTATATGGTAGGTTTATGGTACCGGCGAAAGTTGTGCGGTACTAGAGAGGCTATCAATGGTGGAAGGGTGAGAGTGCATATAATCCATGGACTCAACATTAGTCGTAAAGAACTCACATACTTATTGCAAAAATCTATTAGTTATCGAAACAAAGTACTACGTGCATGCTCCTAGGGGGATAGATTGGTAGGAAAAGACCATCGCTCGTCCCTGGCCGCCACTCATAAGGAAGGCAATCAATAAATAAATCATGCTCCGACTTCATCACATAACGGTTCACCATACGTGCATGCTACGGGAATCACAAACTTCAACACAAGTATTTCTCAAATTCACAACTACTCAACTATCATGAATCTAATATTACCATTCTCATATCTCAAAAACAATCATCAAGTATCAAACTTCTCATAGTATTCAATGCACTCTCTATGAAAGTTTTTATTATACCCCTCTTGGATGCCCATCATATTAGGACTAAATTCATAACCAAAGCAAATTACCATGTTGTTTAGGACTCTCAAAATAATATAAGTGAAGCATGAGAGATCAATTATTTCTTCAAAATAAAACCACCACTGTGCTCTAAAAATATATAAATGAAGCACTAGAGCAACGATAAACTACTCCGAAAGATATAAGTGAAGATCAATGAGTAGTGGAATAATTATGCAACTATGTGAAGACTCTATAACATTTAAGAATTTCAGATCTTGGTATTTTATTCAAACAGCAAGCAAAACTAAATAAAATAAAATGACGCTCCAAGCAAAACACATATCATGTGGCGAATAAAAATATAGCTCCAAGTAAAGTTACCGATGAACGAAGACGAAAGAGGGGATGCCTTCCGGGGCATCCCCAAGATTAAGCTCTTGGTTGTCCTTGAATATTACCTTGGGGTGACTTGGGAATCCTCAATCTTAGGCTCTTTCCACTCCTTATTCCATAGTCCATCGAATCTTTACCCAAAACTTGAAAACTTCACAACACAAAACTTAACAGAAAATTCGTAAGCTCCGTTCGTATAAGAAAATAAATCACCACTTAGGTACTGTTATGAACTCATTCTTTATTTATATTGGTGTTAAACCTACTGTATTCCGACTTCTCTATGGTTTATAAACTCTTTTACTAGCCATAGATTCATCAAAATAAGCAAACAACACATAGAAAACAGAATCTGTCAAAAACAGAACAAACTGTAGTAATCTGTATCAAACGTATACTTATGGAACTCATAAAATTCTAAAGTAAATTTATGGACCTGAGTAATTTGTCTATTAATCATCTGAAAAAAGAATTAACTAAATAGCACTTTCCAAATAAAAATGGCAGAAATTCTCGTGAGCGCTAAAGTTTCTGTTTTTACAGCATGATCGCAAAGACTTTCCCCAAGTCTTCCCAATGGTTATACTTGGAACAAACACTAATTAAAAGAATAAAACCACATCTAAAAAGAGGCTAGATATTATTTCTTACTAAACAGGAGAAAAAAGCAAGGAACAAAAATAAAGTTGGGTTGCCTCCCAACAAGCGCTATCGTTTAACGCCCCTAGCTAGGCATGATGATTTCAATGATGCTCACATAAAAGATAAGAATTCTAACATAAAGAAAGCATCATGAAGAATATGACTAGCACATTTAAGTCTAACCCACTTCCTATGCATAGGGATTTTGTGAGCAAACAACTTATGGGAATAATAGTCAACTAGCATAGGAGGGCAAAACAACCATAACTTCAAAACTTTAAGCACATAGAGAGGAAACTTGATATTATTGCAATTCCTACAAGCTTATATTCCTCCCTCATAATAATTTTCAGTAGAATCATGAATGAATTCAACGACATAGCTATCACACAAAGCATTCTTTTCATGATCTACAAGCATAGAATTTTTATTACTCTCCACATAAGCAAATTTCTTCTCGTGAATAATCGTGGGAGCAAACTCAACAAAATAATTATCATGTGAGGCATAATCACGTGATATCCCATTGTCACCACAGATACGCACGACAAGACATACATCAAGTGTTCTCGAATTTAAAGACTCAATCCGATAAGATAACTTCGAAGGGGAAACTCAATCCATTACAAGAGAGTAGAGGGGGAGATAACATCATAAGATCCAACTATAATAGCAAAGCTCGCGATACATCAAGATCGTACCACCTCAAGAACACGAGAGAGAGAGAGAGATCAAACACATAGCTACTAGTACATACCCTCAGCCCCGAGGGAGAACTACTCCCTCCTCGTCATGGAGAGCACCGGGATGATGAAGATGGCCACCGGAGAGGGATTGCCCCCTCCGGCAGGGTGCCGGAACGGGTCTAGATTGGTTTTCGGTGGCTACAGAGGCTTCTGGCGGCGGAACTCCCGATCTATTCTGCTCCCTGATCGTTTTAGGGTATATGGAGATATATAGGTGGAAGAAGTACGTAAGGGGGGCCACGAGGGGCCCACGAGGGTGGAGGGCACGCCCCCTGCCTCGTGGCTTCCTCGTTGCTTCCCTTACGTGGACTCCAAGTCTCCCGGGTTGCTTTCCTTCCAAAAATAAGTTTTGTGAAGTTTCAGGTCAATTGGACTCCGTTTGATTTTCCTTTTCTGTGATACTCTAAAACAAGGAAAAAACGGAAACTGGCAATGGGCTCTAGGTTAATAGGTTAGTCCCTAAAATCATATAAAATAGCATATAAATGCATATAAAACATCCAAGGTTGATAATATAATAGCATGGAACAATCAAAAATTATAGATACGTTGGAGACGTATCATCCCCCAAGCTTGTGGGAGACTTTCTTCTTCAATTTGCACAAAATTATATATATCCCTTAAGGCAGCTTGTTTCTTATGAGTAGGGAAATATTTAGCAGAGAAGTAATAAATCATATCATGAGGACTACGCACACTAACATGATCCAGAGAGTTAAACCACATCTTAGCATCACCCTTTAATGAGAACGAAAATATTTTAAGGATACAAAAGTAACGAGTTCTCTCATCATTAGTGAACAGGGTGGCTATATCATTTAATTTAGTAAGATGTGCCACAACAGTTTCAGATTCATAGCCATGAAAAGGATCAGATTCAACCAAAGTAATTATATCAGGATCAATAGAGAATTCATAATCCTTATCAGTAACACAGATAGGTGAAGTAGCAAAAGCATGGTCAAGTTTCATTCTAGCATTAAGAGATTGCTGCTTCCATTTAGCTAATAACCTCTTGAGTTCGTATCTATCTTTGTAAGCTAAAATAGCTAGAGCATCTTCTTTTTCAAAAACATAACCCTCAGGAATAACAGGTGATTCATATTTATTAGGGGAAGAGTCTTCATCATCACTTTCATGAATATTATCAGATTCAATATTTTCATTCTCTCTAACCATAGCAAGTTGTTCATCAAGAAATTCACCAAGTGGCACAGTAGTATCAAGCATAGAAGTAGTTTCATCATAAGTATCATGCATAGCAGAAGTGGCATCATCAATAACATGCAACATATCAGAACGAATAGCAGAAGCAGGTTTAGGTGTCGCAAGCTTCCTCAAAACAGAAGGTGAATCAAGTGCAGAGCTAGATGGCAGTTCTTTACCTCCCCTCGTAGTTGAGGGATAAATCTTGGTTTTTGGATCTCTCAAGTTCTTCATAATGATAAGCAGATATAAATCCCAAGTGACTCAAAGAATAGAGCTATGCTCCCCAGCAACGGGAATCGCAACAGTTTTCGAGGGTAGAGTATTCAACCCAAATTTATTGATTCGACACAAGGGGAGCCAAAGAATAGTCTCAAGTATTAGCAGCTGAGTTGTCAATTCAACCACACCTGGAAACTTAATATCTGTAGCAAAGTATTTAGTAGCAAAGTAATATGATAGTAGTGGTAACGGTAGCAAAAGGTAACAGTAGAGAAAGTAGTGTTTTTGGTATTTTGTAGTGATGATAGCAACATCAACAGAAAAGTAAATAAGCAAAGAACAATATATGGAAAGCTCGTAGGCAATGGATCGGTGATAGAGAATTATGCCGGATGCGGTTCATTATGTAACAGTCATAACCTAGGGTGACACAGAACTAGCCCCAATTCATCAATGTAATGTAGGCATGTATTCTGAATATAGTCATATGTGCTTATGGAAAAGAACTTGCATGACATCTTTTGTCCTACCCTCCCATGGCAGGGGGTCCTAGTGGAAACTAAGGGATATTAATGCCTCATTTTAATAGAGTAGCGGACCAAAGCATTAACACATAGTGAATACATGAACTCCTCAAACTACGGTCATCACCTGTAAATATCCTGATTATTGTTAGTTCGGGGTTAACGGATCATAACACATAATAGGTGACTATATACTTGCAAGATAGGATCAAGAACTCTCATATATTTATGAAAACATAATAGGTCCAGATCTGAAATCATGGCACTCGGGCCCTAGTGACAAGCATTAAGCATAGCAAAGTCATAGCAACATCAATCTCAGAACATAGTGGATACTAGGGATCAAACCCTAAAAAAACTAACTCCATTACATGATAAATCTCATCCAACCCATCACCGCCCAGCAAGCCTACGATGGAATTACTCATGCACATCGGTGAGCATCATGAAATTGGTGATGGAGGAAGGTTGATGATGACGATGGCGACGGATTCCCCTCTCCGAAGCCCCGAACGGACTCCAGATCAGCCCTCTCGAGAGGTTTTAGGGCTTGGCGGCGGTCCATATCATAAAACACGATGAATCTTTCTCTCCTATTTTTCTCCCCAAAAGCAAATATATAGAGTTGGAGTTGATGTCGGAGGAGCTCCAGGGGCCCACGAGGTAGGGGGCGCGCCCTAGGGGGACAGGCGCGCCCGCACCCTCGTGGCTAGGGTGTGGGACCCCTAGTCTTCATCTTTTGCAAGGATTTTTTATTATTTCTGAAAATATGTTCCGTGAAGTTTCAGGTCATTCCGAGAACTTTTGTTTCTGCACATAAATAACACCATGGCAATTCTGCTGAAAACAGCGTCAGTCCGGGTTAGTTCCATTCAAATCATGCAAGTTAGAGTCCAAAAACAAGGGCAAAGGTGTTTGGAAAAGTAGATACGACGGAGATGTACCAGGTTACATAAGTATTCGAAACCTACAGATTACTACAGACTGTTCTGTTTTTGACGGATTCTGTTTTTCGTGTGTTGTTTGCTTATTTTGATGAATCTATGGCTAGTATCGGAGGTTATGAACCACAGAGAAGTTGGAATACAGTAGGTTTAACACCAAAATAAATAAAGAATGAGTTCATTACAGTACCTTAAGTGGTGGTTTGTTTTCTTATACTATCAGAGCTCATGAGATTTTCTGTTTAAGTTTTGTGTTGTGGAGTTTTCAAGTTTTGGGTAAAGATTTGATGGATTATGGAACAAGGAGTGGCAAGATCCTAAGCTTGGGGATGCCCAAGGCACCCCAAGGTAAAATTCAAGGACAACCAAAAGCCTAAGCTTGGGGATGCCCCAGAAAGCATCCCCTCTTTCGTCTTCTTCTATCGGTAACTTTACTTGAGGCTATATTTTTATTCACCACATGATTTGTGTTTTGCTTGGAGCATCTTGTATGATTTGAGTCTTTGATTTTTAGTTTACCACAATCATCCTTGCTGTACACACCTTTTGGGAGAGACACACATGAATTGAAATTTATTAGAATACTCTATGTGCTTCACTTATATATTTTGAGCTAGATAATTTTGCTCTAGTGCTTCACTTATATCTTTTAGAGCACGGTGGTAGTTTTATTTTATAGAAATTATTGATCTCCCATGCTTCACTTATATCATTTTGAGAGTCCCTTAGAACAGCATGGTAATTTGCTTTGGTTATGAAACTAGTCCTAATATGATAGGCATCTAAGATGGGTATAATAAAAACTATCATAGAAAGTGCATTGAATACTATGAGAAGTCTCATACTTGATAATTGTTTTGAGATATAAAGGTGGTGATATTAAAGTGTGCTAATTGAGTAATTGTGAATTTGATAAATACTTGTGTTGAAGATTGCAAGTTCCGTAGTATGCGCGTATGGTAACTGTTGTGTAACAAATTTGAAACATAAGGTGTTTTTGATTGTCTTCATTATGAGTGGCGGTCGGGGAGGAGCGATGGCATTTTCCTACCAATCTACCCCCCTAGGAGCATGCACGTAGTGCTTGGTTTTTATGACTTATAGATTTTTGCAATAAGTATGTGAGTTCTTTATGACTAATGTTGAGTCCATGGATTATACATAGTCTCACCCTTCCATCATTGCTAGCCTCTTCGGCACCGTGCATTGCCCTTTCTCACCTTGAGAGTTGGTGCAAACATCGCCGGTGCATCCAAACCCCGTGATATGATACGCTCTATCACACATAAACCTCCTTATATCTTCCTCAAAACAGCCACCATACCTACTTATTATGGCATTTCCATAGCCATTTCGAGATATATTGCCATGCAACTTTCCACCGTTTCATTTATGACATGCTTCATCATTGTCATATTGCTTTGCATGATCATGTAGTTGACATCGTATTTGTGGCAAAGACACCATGCATAATTTAGCATACATGTCACTCTTGATTCATTGCCCTTCCCGGTACACCGCCAGAGGCATTCATATAGAGTCATATTTTGTTCTAGTATCATGTTGTAATCATTGAGTTGTAAATAAATAGAAGTGTGATGATCATCATTAATGGAGCATTGTCCCAAAAAAGAGAAAGGCCAAAAAAGAAAGGTCCAAAAAAAAGAGAAGAAATAAAGGGGCAATTCTACTATCCTTTTTTCCACACTTGTGCTTCAAAGTAGCACCATGATCTTTATGATAGAGAGTCTCTTGTTTTGTCACTTTCATATACTAGTGGGAATTTTTCATTATAGAACTTGGCTTGTATATTCCAACAATGGGCTTCCTCAAATGCCCTAGGTCTTCGTGAGCAAGCAAGTTGGATGCATACCCACTTAGTTTCTTTTGTTGAGCTTTCATACATTTATAGCTCTAGTGCATCCGTTGCATGGCAGTCCCTATTCCTTGAATTGACATCCATTGATGGGCATCTCCCTAGCCCATTTAATAGCCACGTCGATGTGAGACTTTCTCCTTTTTTGTCTTCTCCACATAACCCCCTATCATTATTCTATTTCACCCATAGTGCTATATCAATGGCTCACGCTCATGTATTGCGTGAAAGTTGAAAAAAGTTTGAGATTACTAAAGTATGAAACAATTTCTTAGCTTGCCATCGGGGTTGTGCATGATGAGAGCATTCTTGTGTGACGAAAATGGAGCATGACCAAACTATATGATTTTGTAGGGATGAACTTTCTTTTGCCATGTGCTACCTCTTGAGCATGCGTTGGTTTTCCCTTGAAGAGGAAAGGGTGATGCAGCAAAGCAGCGTAAGTATTTCCCTCAGTTTTTGAGAACCAATGTATCAATCCAGTAGGAGACTACGCGTGAGTCACCTCGTACCTACACAAACAAATTAGAACCTCGCAACCAACGCGATAAAGGGGTTGTCAATCCCTTCACGGCCCTTTGCAAGAGTGAGATCTGATAGAGATAATAATAATAAGATAAATATTTTTGGTATTTTATGATATAGATTGAAAGTAAAGATTGCAAAATAAAACTCCTTCCTCCTCGGGCTCCGGTGGACATCGCTTCGAGCCGGGCCGCCCCGAGCTCCTCCGGCATCCACGGGCCGTCTCAGCAACGCCGGTGAGCACCTTGACCAACCGCTCTCCCCTCTGCCCCTCCTCGTACACCGTAGGCCGTTCCACACCGACGCCCGAGCTTCGGCTTCCGCCGCGCCGCTCGTTGCCGTTGTTTCGGTCGACGTTGCGTTCGACCGAGTCCTCAGTCATGCTCGTCGACGCCGTAGTAGGCCGTAGGACCAGCCCGCAGTCCCTGCCGAGCCTCGCCTCGTCGTAGCCGCCTGCGTTGGCCGCACCCCACGCGCCCCGTGGCTCCTGTAGCCGTCACCGCGCGCTGCATGCGGCCCTCCCGCTCCCCAGCGCAGGCCCTGCGCCTGGCTCTACTCCTCGCTGTCGTTGCCCTGCTCTTTTGCTACCGCTGCCTGCTGCGTTTTGCTGCTGCTATGGCCTTCAGCCACGCCGGCCCTCGACTGGCCGTGGCGCCCCACCCGCGCGGCTCCGCTCCCAGCGCACCGCCGTCCCTGGCCGTGAACCCCGCCGCGCCGGCCGCACCCAACGAGCGCGCCTAGCCGCGTCGTCCCGCGCTCCCCGCCTCTGCATTGCATGCGCCACGGCTCTGCCCACCGCTCCTCTACATGTACTGCTCTAGCTACTGTAGATGTTGCTAGCTTTTCTATTTCTACCATGACTAAGCCCCTAAACAGCCTCTAATCAGCAGTTAAACAGTTGTTAATATGTGTAAAAATAATATGAGTAGGTAGTACACTTGATAAGGCTCAAATGTTTCCATTGGACCAAATCCACTTGATGCATGGATTAAATCCTATGAAAATCATAAATTGCTATCTTATGTTAAATAGAGAATAGATTTAGAGGGTGTTTGTTTCCAGAGACTTATTGGTATAGGGACTTACATAAGTTCCTATAAGTCTCATCTAAACCAAACAGGATGGACTTATAGGGACTTAAAGCGGGCATTTGGGACTTATGAAATAAGACTCTCAAGGAGGGACTTATAGGGACTTATAGTTGTAATATGGTTTTATAGAGACTTATAAGTCCCAGGAACCAAACAGATAGAGACTTTTTAGGGACTTGGGACTTATAAGATAGGACTAAAAAAATCCTAAGACTTATGAACCAAACAGGGCCTTAACCTATAGCCTTGTGTTGCGTGTTGTGTGTGTGCTGTGCGTGTGGTTGGCTGGGTTCTGCCCAATAGTGGCCAGTCCTACTAGGTTTAGCTAGCACTATTAATTAGTGCTAAGTTAGTCTAGTAGTAGATGACATGTAGGCCTCCATTAAATAAGTTAGGTTTATTTAATTGTTTAGGTAAATAGTCCATGACATGTGGGTCACAACTCTCCTTTTGACTAGTCAAATTGACTTGGTTAACTAAAATTAAAAGTAATTTAGAAAATCTAGAATATTTTTTTAAAAAAAATTGGAAATTCATAGAATACGCGGTCCTTTCATCTGTCACGTGCTCCTAGCATGCTGAACATGGAACCGTCCCCTCTCTTTCGTCTGTCCGGACAAAGCCAGACGCCGGGAAAACCCCTCCGGATGTTTTCCCTCTCTGTCTGCAATGTGTAGTACTGCGTTAGAGCACTCCTAGCGTAGCTTACTGCCATGTCATGCTTTCTATTGCATTTGTATGCTTCCTATTTATTGTTTCTTCCCCCTCTTCTCTCCGGTAGACCCCGAGAACGATGCTGATGCCCCTGTGATTGACTACGTCACCGACGACCCCTCCTTGCCAGAGCAACCAGGCAAGCAAACCCCCCTTGAGCACTCCGATATCGCCTATTTCTTTCCCTCCCATGCTTGCATTAGAACTGCTACTGCTTTCTGTATGATCCTACTCTGATGCATAGCCTGTTGTTGTTACCTGCTTATCCTAAACTGCTTAGTATAGGTTGGTTAGAGATCCATCAGTGACCCCCACCTTGTCCTAGTTACCCCGCTTTATGTTCGATGACTCGATCAACGTGATCGACGTCCAGGCCCCGACACCGCACATCACACCCCTAGTTGTATGACTCTGCAGAGTTACCATCGAGTGCCGAGGGTGGAACCTCTTACATCACTCCTGATGAGATCTTTGTAGTGTAGCTATATGGTCGAGGTCATCGTGGGTGATTTCCTCCTTAACCACTTCCGTTACGGCTCTGTCGTGCAACCCCTCAAGTGTGAACCTCGAGGGTGGATCCTCTTACGTTCACCTTGATGATAACATCGAGTGGAATTCACCGGGGGTGATTCCTCGGGTTTTCCCCTTGGTGTTAGACACACAGTTACTATGATTACTATGACTTTGCACTGAGCCATGTTACTAAATACGGGTCGGCCCTAAGGGGTACCCGCGCGAGCTTAATAGCGAGTGATGTGGAGTCGGGTTGACCTGAAGGTGCCCGTGAGATACTTACGAGGCGTGGCCGGGCATTCTTAGCCCTTGCCGCAAGTACTCGAGACGGGGCAACGGGGTCACATCTTTTGTGAGTCTCTGCTTGTTACCGCGTGCTCCTAATCCACTACGATTTGGATATTTGATCCGAGGGGCCTCTGGCCTGATAGCACTAACCATCACGTGGGGATTGTATGGGCGTTCTGCGTCGTATACATCAGCCGAAACTTAATAGACGTCAGCGACTGAGCGGCGCGCGCCGGGTTGGACTAGTAAGCACCTGCCTTTTTGAAGGAGGTAGCTAGGTCTGCTCACCGGCCGCGTACGCAACATGCAGGAGTTCCCGGGGAGATGGCCCATGACCCCTAGGGGCATAGGTTTAGTCCGGCGTGCTGGCCTCTCTATTAAGCCTAGGTCGGGTTGCGGCGTATTGTTTGGCCAAGGCCGGGCATGACCCAGGAAAGTGTGTCCATACAGAGTTAATCGAGCATGGTGGGTAAGTTGGTGCACCCCTGCAGGGAAGAAAACATCTATCGATAGCCTGTCCTACGGTAACGGACACTTGGAGTTGTATCCCGATCGATACAACTAGAACTGGATACTTGTAATGAGAACTGGATGGTGATGAGAATTGGAATTTGTTGACACTTGGATAGTATGGTTCTGGGATTTCCTTCTCGTAGGGAGTCGAGAAAGGATCTCTGGCCGAGGTTGATAACACTTCTACTACTTTACTTTATGCTACTCTACTCCCTCCTGTTGCTGCAAGATGGTGGTTTCCAGAAGATGCTAGTCTTCGATAGGCTAGGCTTTCCCCTTCCCTTATGGCATTCTGCAGTTTAGTCCACAGATACAACCCATTCCTTTGATACAGATGCATACTTAGTTTAGATCTGATGTAAGTCTTGCGAGTACTTTGGATGAGTACTCACGGTTGCTTTGCTACTTCGTTTTCCCCCATACCCGATTGTTGCGACCAGATGACGGATCCCAGGAGCCAGACGACGCCACTGATGACTACTACTACCCGGAGGATGCCTAATACTACGTGAAGACCGCAGACGACTAGGAGTTGTTAGGAGGCTCCTAGGCAGGAGGCCTTGCCTTTTCGATCGTTGTTGCTTTTGTGCTAGCCTTCTTAAGGCAAACTTGTCTAACTTATGTTTGTGCTCAGATATTGTTGCTTCCGCAGACTCTTGTGTATTCGAGCTTATGTATTCGAGCCCTCAAGGCCCCTGGCTTGTTATATAAAGCTTGTATTATTTTCAATTTGCGTCTAGTGTTGTGTTGTGATATCTTCCAGTGAGTCCTTGATCTTGATAGTACACATTTGCGTGTATGATTACTGTACGATTGAATCGAGGGCGTCACAATACTAGAACAAAATATGACTCTATATGAATGCCTCCAGCGGTGTACCGGGAAAGGCAATGAATCAAGAGTGACATGTATGATAAATTATGCATGGTGGCTTTGCCACAAATACGATGTCAACTACATGATCATGCAAAGCAATATGACAATGATGAATCATGTCATAAATGAAACGGTGGAAAGTTGCATGGCAATATATCTCGGAATGGCTATGGAAATGCCATAATAGGTAGGTATGGTGGCTGTTTTGAGGAAGATGTAAGGAGGTGTATGTGTGACAGAGCATATCATACCACGGGGTTTGGATGCACCGGCGAAGTTTGCACTAACTCTCAAGGTGATAAAGGGCAATGCACGGTACCGAAGAGGCTAGCAATAATGGAACGGTGAGAGTGCGTATAATCCATGGACTCAACACTAGTCATAAAGAACTCATATACTTATTGCAAAAATCTACAAGTCGTCAAAAACCAAGCACTACGGGCATGCTCCTAGGGGGATAGATTGATAGGAAAAGACCATCGCTCGTCCCCAACCGCCACTCATAAGGAAGACAATCAAAGAACACCTCATGTTTCAAATTTGTTACACAACGGTTACCATACGTGCATGCTACGGGACTTGCAAACTTCAACACAAGTATTTCTCAAATTCAAAATACTCAACTAGCACAACTTTAATATCACCATCCTCATATCTCAAAACAATTATCAAGCATCCAACTTCTCATAGTATTCAACGCACTTTCTATGATAGTTTTTATTATACCCATCCTGGATGCCTATCATATTAGGACCAATTTCATAACCAATGCAAATTACCATGCTGATCTAAAGGACTCTCAAAATAATATAAGTGAAGCATGAGATATCAATAATTTCTATAAAATAAAACCACCACCGTGCTCTAAAAGATATAAGTGAAGCACTAGAGCAAAATTATCTAGCTCAAAAGATATAAGTGAAGCACATAGAGTATTCTAATAAATTCCAATTCATGTGTGTCTCTCCCAAAAGGTGTGTACAACAAGGATGATTGTGTTAAACTAAAAATCAAATAATCAAATCATACAAGACGCTCCAAGAAAAACACATATCATGCGGTGAATAAAAATATAGCCTCAAGTAAAGTTACCGATGGACGAAGACAAAAGAGGGGATGCCTTCCGGGGCATCCCCAAGATTAGGCTTTTGATTGTCCTTGAATTTTACCTTGGGGTGCCTTGGGCATCCCCAAGCTTAGGCTCTTTCCACTCCTTGTTCCATAATCCATCAAATCTTTACCCAAAACTTGAAAACTTCACAACACAAAACTCAACAGAAAATCTCATGAGCTCCGTTAGTGTAAGAAAACAAACCACCACTTAAGGTACTGCAATGAACTCATTATTTATTTATATTGGTGTTAAACCTTCTGTATTCCAACTTCTCTATGGTTCATACACTCCGATACTAGCCATAGATGCATCAAAATAAGCAAACAACACACGAAAAATAGAATCTGTCAAAAACAGAATAGTCTGTAGTAATCTGTAGGTTTCGAATACTTCTATAACCCCAAAAATTCTGAAATAAATTGGTGGACATGCAGAATTTTTATATTAATCACCTTAAAAAAGAATCAACCTAATCGCACTCTCCAGTAAAAAATGGAGCAAATCTCGTGAGCGCTAAAGTTTCTTTTTTTTAAAGCAAGATCACTAAAACTTCCCCCAAGTCTTCCCAAAGGTTCTACTTGGAACAAACACTAATTAAAAGCATAAAACCACATCTAAACAGAGACTAGATGAATTATTTATTACTAAATAGAACCAAAAACAAAGAAACAAAAATAAAATTGGGTTGCTCCCGACAAGCGCTATCGTTTAACGCCCCTAGCTAGGCATAAAAGCAAGGATAGATCTAGGTATTATCATCTTTGGTATGCAATTCATAGGTGGATCTCATAATAGATTCATAAGGTAATTTAATTTTCTTCCTGGGAAAGTGTTCCATGCCTTTCCTTAATGGAAATTGGAATCTAATATTCCCTTCTTTCATATCAATAATTGCACCAATCGTTCTAAGGATAGGTCTACCAAGAATAATAGGACATGTAGGATTGCAATCAATGTCAAGAACAATGAAATCTACGGGCACATAATTCATATTTGCAACAATAAGAACATCATTAATCCTTCCCGTAGTTTTCTTAATAGTGGAATCCGCAATATGCAAATGTAAAGATCAATCATCCAACTCACGGAAACCTAACACATCACACAAAGTTTTTGGAATCGTGGAAACACTAGCACCCAAATCACATAAAGCATAGCATTCATGATCACTAATTTTAATTTTAATAGTATGTTCCCACTCATCATGATGTTTTCTAGGGATAGAAACTTCTAATTCAAGCTTTTCTTCATAAGATTGCATCAAAGCATCAACGATATGTTTGGTAAACGCTTTATTTTGACTATAAGCATGCGGAGAATTTAGCATGGATTGCAACAAGGAAATACAATCTATTAAAGAGAAATTATCATAATTAAATTCTTTGAAATCCAAAATAGTGGGCTCATTGCTACGTAAAGTTTTGACCTCTCCAATCCCACTTTTACCAATTTTTGCAAAAAAAACTCCAAATCATTGGGACGCCTTTTAACTAAGGTTGACTCATCTCCAGTCCCATCATTATCAAGATTCATATTGCAAAACAAAGATTTAATAGGACACACATCAATCACTTTTAGATATTCATCCTTATTATCATCAAAACTATAAGAACATGCTTTTATAAAGCAATCCTTTTTAGCACGCATACTAGCGGTTCTTTCTTTGCACTCATCAATGGAGATTCTGATGGCTTTGAGAGACTCATTGATATCATGCTTAGGTGGAATAGATCTAAGTTTCAAAGAATCAACATCAAGTGAAATTATGTCCACGTTCCTAGTCAACTCATCAATCTTAGACAATTTTTCTTCAATCAAAGCATTGAAACTCTTTTGTGAACTAATAAATTCTTTAATACTAGATTCAAAATCAGAGCGCATCTTATTATTATTTCCATACGAATTGTTGTAGGAATAACCATAATTATTAGAGGAATTACTAGGATACGACCTAGGATTAAAGTTTCCTCTATACGCGTTGTTACCAAAATTGTTCCTACCAACAAAATTCACATCCATATATTCATTATTATTCTAAATCAAGGTAGACAAAGGCATGTGATAACCCACAAGTATAGGGGATCGCAACAGTTTTCGAGGGTAGAGTATTCAACCCAAATTTATTGATTCAACACAAGGGGAGCCAAAGAATATTCTCAAGTATTAGCAGCTGAGTTGTCAATTCAACCACACCTGGAAACTTAATATCTGCAGCAAAGTATTTAGTAGAAAAGTAATATGATAGTAGTGATAACGGTAACAAAAGGTAAGAGTAGTAAAAGCAATGTTTTTGGTATTTTGTAGTGATGATAGCAATAGCAACGAAAAAGTAAATAAGCGGAGAACAATATATGGAAAGCTCATAGGCAATGGATCGGTGATCGAGAATTATGCCGGATGCGGTTCATCATGTAACAGTCATAACCTAAGGTGACACAGAAGTAGCTCCAGTTCATTGATATAATGTAGGCATGTATTCCGAATATAGTCATACGTGCTTATGTAAAAGAACTTGCATGCCATCTTTTCTCCTACCCTCCCGTGGCAGCGGGGTCCTTACAGAAACTAAGGGATATTAATGCCTCCTTTTAATAGAGAACCGGAACAAAGCATTAACACATAGTGAATACATGAACTCCTCAAACTACAGTCATCACTGGTAAGTATCCCGATTATTTTTACTTCAGGGTTAATGGATCATAACACATAATAGGTGACTATAGACTTGCAAGATAGGATCAAGAACACTCATATATTGATGAAAACATAATTGGTTCAGATCTGAAATCATGGCACTCGGGCCCTAGTGACAAGCATTAAGCATAGTAAAGTCATAGCAACATCAATCTCAGAACATAGTGGACACTAGGGATCAAACCCTAACAAAACTAACCTAATTACATGATAGATCCCATCCAACCCATCACCGTCCAGCAAGCCTACGATGGAATTACTCACGCACGGCGGTGAGCATCATGAAATTGGTGATGGAGGATGGTTGATGATGATGATGGCGACGGATTCCCCTCTCCGGAGCCCCGAACGGACTCCAGATCAGCCCTCCCGAGAGGTTTTAGGGCTTGGCGGCAGCTCTGTATCACAAAACGCGATGATTTCTTCTCTCTGGTTTTTTTCTCCCCGAAACTCAATATTTGGAGGTGGAGTTGGAGTCGGAGAGGCAATAGGGGGCCCACGAGGTAGGGGGCGCGCCCCCACCCTCGTGGCAAGGTGGTGGCCCCCTGGCCTTCATCTTTGGCAGGTATTTTTCTTATTTTTTGAAAAGTGTCTCCGTGAAGTTTCATGTCATTCCGAGAATGTTTGCTCCTGCACATAAATAACACCATGGTAATTCTGCTGAAAACAACGTCAGTCCAGGTTAGTTCCATTCAAATCATGCAAGTTAGAGTCCAAAACAAGGGCAAAAGTGTTTGGAAAAGTAGATACGTTGTAGACGTATCAACTCCCCCAAGCTTAAACCTTTGCTTGTCCTCAAGCAATTCAATTGACAAACTAAAAATGATAAAGAAAAACTTTTACAAACTCTGTTTGCTCTTGTTGTTGTAAATATGTAAAGCCAGCATTCAAGTTTTTAGCAAAGATTATAACTAACCACATTTGCAATAACGCATAGGTCTCAAGTTTACTCATATCAATAGTATAATCAACTACCGAGCCATAATAATAAATCTCGGATGAAAATACTTTCTCAAAACAATCATAATGATATAACAAGATGGTATCTCGCTAGCCCTTTCTGAGACTGCAAAACATAAATGCAGAGCACCTTTAAAGACCAAGGACTGACTAGACATTGTAATTCATGGTAAAATAGATCCAGTCAAGTCATACTCAATGTAAGCTAACAATAATGAATGCAAATGACAGCGGTGCTCTCCAACTGGTGCTTTTTAATAAGAGGATGATGACTCAGCATAGAAGTAAATAGATGGGCCCTTCGCAGAGGGAAGCAGGGATTTGTAGAGGTGCCACAACTCGGTTTTGAAACAGAGGTGAAAGATATTTTGAGCGGTACACTTTCATTGTCAACATAACAACCAAGAGATGGCGATATCTTCCATGCTACACACATTATAGGCGGTTCCCAAATAGAATGGTAAAGTTTGTACTCCCCCTTCACCACAAGCATCAATACATGGCTTGCTCGAAACAACGAGTGCCTCCAACTAACAAGAGTCCCAAGGGGAGTTTTGTTTGCAATTATTTTGATTTAGTTTGCATAAAGCATGGGACTGGGCATCCCGGTGACTAGCCATTTATCTCGTGAGTGAGGAGCGGAGTCCACTCCTCTTGAGAATAACCCGCCTAACATGGAAGATACAGACAGCCCTAGTTGATACATTAGCTATTCGAGCATACAAAACAGGATATTTATTTGAAGGTTTAGAGTTTGGCACATACAAATTTACTTGGAACGGCAGGTAGATACCGTATATAGGTAGGTATAGTGGACTCATGTGGAATAACTTTGGGGTTTAAGGGATTGGATGCACAAGCAGTATTCGCGCTTAGTACAGGTGAAGGCTAGCAAAAGACTGGGAAGCGACCAGCTAGAAAGCGACAATGGTCATGAACATGTATTAAAATTAATCAACACTGAATGCAAGCATGAGTAGGATATAATCCACCATGAACATAAATATCGTGAAGGCTATGTTGATTTTGTTTCAACTACATGCGTGAACATGTGCCAAGTCAAGTCACTTAAATCATTCAGAGGAGGATACCACCCTATCATACCACATCATAACCATTTTAATAGCATGTTGGCACACAAGGTAAACCATTATAACTCATAGCTAATCAAGCATGGCACAAGAAACTGTGATCTCTAGTTGTCATTGGAAACATGTTTATTCATAATAGGCTAAATCAGGAACGATGAACTAATCATATTTACAAAAACAAAAGAGGTTGAGTTCATACCAGATGTTCTCATCTCAGCTAGTCCATCATATATCATCATAATTGCCCTTCACTTACATGACCGAATGATGTGAATAATTATAATAGTGCACGTGCATTGGACTAAGCTGGAATCTGCAGGCATTCAATAAACAGGAGAAGACAAGGCAATATGGGCTCTTTTATCAGATCAACAATAATGCATATAAGAGCCACTTCAACAATTTAATTATGGTTTTCTCCTATCGACCCCCAAAGAAAAGAAAAGAAAAGAAATAAAACTATTTACACGGGAAAGCTCCCAACAAGCAAAAGAAGAACAGGAAATCTTTTGGGGTTTTCTTTTTAATTACTACTACAAGCATGGAAGGTAAACTAACTAAAAGCTACAACTAATTTTTTTGGTTTTTCTGAAGGTTTATTAAGCACACAAGAAGAAAGCATAAAAAGGAAATTAAACTAGCATGGATGATACAATGAAAAAGTATGAGCACCGACATCTAGCAATGAGTGTGTGAGCATAAATGTAATGTCGGTGAGAAATACGTACTCCCCCAAGCTTAGGATTTTGGCCTAAGTTGGTCTATGGCCACGGCTGGCCTGGCAGATATCCATAATAGTAGCTGGGGTCGTACTATGATGCAGCAGCTATCGCCTGCTGAGCTGCAGCATGGCGACGAGCGGCCTCCTCTCTCCTCTTGTACTCACATGCCTCCTCTCTGATAATAGTATATCCTCCTCTTGCCCGATAATCAAAGAAAGCAGGAGCAGGGAGAGTAATACGGACAACACGGCGTCTGTCAAAGATTAGTCGATACTGGAGAGGTGATTCGTTCCTCTCGACAAACTGGTGGTGAACCATAACATTAAAATCTAGATAGGCAGGAGGTAATTCAGTATCATCTTCGCGTACATCTATACCAAGAAAATTAGCTACGCGGGTTGCATAAATTCCTCCAAAGAAATCTCCATTATATCTATTAAGGTGCAACCTACGTGCAACAATGGCTCCCAAATTATAAGATTGGTCTCCTAACACAGCACTCCTAAGAATACTGAGATCGGGGACACACATGTGACATGCCTCATCTTTACCATTAATGAATCTACCTATGAAGAGAGCAAAATAATGTATAGCAGGAAAGTGAATGCTCCCTATGATAGCTTGTGTAATATCTCTAGATTCTCCCACATTTATATTAGCAAAAAATCTCTAAATTCAAATTTGCGAGGATCCCTTATACTACCCCATTGTGGAAGTTTGCATGCAGTGGTAAAATCCTCTAAGTCCATGGTATAAGATTTATCATAAAGATCAAACAGGACAGTTGGAGAATTGCGTGAAGTTGAAAATTCAAACCTCCTCAGAAAGGAACTAGTGATATTATGATACTGACTGCACTTCTCTTCCTCGAAGCTCACGAGATCAGCGTTACACAAATATGCGTTGAATTCTTCTTTTATTCCCACTCGATCCATAAAATTTTCAGAAGGCCACTCACAAGGACGCACTGGAGCGTCTCTTGGTTGGTCTTCGTCAGCATCGCGCATTGCAAGCCTGGGTCCTTACTTCCTTGAAGACCCACCTTGGAACATTTTCCTAAGCATTTTTATTCCTCTGAAAAATTCTGAATTATTTTAGTAACTTCAAAATAAAATTAAACCAAACTCAATAATAATGATAGTAATGTTGGGGAACGTAGCAGAAATTCAAAATTTTCCTACGTGTCACCAAGATCTATCTATGGAGAAACCAGCAACGAAGGGAAGGAGAGTGCATCTACATACCCTTGTAGATCGCTAAGCGGAAGCGTTCAAGAGAACGGGGTTGATGGAGTCGTACTCGTCGTGATCCAAATCACCGATGATCCTAGTGCCGAACGGACGGCACCTCCGTGTTCAACACACGTACAGCCCGGTGACGTCTCCCATGCCTTGATCCAGCAAAGAGAGAGGGAGAGGTTGAGGTAGACTCCATCCAGCAGCAGCACAACGGCGTGGTGGTGGTGGTGGAGGAGCGTGGTACTCCAGCAGGGCTTCGCCAAGCACCGCAAGAAACGAGGAGAAAGAGAGGCAGGGCTACGCCAACAAGAGGAGAGGAACTCGTGTGTTGTGGGCAGCCCAAAACTCAAGTATATATAGGGGAAGGGGAGGGGATGCGCCCCCACCTAGGGTTCCCTCCCTAGGGGTGGCGGCAGCCCCCTAGATCCCATCTAGGGGCGGCCAAGGGGAGGGGAGAGGGGGAGGTGCACCAGGGTGGGCCTTAGGGCCCATCTGCCCTAGGGTTTGCCCCCCTTCCCACTCCCTTGCGCCTTGGGCCTTGGTGGGGGGGCGCACCAGCCCACCTGGGGCTGGTCCCCTCCCACACTTGGCCCATGCAGCCCTCCGGGGCTAGTGGCCCCACTTGGTGGACCCCCGGGACCCTCCCGGTGGTCCCGGTACGTTACTGATAAAACCCGAAACTTTTCCGGTGACCAAAACAGGACTTCCTATATATAAATCTTTACCTCCGAACCATTCCAGAACTCCTCGTGACGTCCGGGATCTCATCCGGGACTCCGAACAACATTCGTTAACCACATACAAACTTCCTTTATAACCCTAGCATCATCGAACCTTAAGTGTGTAGACCCTACGAGTTCGGGAACCATGCAGACATGACCGAGACGTTCTCCGGTCAATAACCAACAGCGGGATCTGGATACCCATGTTGGCTCCCACATGCTCCACGATGATCTCATCGGATGAACCACGATGTCAAGGACTTAATCAATCCCGTATACAATTCCCTTTGTCTACCGGTACGATACTTGCCCGAGATTCGATCGTCGGTATCCCGATACCTTGTTCAATCTCGTTACCGGCAAGTCTCTTTACTCGTTCCGTAACACATCATCCCGTGATCAACTCCTTGGTCACATTGTGCACATTATGATGATGTCCTACCGAGTGGGCCCAGAGATACCTCTCCGTTTACACGGAGTGACAAATCCCAGTCTCGATTCGTGCCAACCCAACAGACACTTTCGGAGATACCTGTAGTGTACCTTTATAGCCACCCGGTTACATTGTGACATTTGGCACACCCAAAGTATTCCTACAGTATCCGGGAGTTGCACAATCTCATGGTCTAAGGAAACGATACTTGACATTAGAAAAGCTTTAGCATACGAACTACACGATCTTTGTGCTAGGCTTAGGATTGGGTCTTATCCATCACATCATTCTCCTAATGATGTGATCCCGTTATCAACGACATCCAATGTCCATGGTCAGGAAACCGTAACCATCTATTGATCAACGAGCTAGTCAACTAGAGGCTTACTAGGGACATGGTGTTGTCTATGTATCCACACATGTATCTGAGTTTCCTATCAATACAATTCTAGCATGGATAATAAACGATTATCATGAACAAGGAAATATAATAATAACCAATTTATTATTGCCTCTAGGGCATATTTCCAACAGTCTCCCACTTGCACTAGAGTCAATAATCCAGTTCACATCGATATGTGATTAACACTCAAGGTCACATCCCCATGTGACTAACACCCAAAGAGTTCTGGGTTTGATCATGTTATGCTTGTGTGAGAGGTTTCAGTCAACGGGTCTGCAACATTCAGATCCGTATGTACTTCGCAAATTTCTATGTCATCTTGTAGATGCAACTACTATGCTACATTTGGAGCCATTTCAAATAACTGTTCTACTTGGAGCTATTCTAAATTGTTGCTCCATTATACGTATCCGGTATCTCTACTCAGAGCTATCCGGATAGGTGTTAAGCTTGTATCGACGTAACTCTTTACGTCGAACTCTTTATCACCTCCATAACCGAGAAACATATCCTTATTCCTCTAAGGATAATTTTGACCACTATCTGGTGATCTACTCCTAGATTACCTTTGTACCCTCTTGCCAGATATGTGGCAAGGCACACATCAGGTGCGGCACTCAGCATGGCATACCGTATAAAGCCTATGACAAGCATAGGGGACGACCTTCGTCCTTCCTCTTTCTTCTGCCATGGTCAAGCTTTAAGTCTTAACTTCATACCTTACAACTCAGGCAAGAACTCCTTCTTTGACTGATCCATCTTGAACACCTTCAAGATCATGTCAAGGTATGTGCTCATTTGAAAGTACCATTAAGCATTTTGATCTATCCTTATAGATCTTGATGCTCAATGTTCAAGTAGCTTAATCCAGGCTTTCCATTGAAAAATACTTTCCAAATAACCCTATATGCTTTCCAGAAATTCTACGTCATTTCTGATCAACAATATGTCAACAACATATATTTATCAGAAATTCTATAGTGCTCCCACTCACTTCTTTGGAAATACAAGTTTCTCATAAACTTTGTATACACCCAAAACTTTGATCATCTTATCAAAGCATACATTCCAACTCCGAGATGCTTACTCCAGTCCTTAGAAGGATTGCTGGAGCTTTGCATACTTGTTAGCATCTTTCAGGATTGACAAAACCTTCCGGTTGTATCACATACAACCTTTCCTCAAAAATCGTCGAGGAAACAATGGTTTTTGGCATGCTAACTGCAAGATTTCATAAAGATTGCAGTAATTGCTAATATAATTCCAACAGACTCTTAGCATTGCTACGAGTGAGAAAGTCTCATCGTAGTCAACTCCTTGAACTTGTCGGAAAACATCTTAACGACAAGTCGAGCTTTCTTAATGGTGATACTTGCCATCATTGTCCATCTTCCTTTTAAAAATCCATCTGTACTCAACAGCCTTACAACCATCGAGTAGTTCTTCCAAAGTCTACACTTTGTTTTCATATATGGATCCTCTCTCGGATTATATGGCCTCGAGCCATTTTGGAATCCAGGCCCACCATCGCTTCTCCATAGCTCGTAGGTTCATTGTTGTCTAGCAACATGACTTTCAAGACAGGATTACGTACCACTCTGAAGTAGTACGCTTCCTTGTCATCCTATGAGGTTTGGTAGTGACTTGATCTGAAGTTTCATGATCACTATCATAAGCTTCCACTTCAATTGGTGTAGGTGCCACAGGAACAACTTCCTGTGCCCTGCCACACACTATTTGAAGAGACGGTTCAATAACCAAATCAAGTCTCCACCATCCTCCCACTCAATTCTTTCGAAAGAAACTTTTCCTCGAGAAAGGACCCGATTCTAGAAACAATCCCTTATTTCTTTCGAATCTGAGACAGGAGGTATACCCAATTGTCTTGGGTGTCCTATGAAGATGCATTTATCCGCTTTGGGTTCGAGCTTATCAGCCTGAAACTTTTCCACATAAGCGTCGCAGCCCCAAACTTTTAAGAACTGACAGCTTAGGTTTCTCTAAACCATAGTTCATACGGTGTCATCTCATCGGAATTACATGGTGCCCTATTTAAAGTGAATGTGGTTGTCTCTAATGCCTAACCCATAAACTATCGTGGTAATTCGATAAGAGACATCATGGTATGCAACATATCCAATAGGGTTCAGTTATGATGTTCGGACACACCATCACACTATGGTGTTCCAGGCTATATTAGTTGTGAAACAATTTCCACAATGTCTTAATTCTGTGCCAAACTCGTAATTCAGATATTCATCTCTATGATCATATCATAGATATTTTATCCTCTTGTCACGACGATCTTTCAACTTCACCCTGAAATTACTTGAACCTTTCAATAATTCAGACACGTGATTCATCAAGTAAATATACTCAACATCTACTCAAATCATCTGTGAAGTAAGAACATAACGATATCCACTACACGCCTCAGCACTCATTGGACTGCACACATCAAAATGTACTACTTCCAACAAGTTGCTTTCTAGTTCCATTTTACTGAAAACGAGGCTTTCAGTCATCTTGCCCATGTGGTATGATTTGCATGTCTCAAGTGATTCAAAATCAAGTGAGTCCAAACGGTCCATTTGCATGGAGTTTCTTTATGCATATACACCAATAGACATGGTTCGCATGTCTCAAACTTTTCAAAACGAGTGAGCCCAAAGATCCATCAACATGGAGCTTCTTCATGCGTTTTATACCGATATGACTTACGTGGCAGTGCCACAAGTAGGTGGTACTATCATTACTATCTTATATCTTTTGGCATGAACATGTGTATCACTACGATCGATATTCAATAAACCATTCATTTTAGGTGCAAGACCATTGAAGGTATTATTCAAATAAACAGAGTAACCATTATTCTCCTTAAATGAATAACCGTATTGCGATAGACATAATCCAATCATGTCTATGCTCAACGCAAACACCAATCTCGATGGTAGAGGGAGCGTGCGATGCTTGATCTCATCAAGCTTGGAAAAACTTCCAACACATATCGCTAGCTCACCTTTAGCTAGTCTCCGTTTACTCCGCAGCCTTTTATTTCGAGTTTACTAACATTTAGCAACCGAACCGGTATCTAATACCATGGTGCTACTAGTAGTACTAGTAAAGTACACATTAACACAATGTATATCCAATATACTTCTATCGACCTTGCCAGCCTTCTCATCTACCAAGTATCTAGGGTAATTCTGCTCCAGTGGCTGTTTCCCTTATTACAGAAGCACTTAGTTTCGGGTTTGGGTTCAACCTTGGGTTTCTTCACTAGAGCAGCAGCTGATTTGTCGTTTCATGAAGTATCCCTTGCCCTTTCCCTTCTTGAAACTAGTGGTTTCACCAACCATGAACAATTGATGCTCCTTCTTGATTTCTACTTTTGTGGTGTCAAACATCGCGAATATCTCAAGGATCATCATATATGTCCCTGATATATTATAGTTCATCATGAAGCTCTAGCAGCTTGGTGGTAATGACTTCAGAGAACTATCACTATTTCATCTGGAAGTTCAACTCCCACTTGATTCAAGCGATTGTTGTACTCGGACAATCTGAGCACAAGCTCAACAATTGAGCTTTTCTCCCTTAGTTTGCAGGCTAAGAAAATCATCGGAGGTCTTATACCTCTCGACGTGGGCACGAGCCTAAAATCCCAATTTCAGCCCTCGAAACATCTCATATGTTTCGCGACGTTTCAAAACGTCTTCGGTGCCTCAACTCTAAACCGTTTAACTGAACTATCACATAGTTATCAAAATGTGTATGTCAGATGTTCGCAACATCCACAGATGACGTTCGAGGTTCAGCACACTAAGCGGTGCATTAAGGACACAAGCCTTCTATGAAGCAATGAGGACAATCCTCAGTTTATGGACCTAGTCCGCATAATTGCTACTATCAACTTTCAACTAAATTTTCTCTAGGAACATGTCTAAACAGTAGAACTGAAGCGCGAGCTACAACATAATTTGCGAAGACCTTTTGACTATGTTTAGGATAATTAAGTTCATCTTATGAACTCCCACTCAGATAGACATCCCTCTAGTCATCTAAGTGATTACATGATCCGAGTCAACTAGGCCGTGTCCGATCATCACGTGAGACGGACTAGTCAACATCGGTGAATATCTTCATGTTGATTGTATCTACCATATGACTCATGCTCGACCTTTCGGTCTCTTGTGTTCCGAGGCCATGTCTGTACATGCTAGGCTCGTCAAGTCAACCTAAGTGTTTTGCATGTGTTCCGAGGCCATGTCTGTACATGCTAGGCTCGTCAACACCGGTTGTATTCGAACGTAAGAATCTATCACACCCGATCATCACGTGGTGCTTCGAAACGACGAACTTTCGCAACGTTGCACAGTTAGGGGGAACACTTTCTTGAAATTTTAATGAGGGATCATCTTATTTAAGCTACCGTCGTTCTAAGCAAATAAGATGTAAAACATGATAAACATCACATGAAATCAAATAGTGACATGATATGGCCAATATCATTTGCTCCTTTTGATCTCCATCTTCGGGGCTCCATGATCATCGTTGTCACCGGCATGACACCATGATCTCCATCATCGTGTCCTCAGGAAGTTGTCTCGCCAACTATTACTTCTACTACTACAGCTAATGGTTAGCAATAAAGTAAAGTAATTACATGACGTTTATATTGACACGCAGGTCATAAATAAATTAAGACAACTCCTATGGCTCCTGCCGGTTGTCATACTCATCGACATGCAAGTCGTGATTCCTATTACAAGAACATGATCATCTCATACATCACATATATCATTCATCACATCCTTTGGCCATATCACATCACATAGCATACCCTGCAAAAACAAGTTAGACGTCCTCTAATTGTTGTTTGCATGTTTTACGTGGCTGCTATGGGTTTCTAGCAAGAACGTTTCTTACCTACGCAAAGACCACAACGTGATATGCCAATTGGTATTTACCCTTCATAAGTCCCTTTTCATCGAATCCGATCCGACTAAAGTGGGAGAGACAGACACCCGCCAGCCACCTTATGCAACTAGTGCATGTCAGTCGGTGGAACCGGTCTCACGTAAGCGTACGTGTAAGGTTGGTCCGGGCCGCTTCATCCCACAATGCCGCCGAATCAAGATTGGACTAGTAACGGTAAGCATATTGAACAAAATCAACGCCCACAACTACTTTGTGTTCTACTCGTGCATAGAAACTATGCAATAGACCTAGCTCATGATGCCACTGTTGGGGAACGTAGCAGAAATTCAAAATTTTCCTACGTGTCACCAAGATCTATCTATGGAGAAACCAGCAACGAAGGGAAGGAGAGTGCATCTACATACCCTTGTAGATCGCTAAGCGGAAGCGTTCAAGAGAACGGGGTTGATGGATTCGTACTCGTCATGATCCAAATCATCGATGATCCTAGTGCCGAACGGACGACACCTCCGTGTTCAACACACGTACAGCCCGGTGACGTCTCCCATGCCTTGATCCAGCAAGGAGAGAGGGAGAGGTTGAGGTAGACTCCATCCAGCAGCAGCACAACGGCGTGGTGGTGGTGGAGGAGCATGGTACTCCAGCAGGGCTTCGCCAAGCACCGCAAGAAACGAGGAGAAAGAGAGTTAGGGCTACGCCAACAAGAGGAGAGGAACTCGTGTGTTGTGGGCAGCCCAAAACTCAAGTATATATAGGGGAAGGGGAGGGGCTGCGCCCCCACCTAGGGTTCCCTCCCTAGGGGTGGCGGCAGCCCCCTAGATCCCATCTAGGGGCGGCCAAGGGGAGGGGAGAGGGGGAGGCGCACCAGGGTGGGCCTTAGGGCCCATCTGCCCTAGGGTTTGCCCCCCCTTCCCACTCCCTTGCGCCTTGGGCCTTGGTGGGGGGGCGCACCAGCCCACCTGGGGCTGGTCCCCTCCCACACTTGGCCCATGCAGCCCTCCGGGGCTGGTGGCCCCACTTGGTGGACCCCCGGGACCCTCCCGGTGGTCCCGATACGTTACCGATAAAACCCGAAACTTTTCCGGTGACCAAAACAGGACTTCCTATATATAAATCTTTACCTCCGGACCATTCCGGAACTCCTCGTGACATCCGGGATCTCATCCAGGACTCCAAAAAACATTCATTAACCACATACAAACTTCCTTTATAACCCTAGCGTCATCGAACCTTAAGTGTGTAGAACCTACGGGTTCGGGAACCATGCAGATATGACCGAGACGTTCTCCGGTCAATAATCAACAGCGGGATCTGGATACCCATGTTGGCTCCCATATGCTCCACGATGATCTCATCGGATGAACCACGATGTCAAGGACTTAATCAATCTTATATACAATTCCCTTTGTCTATCGGTACGATACTTGCCCGAGATTCAATCGTCGGTATCCCGATACCTTGTTCAATCTCGTTACCGGCAAGTCTCTTTACTCGTTCCGTAACACATCATCTTGTGATCAACTCCTTGGTCACATTGTGCACATTATGATGATGTCCTACCGAGTGGGCCCAGAGATACCTCTCTGTTTACACGGAGTGACAAATCCCAGTCTCGATTCGTGCCAACCCAAAAGACACTTTCGGAGATACCTGTAGTGTACCTTTATAGCCACCCAGTTACGTTGTGATGTTTGGCACACCCAAAGTATTCCTACGGTATCCGGGAGTTGCACAATCTCATGGTCTAAGGAAACGATACTTGACATTAGAAAAGCTTTAGCATACGAACTACACGATCTTTGTGCTAGGCTTAGGATTGGGTCTTGTCCATCACATCATTCTCCTAATGATGTGATCCCGTTATCAACAACATCCAATGTCCATGGTCAGGAAACCGTAACCATCTATTGATCAACGAGCTAGTCAACTAGAGGCTTACTAGGGACATGGTGTTGTGTATGTATCCACACATGTATCTGAGTATCCTATCAATACAATTCTAGCATGGATAATAAACGATTATCATGAACAAGGAAATATAATAATAACCAATTTATTATTGCCTCTAGGGCATATTTCCAACAAGTAACTACTCCTACAAGTGCCTAGGGCATATATCATGCATCAAAACTACTTTTGACCATATAAATTTGACATGCAAGATCAAGAACAGGGTCACCTAAGCAGCAAAAATTTGCAATGAATAAAGCACTAGAACAAAAACTAATTGGACCAATGGAGGAGTCACATACCAAGGAACAATCTCCCCAAGCAGTTTTGTGAGAGGTGCTTTGAGCAAGGAGATCGAAAATGGCAGCAAAACGAGCTTGGACTCGGGTTTGAGCTGGTTATTCGTGTTTGGGGGAGGAAGAAGGAGTGTATGGGTGAAAGGATAAGTGGAGGACGGCCACCGTGGGCCCACGAGGCACGGGGCGCGCCATAGAGGGGTGGGCGCGCCCTCCACCCTCGTGGGCAGGTGGTTGACCCCCCTGGTGTGTTCTCAGTTCCATAAATCCTCAAATATTCTAGAAAAAATCATATTTAATTTTTATATTGCACGGATAATCAGATAACAGACAGAAAAATATTTATTTTTATTTTATTTAATATAAATAACAGAAAGTAAAAGTGGGGTACAGAAGGTTGTGCCTTCTAGTTTCATCCATCTCATGATCATCAAAAGGAATCCACTAACAAGGTTGATAAATTCTTGTTAACAAACTCATTCCGAATAACATGGAACCGGAGAAATTTCGAATAACACTATGTTACCTCAACGGGGATATGCACATCCCCAATAATAAGATTATCATATTTCTTCTTGACAGTAGGAAGAGGAAATTCAAAACCTCCAAATATAATCGATGGAATTTTTCCAATAGAGTTGATACTATGAACTTGAGGTTGTCTCCTCGGTAAGTGTACCGTATGCTCATGACCATTAACATGAAAAGTGGCATTGCCTTTAGTGCAATCAATAACAGCCCCTGCAGTATTCAAAAAGGGTCTTCCAAGAATAATAGACATACTATCGTCCTCGGGAATATCAAGAATAACAAAGTTTGTTAAAATACTAACATTTGCAACTACAACAGGCACATCCTCACAAATACCGACAGGTATAGCAGTTGATTTATCAGCCATTTGCAAGGATATTTCAGTAGGTGTCAACTTATTCAAATCAAGTCTACGATACAAAGAGAGAGGCATAACACTAACATCGGCTCCAAGATCACATAAAGCAGTTTTAACATAGTTTCTTTTAATAGAGCATGGTATAGTGGGTACACCGGGATATCCAAGTTTCTTTGGTATTCCACCCTTAAAAGTATAACTAGCAAGCATAGTGGAAATTTCAGCTTTCGATATCTTTCTTTTATTTGTAATAATATCTTTCATGTACTTGGCATAAGGATTTGTTTTGAGCATATCGGTTAATCGCATACGCAAAAAGATAGGTCTAATCATTTCAGCAAAGCGCTCAAAATCCTCATCATCCTTTTTCTTGGATGGTTTGGGAGGAAAAGGCATGGGTTTCTGAACCCATGGTTCTCTTTCTTTACCATGTTTCCTAGCAACAAAGTCTTTCTTATCATAACGTTGATTCTTTGATTGTGGGTTATCAAGATCAACAACAGGTTCAATTTCTATATCATTATCATTACTAGGTTGATCATCATCATGAATATTAGTATTAGCATTATCACTAGTTTCAGGTTCATTACCAGCTTGAGTTTCAGCATCAGAAATAGAAATATCATTTGGATTCTCAGGTGTTTCAGTAATAGGATCACTAGAAGCATGCAAAGTCCTATCATTTTTCTTTTTCTTCCTTTTAGAAGGACTAGGTGCATTTATATTATTTCTCTGAGAATCTTGCTCAATTCTCTTCGGATGGCCTTCAGGATACAAAGGTTCTTGAGTCATTCTACCAGTTCTAGTAGCCACTCTAACAGCATTATCATTATCTTTACTATTCAATTCATTGAGCAAATCATTTTGAGCTTTAAGTACTTGTTCTACTTGAGTGGTAACCATAGAAGCATGTTTACTAATAAGTTTAAGTTCACCTTTGACATTAGCTATATAATCACCCAAGTGTCCAAGAATATTTGAATTGTATTTCAATTGTCTACCAAAATAAGCATTAAAGTCTTCTTGCTTAGCCATAAATTTATCAAACTCATCTAAGCATGGGCTAGCAAATTTAGTAAATGGGATTATATCTTTATCATATCTATAGAGAGAATTTACCTTTACTACCTGTGTCGGGTTATCAAGACCATGAGTTTCTTCAACAGGTAATGGATTATGATTATATGTTTCTTCAACAGGCGGTAAATTAAGACCATGTATTTCTTCAATAGGAGGTAAATTCTTAACATCTTCAGCTTTAATACCTTTTTCTTTCATAAATTTATTTGCCTCTTGCATATCTTCAGGACTGAGAAATAGAATACCCCTCTTCTTCGGAGTTGGCTTAGGAATAGGCTCGGGAATTGGCTCCGGAGGTGTCCAATTATTTTCATCTGTCAACATATTATTCAATAGAATTTCAGCTTCATCGGGTGTTCTTTCCCTGAAAACAGAACCAGCACAACTATCCAGGTAATCTCTAGAGGCATCGGTTAGTCCATTATAAAAGATGTCAAGTATTTCATTTTTCTTAAGAGGATGATCAGGCAAAGCAATAAGTAATTGGAGAAACCTCCCCCAAGCTTGTGGGAGACTCTCTTCTTCAATTTGCACAAAATTGTATATTTCCCTTAAAGCAGCTTGTTTCTTATGAGCAGGGAAATATTTAGCAGAGAAGTAATAAATCATATCCTGGGGACTATGCACACAACCAGGATCAAGAGAATTAAACCATATCTTAGCATCACCCTTTAATGAGAACGGAAATATTTTAAGGATATAAAAGTAGCGAGTTCTCTCATCTTTAGTGAATAGGGTGGCTATATCATTCAATTTAGTAAGATGTGCCACAACAGTTTCAGATTCATAACCATGAAAAGGATCAGATTCAACCAAGTTAATTATATCAGGATCAACAGAGAATTCATAATCCTTATCGGTAACAAATATAGGTGAAGTAGCAAAAGCAGGGTCAGGTTTCATTCTAGCATTTCGAGATTGCTTACTCCATTTAGCTAATAATTTTTGAAGTTCAGTTCTATTTCTGCAAGCTAAAATGGCTAAAGAAGCATCTTGATCAAAAACATAACCCTTAGGAATGGCAAGTGGTTCTTCATCATCACTTTCATCAGTATCATCAGATTCAATATTTTCAATTTCTCTAGCCCTAGCAAGTTGTTCATCAAGAAAATCACTAAGTGGCGTAGTAGTATCAGGCATAGAGGTAGTTTCATCATAAGTATCATCCACAAAAGAAGTGGCATCATCAATAACATGCGACATATCAGAATGAATAGCAGAAGCAGGTGTAGGTGTCGCAAACTTACTCATAACAGAAGGTGAATCAAGTGTAGAGCTAGATGGAAGTTCCTTACCTCCCCTCATAGTTGAGGGATAGATCTTGGTTTTTGGATCTATCAAGTTCTTCATAATGATAAGCAGATATATATCCCAAGTGACTCAAAGAATAGAGCTATGCTCCCCGGCAACGGCGCCAGAAAATAGTCTTGATAACCCACAAGTATAAGGGATCACAGAAGTTTTCGAGGGTAGAGTATTCAACCCAAATTTATTGATTCGACACAAGGGGAGCCAAAGAATATTCTCAAGTATTAGCAGCTGAGTTGTCAATTCAACCACACCAGGAAACTTAATATCTGCAGCGAAGTATTTAGTAGCAAAGTAATATGATAGAAGTGATAACGGTAACAAAAGGTAATAGTAGTAAAAGCAATGTTTTTGGTATTTTGTAGTGATGATAGCAATGGCAACGGAAAAGTAAATAAGCGGAGAACAATATATGGAAAGCTCGTAGGCAATGGATCGGTGATGGAGAATTATGCAGGATGCGGTTCATCATGTAACAATCATAACCTAGGGTGACACAGAACTAGCTCCAGTTCATTGATATAATGCAGGCATGTATTCCGAATATAGTCATACATGCTTATGGAAAAGAACTTGCATGACATCTTTTGTCCTACCCTCCCATGGCAGCGGGGTCCTTACGGAAACTAAGGGATATTAAGGCCTCCTTTTAATAGAGAACCGGAACAAAGCATTAACACATAGTGAATACATGAACTCCTCAAACTACGGTCATCATCGGTAAGTATCCCAATTATTGTCACTTCGGGGTTAACGGATCATAACACATAATAGGTGACTATAGACTTGCAAGATAGGATCAAGAACACTCATATATTGATGACAACATAATAGGTTGAGATCTGAAATCATGGCACTCGGGCCCTAGTGACAAGCATTAAGCATAGCAAAGTCATAGCAACATCAATCTCAGAACATAGTGGACACTAGGGATCAAACCCTAACAAAACTAACCTGATTACATGATAGATCCCATCCAACCCATCACCGTCCAGCAAGCCTACAATGGAATTACTCACGCACGGCGGTGAGCATCATGAAATTGGTGATGGAGGATGGTTGATGATGACGATGGCGACGGATTCCCCTCTCCGGAGCCCCGAACGGACTCCAGATCAGCCCTCCCGAGAGGTTTTAGGGCTTGGCGGCGGCTCCGTATCGTAAAACGCGATGATTTCTTCTCTCCAGTTTTTTTCTCCCCGAAACTCAATATATGGAGGTGGAGGTGGAGTCGGAGAGGCAACAGGGGGCCCACGAGGTAGGCGGCACGCCCCCCACCCTTGTGGAAAGGTGGTGACCCCCTGGCCTTCATCTTTGGCAGGTATTTTTCTTATTTTCTGAAAAGTGTCTCCGTGAAGTTTCAGGTCATTCCGAGAACGTTTGCTCCTGCACATAAATAACACCATGGTAATTCTGCTGAAAACACCGTCAGTCTGGGTTAGTTCCATTCAAATCATGCAAGTTAGAGTCCAAAACAAGGGCAAAAGTGTTTGGAAAAGTAGATACATTGGAGACATATCAGCATGTCATTAGGATCAGAAGAAACACTCTTATTAGCAAACAATTTCATGAGTTCATCCATCTTTCCACTCAAAACTATCGGATCACGGGTTCCGGCAGACCCTTAAGGTTCGAACACTGGGGTGCGCGCGGAGATCACGCCTTCTACCTCTCCGTCTCGCAAGGATCTAAACTTCTAAAAGATCTGCACAAGGAACACAAGATTTATACTGGTTCGGGCCACCATTGTGGTGTAATACCCTACTCCAGTGTGTGGTGGGTGGATTGCCTCCTGGGGCTTATGATGATGAACAATACAAGGAAGAACAGCCTCGCGAGGGTCTGTTCTTGGCTGGGGTGATGAACTGCTAGGAGGAGTTCAGCCACCTTTCTCTCTCTCTCTCTTAGACGAGATGATGATCCTCCCTACCCTAGGGGTGGCTAGTCCTATTTATAGGTAAAGGCCCTGGGCCTCTTCCCAAATATTGAGCAGGAAGGGCGCCAACAACCGGCCAATTCGAAGGGGAACATCTAGTACACTTATCCTGACAAAAGCAGTCTTCGCCTGCCAAAGGCTCTGGTGATGACGCCGTTATGGGCTCCATGGTGACCTCCATCTCTTAGTCCTCCTGGTCTTGGTCTCGTTGCACCGAAATGGCAACCTTTGTCTGATGCCTCGGTACTCCGCGGCTGCGCTTGCCCCCTTTGCACCAAAGAGGAAAGAAGGACGCTGCGCGCGCTGGCGCCCGCCTGGCACCCTGAGTCGTCATGGCTTGCGTCATGGGCACCTCGCGAGGTACCCCGCCTTGATCTCTCCGCCTCCTCGCGAGCCAGCCCGATGAGGCTGTGCCTGAGGATGCGCCGTGTCATCCGCCCCGCGAGGGTCTTGAGCCTTGTGTTGATGAAGATGGGCCGCACTGGGCCCCCATTTGAGCCACGCCACAGGCCGCAGGCAGGCAAGTCTGGGGACCCCCGTTCCCAGAACACCGATAGTAGCCCCCGGGCCCAAGGCGCGCATGGACTTGGCCGTGCCGAGAGGCGAAAGGGCAAGGGCGAAGCGCCATGGGCCCTAACAGCCTGCGGCCTCGGGCGCCGCGTGGCGGTTGATTGGACGCAAGCGCTTCAGCAACCGCGCAGGTTGATAAGGGAGCGGCATCTGCCCAGACTTTGCCGTTTGCTTTCTCCGGTTGCTGCTTAGATCCACTTTCTTGCGTCTCCCCTTTCTTCCTCCAAATTTCTAGATCTACTCCGGCTGCGCGACCTAGGAAGCCATGGCGCCTCGCCAGCCTCCGGCCGAAGCTTGGTGTTCTCCTGCCGCGTGCGCGGGCTTCGTCGCGTATGGCGGCACCATTACCATCTCGAATCCCGGGAAGAGGGTTGAGGGCTTCAGGAGCAAGTGGGTCTTGGTAGATGCCGGGTGCATCCACCCTCGGCTGATCTTGCCCGCGGAGCAGCCCGCGAGCTCCAGCGACTGGTGCCGAGCGGAGCTCACGGACCCCCGCGCGAAACTGGTGTTGGAGAAGATGGATGCGGACCTGAGGCCGGTCAGCACGGCGGCGGCGAAGTTGACCGGTACGTCGCTGCTGAAGGAGTTCCTGGAGCACCAGCTGGCTCCACTCCGGCGGTACTCTCCTCCAATGTGGAGGCCTCATCCGAGCCCCGCGGCTGTGGACGACGAGGATGTGACCGCGGTTCTTCAATCTCTGGTCAGGGGCGAGGTGGCAAGGTTGAAGGGCGCTCCCAAGCCCTTGTTCCTTCGCGACGACTGGGGGCAGGTGGTGAAGTCCATGCCTGTTTTTAACGGGGACGGGCTCGTGCCCGTGGCGGCTTTCGAAGGACCGGTGGATGTGCCCTCCGGCGACTCCAGCAAGGAGGAGGACGAAGAGGAGCGAGGAGAGGGGCCCGACTCTGGGGCGACCGATGGAGAGTCGAGGGCTCCCCTCCCCCGGCGGACGTCCCGTACTCTCCGCCTTTCGCTGAGCGATGATGATGACGATGATGACGATGACGTGCTGGGTACCGGGAGCTCGCCCTCGATCCCGAAGAAGGACAGGACCGGGCTGATCTCCCGCGAGTCTGCCCCTGCCCCGAGGCAGTCCGCAGACGCGCCTTCTGCTTCCGAGGTTGACCCTTCCAGCCGGCTGTCAGGATTCAAGTTGGGCCGGAGGCTGCCCGAGCTCATCGGCAATGACCCGTAAGCGCTTGATCCTTGATCATTTGTTTCTCGTTCCGCCGACGAGGCTTGATGATTGCTTCTCTTGAATAGGCTGGCACCCATGGCGAAGAAGCCGAAGGGAGCTCCTGAGGCTCCATCCGCGGCAACGCCTCCGCCTGTGGAGGGGGGTGACCGCGGCGCGCGGGCTTCTCCTGCCCGGTCGCCCTCGGGAGGCCTGGCCAAGCTGGCTGGGGCGAGCTCAGCCCCCATGGCCCAAGTGACTCCTGAGGTGCCCTCGTCTGGCGCCGCTGCTACGGCTGTGGAGGCGCAGCAGACTCCGCCTCGGGACACTGCGGCCTCACCGCCGCTACTTTCTCCTCCCGTTCCACCGACCGTTGCTTCCCCAACTCCTCCTGTTGTCTTGGAGCGCACCGATGTTTCTCTGCCTTCCTCTTCCATCCTAGAGCGTGCCATTGCTGAACTGGACCGGCTGTGGCAGGATCTTCTCGGCGCCGACCCTCGCCTGGTGGCCGGGCGCCTGGAACTGGCTTTGGGGTGGATTCGCTCTGATGCTTCAATTCGGGCGGCGTTGGTTCAGGCCTCAACGGCCTGTGACGGAGAGAGGGAGGCCACCCTCGAGGCGAAGGCTGCCCGAGACGCGGCCCTAGGAGAGGTGGTTGAAGTCCGCGGTCGTTGCAAGGCGCTGGAGGACGAGCTGCAAGGCCTGCGGGGCCAGCTCGCGGAGGAGGTTCGTCTTCGCGAGGATCAAGAAGAAAGCATGAAGGCTCGCGAGGCGGCGCTCGAGGACCGGGAGGCCAAGCTCAAGAAGCGCCGTGACCGCTTAGGCGCGCTGAAGAAGGAGCTGGAGATGACGAAGGCCGAGCTGGACGCCAAGGCTCGGGTCCTCGCCGAGGATCGCGTGGCCTTCGCGAACATGGAGAAAGATGCCCGCGCTTCGCTGAAGACGCTTTACGAGAGCGGCCTGGACAGCCCGCTAGCCGGTGACGGGGACGGCCCCGCCAAGCTGCTTCCTTTCCTGGTTAAGGCCCTTGGGGATGTCGCCCTTGGCATCGGCCCTACGGCCGAGGCCGAGGCGCGCGTCCTGTCTTCTGCTGCGCTGACGCGGGTCTTCGCCCACATCTACCTTCGCGATCCCAATGCCGACCTCGATGGCCTGCTGGAACCGGTGAGCGGCGAGGGTGCTGCCGCCGCTGTCGAAGCCGTGAAGGGGCGCGCGGAGGCGCTGCTGGGGAAGTTCCGGGCCTTCAGCACCAGGCCAAAGCAAGGCGCTGCCGGCCCTGCTGCTCCATGAGGCGAAGCCACTCCACACAGCTTCACCGCCGACGAGTGACTCCGTTCCATCCCTGTTCTTCTTTCAATTCCTGCACATGCATCACGCCTCGGGGAGGCATTTAAACTTGCGTTTGGTACTAAGACGACAGTATGGGTTGTAATATTTGCTTTTAAATTCCTTGAATTTTATGCTTTTCTTCCCTACTTGCTTGTGTTCTACGCCGGCAGAGCCCGGCCCAGCGCGTGCCTCACCCAGCATTAGCCCCGACCGGAAACCAGGACGGGACCAAAGGAGTGAGGGGCTACGTGACAAGTTAGGCTCCTGAGTCGCGATGCTCAGGAGTCCCCCTTGGCGTGCGAACAACAAGTAGGGAGGCGTGATGTAGGTGTATCTTCCGTTCTACGTCTGCAGAGCCCGACTCCGCGCGTACCTCACCCAGCATAGCCTTTCGGAACTAAGGAGTGAGGGGCTACGAAGTCAGTTAGGCTCCTGAGTCGCGATGCTCAGGAGTCCCCCTTGACGCGCGAACAGCGAGCGATGAGGTGAAATGTAAGCGGGGCCACCGTTCTACGTCTGCAGGGCCCGGCCCCGCGCGTGCCTCACCCAGCATAGCCTTTCGGAACTAAGGAGTGAGGGGCTACGGGACCAGTTAGGCCCCTGAGTCGCGATGCTCAGGGGTCCCCCTTGACGCGCAAACGGCCTTCATACCTTGGCTCCGCTCGGGGAGAGACGCGCGACGAACTAGGCCCGAGGGGCCTGGCTGGGCGGCGTATGTCTGGGCGTGACCCAGTCGTAGGCCCCGTGCCTAGCCCCCTCACGCGGCACTCCCGAGGGGAGGCGTTGCGATGAGGCCAGCCACTGAGCTCTGGGCTCCCTGAAGTTAATGCGGCCCGGAGGCCACCCTCAGTTGTTTATCACCAGCGCGGAGCATAGCGCTTCCGTATGTGTACGGGCATAGCCGCTCCTCGGCAGTGTCATCAGCCAGCGCGGAGCATGGTGCTTCCACTGGTACGTGGGAGGGGGCTCCCCTCCGGGAGGAGCCCCCGGGGCGTGTACAGCCCCGCCCTGACACGTGGCCGGCACGGTAGGGCTAGGTGAGGTGTATCTGGGCACCCGTGAGCCAGCACGGGACTCACGAGGCCCTACCTCTAGGCGGGTTGCGCCTGGCACTGGGCCGTATCTTGAGATGTGTCCCTGCAAAATTTGGTTAGATGCCGGTACTCTACGTCCTCGGGTCCCGGCCCTCGAGCTTGTCTCAGCCGTCACTGGTATGCCAGGTCGCGATGCCGTGGACAAGGCCAGAGGGTGAGGGCTGGAGAGCCAGTAAGAGCCCTGAGTCGCGATGCTCAGGCACCCCCCCTTTAACGTGCAAGTGGTCGACATGGAGAAGAAGGGATCCCGCGGACGGGCATCAAGCAATCAAGCATGATAGGCGAATGCATAGTTGGAAATAAACGCGAGGGAGATACACGCCGCTGGGCCTAGCCCCAGTGGCTTGGGGATGATGCAGCCCGAGGGGCGCCCCCAACAAGGCAAACTAACGACCGAAAAATAAAGGCAGATACATGCCGCAGGGACGGACCCACGTGGCCTGGGAGTGATGCAACCCTGGGAGGGCGCTCCCAGCTGGGAATGAGGCTTGAAAGATGTCACCTGAGGATGTCGTCAGTGAAGTGGCGTTGGTGCAGCAGACTCAGTGGGTTGTGGAAGCCGATCCTCACGAGCCCCCAGGCCCCGGGGCCTCGGGAGGCTCCGGAGGCACTGGTGACTCCTCGCTAGCTGTCTTCATCTCCGCCAGGGCCGCGGAACACCTATCTTCCTGAGCCTCCATGATGCCCCTCATGAGGCGCTGGTACGCCGCAGCCATGCTCGGCAGGCCGTAAGGCATGCGAACATAGTTGTGGGGTGGACCCCCGCAGCGCCCCACTTGTGAGGGACAGAGACGCTCCGTCGTGGCGATCTGATTGAACCCTGGTACGTCGACGCAGACGCGCAGCCCACCATCCTCGCCTGGATGTGGGGCCACACCTGGTGGACGACGGCAACCTCTCATGATCCTTGACTCCTGTAGTTCCTGAATGGCCTCGTTAACGAACTCATGCTGGTCTGACCTTCCTTGCCTGGCTCCTTCTCGAGGGAAACGTGCTTCGAAGCACGCCTCCACATGGTGCCCAAGCACCTCCCTCGTGACCCTGGCTAGGTCGGTGGCCCTCCAGGTGACAGCCCCCGAGCCCTGCCTGAGGAGGGCGCCGGGCGCGCTTTCCTATGCGATGGAAGGAGGGTCCTCCCGGGCAGACACGGGCCCTGAGGGGCCTGCCTCCTGAGGGGCTGAGCCTGACGACGTCTTCTTCTTCTTGGGGGTGGTTTCAGGAAGCCTCCTGCTTCCGCGATCTAGGTCTTCTAGCGATGCGGCCTGAAAAGCTCGCTCCAGGGAACACACTGCATCCTTCTCTTCACAGGGCACCGTGATGACGCCGCCACTTCCTGGCATCTTGAGGACGTTGTAGCCGTGGTGAGTCACGGCCATGAACTTGGCCAGCACTGGGTATCCGAGGATGGCGTTGTACGGCAGGCGGATGTGGGCGACGTCGAAGTCGATGAGCTCGGTGCGGTAGTTGCTGCGGGCCCCGAAGGTGACAGGGAGGCGGACCTGCCCGATCGGGACTGTGGAACCGTCGGTGACTCCGAAGAAAGGCTTGGTTGGCTGAAGCTGATCATAGGGCACTTGGAGGTTGTTGAATGTTTCCACGGACAGGACGTTGAGCCCTGCCCCTCCGTCGATGAGGGTCCTGGTGACCAGCACGTTGCTGATGACTGGGGAGCAAAGCATCGGGAGGACTCCGGCCGTGGCCGAGCACTTGAGTTGGTCTGCTGAGCTGAACGTGATGGCGCACGCCGACCACCTGAGGGGGCGCGTTACTTCGAGCTTGGGGAGAACTGCATTCACTTCGCGGGCAAACTGCTTGAAGATACGTTGAGAGGCTGGGGCTTGTGCTCCGCCCAGGATGCAGGCGATTGCGCGTGGCTCTTGGAAGCCCCCAGCCCCCTCGTCTTGGTGGCGGTCTTCGTTCCTCCTTGGTTGAGGCGGCAGCGGAGGTAGGCCTGCATTGCCATGAGGGCGATCCTCACGAGGCTGATCCCTCCAGTCCCCCTCGCGAGGCAGGTCCCGCCAGCGGTCCTCGCGAGGTTGGTCGCGCCACCCCTGGCGCGGGCCGCGATCTTCCCAGCGTCCTGGGTTTCTTCCTCCTCCTCGGCCGTAGCCCCGGTCAGCACGGTCAGGGCGACGACCGATCCTTCCTTCTCGCACGGTGTGGAGTTCTTGACATTCGTTGGTGTTGTGGGTGTGGAGGTCGTGGTACACACAGTACCGGCTGCCCCTGGAGGATTCGGGCAGATCCTTGCCCCGCTTGGTGTCTGGTTCGGCTGCGAGTACGGCAGCCCCCTTGCGCTTCACGTCCTTGGCCTTGGGCTTCTTCTCTTCTGGGTCTGCGGCAGGCAGCTCGAGGAGGGAGAGACGTCCCTCCTCAGCCCTGGCGCACTTGTTCGCCAAGTTGAACAGCTCCAGGGAGGTGCACAAGTCTTCATGCATCGCCAGCTCCTCCTTCATCTTGACGTCACGCACGCCATCGGAGAAGGCCGAGATGATGGCTTCCTCGGACACCTTGGGGATCTTGAGGCACGCACTGTTGAAGCGCTGGATGTACTTTTGCAGGGTCTCCCCAGGTTGTTGCTTGATGCGGCGCATGTCGCTCACGGCGGTTTGCCGGTCGCGAGTACCTTGGAAGTTGGCGATGAAGCGAGTGCGCATCTGGTCCCAGGAAGAGATCATGCCCGGAGCCAGATTCAGGAGCCAGGTGCGAGCTCCTTCCTTCAGCGCCATGGGGAACCAGTTCGCCATGACCTTCTCGTCCCCGCTGGCAGCCTCGATGCCCAGCTCATAGAGCTGGAGGAACTCTGCGGGATCAGTTGTGCCGTCATAGCGAGGAGGCAGGTCCGGCTTGAACTTGCCGGGCCACGCGACGTTGCGCAGCTCGATGGTGTAGGTGCGGCAGCCTGCGGTGGCCACCAAAGGCTTCGGCTGGTGGAGAGCTTGGCCTTGAGGGTCCCCACGCACTGCAGCTAGGAGCAGAGCGGGGTCTTGGCGTGCCAGAGCTGGAGCAGGGAGCGCCCGGGCAGCTCCTTGCGGGCGAGGGACTTCTTGGCAGCTCCGTTCTTGCTGTGCTGGCGCCTGGCAGAGCAGGTTCCGCCCAGGGGCCACGCGCCTTGGAGCCATGGTGTCTTCTTGGAGAGGAGGCGGCTGGTACGCCCCTGGAGCTTCATTGCCCGCGCGGGGCGGAGTGCGGCGCAGCGGAGCGGACGGCGCAGGAGAGCCCCCTGCGGTGCGGACGAGCTTGGCGACGCAGTCGAGCCACTCCTCGTAGACGTCGTCGACGGGGCGGTAGCGCAGGAGTTCGTTTGCCGTGATGAGCGCAGCTCGAGCCTCCAAGGGTGCGCGGAGCGCGCAGGACGAAGATCCAGCTGGTGTGAGCGATGGAGTAGCGGTGCGGCCGTCTTGCCGCACGGATGGATGCTGAGACGACGCTTGCTGCTCGCCCCCCGCCGGACTGGTGGCAGCGTTGATGGCGGGCGACGGGGAACGATGAGGACGCCCACCGACGTGGGCCGTCTGGGCGACGCGAGAAGCGGTGGCGGCCCGGCGCTCGGCGCGGGCCCGACGAGTGTCAGACATGGATGCGACGGTCGGAGGAGAGCGGAGTGGTGGGAGACAGATTCCGGCGCACCCCTACCTGGCGCGCCAAATGTCGGATCACGGGTTCCGGCAGACCCTTAAGGTTCGAACACTGGGGTGCGCGCGGAGATCACGCCTTCTACCTCTCCGTCTCGCAAGGATCTAAACTACTAAAAGAACTGCACAAGGAACACAAGATTTATACTGGTTCGGGCCACCGTTGTGGTGTAATACCCTACTCCAGTGTGTGGTGGGTGGATTGCCTCCTGGGGCTGATGATGATAAACAATACAAGGAAGAACAGCCTCGCGAGGGTCTGTTCTTAGCTGGGGTGATGAACTGCTAGGAGGAGTTCAGTCACCTTTCTCTCTCTCTCTCTTAGACGAGATGATGATCCTCCCTACCCTGGGGGTGGCTAGTCCTATTTATAGGCAAAGGCCCTGGGCCTCTTCCCAAATATTGAGCGGGAAGGGTGCCAACAACCGGCCAATTCGAAGGGGAACATCTAGTACACTTATCCTGACAAAAGCAGTCTTCGCCTGCCAAAGGCTCTGGTGATGACGTCGTGCTGGGCTCCATGGTGACCTCCGTCTCGTAGTCCTCCTGGTCTTGGTCTCGTTGCACCGAAATGGCAACCTTTGCCTTATGCCTCGGTACTCCGCGGCTGCGCTTGCCCCCTTTGCACCAAAGAGGAAAGAAGGACGTTGCGCGCGCTGGCGCCCGCCTGGCACCCTGAGTCGTCATGGCTTGCGTCATGGGCACCTCGCGAGGTACCCCGCCTTGATCTCTCCGCCTCCTCGCGAGCCGGCCCGATGAGGCTGCGCCTGAGGATGCGCCGTGTCATCCGCCCCGCGAGGCTTGGCCCCTCGCGAGGGTCTTGAGCCTTGTGTTGATGAAGATGGGCCGCACTGGGCCCCCATTTGAGCCACGCCGCAGGCAGGCAAGTCTGGGGACCCCCGTTCCCAGAACGCCGACAAAAACATTAATTTCTTCTATAGCATGAACCTTTTTACTAGTAGATCTTTCAGTGTGCCATTGAGAATAATTAACCGTACTATTATCTAGGAGTTTAGTAGCTTCTCCTAAAGTGATTTCCATAAAAGTGCCTCCTGCAGCCGAATCTAAAAGATATCTAGAAGAAAAATCCAATCCAGCATAAAAAAAATTGTATGATCATCCATAAATTCAAACCATGAGTAGGGCAATTGAGAATCATTAATTTCATCCTTTCCCAAGATTGTGCAACATGCTCATGATCTAGTTGCTTAAAGTTCATGATATCGTTTCTAAGAGAGATGATCTTAGCGGGAGGAAAATAGTTAGAGATAAAAGCATCTTTGCACTTATTCCAACAATCAATACTATTTTTAGGCACAGAGGAAAACCAAGTTTTAGCACGATCTCTAAGCGAAAACGGGATTAGCTTCAATTTAACAATATCATTATGCACATCTTTCTTCTTTTGCATATCACATAAATCAACAAAGCTCTTTAGATGGGTAGCGGCATCTTCACTAGGAAGGCCAGAAAACAGATCTTTCATGACAAGATTCGGCAAAGCAGTATTAATCTCACAAGATTCAGCATTAGTAAGAGGAGCAATCGGAGTGCTAATAAAATCATTATTGTTGGTATTGGAAAAATCACACAATTTAGTATTATCTTGAGCCATCGTGACAAACAATCCAACACACAAGCACACAAGAAGCGAGCAGAAAAGAGGCGAGCGGAAAAGAGGACGAATAAAACAGCAAGGGTGAAGTGGGGGAGAGGAAAACGAGAGGCAAATGGCAAATATAATGCGAGGGATAAGAGTTTGTGATGGGTACTTGGTATGTCTTGACTTGTGGTAGATCTCCCCAGCAACGGCGCCAGAAATCCTTCTTGCTACCTCTTGAGCACTGCTTTGGTTTTCCCTTCAAGAGGAAAGGGTGATGCAGCAAAGTTCCGTAGGTATTTCCCTCAGTTTTGAGAACCAAGGTATCAATACAGGAGGAGACTACACGCAAGTCCCTCGTACCTACACAAACAAATAAGAACCTCGCAACCAACGCGATAAAGGGGTTGTCAATCCCTTCACGGTCACTTACGAGAGTGATATCTGATAGAGATAATAATAATAAGATAAATATTTTTGGTATTCTAATGATATAGATTGAAAGTAAAGATTGCAAAATAAAATAGATGGGAAACTTATATGATAAAAGATAGACCCGAGGCCTTAGGTTTCACTAGTGGCTTCTCTCAAGATAGCATAAGTATTACGGTGGGTGAACAAATTACTATCGAGCAATTGATAAAAAAAGTGCATAATTATGAGAATATCTAGGCATGATCATGTATATAGGCATCACGTCCGCGATAAGTAGACCGAAATGATTCTGTATCTACTACTATTACTCCACACATCGACCGCTATCCAACATGCATCTAGAGTATTAAGTTCATAAGAACAGAGTAACGCATTAGGCAAGATGACATGATGTAGAGGGATAAACTTAAGCAAATGATATAAACCCCATCTTTTTATACTCGATGGCAACATTACAATATGTGCCTTGCTGCCCTTGCTGTCACTGGGAAAGGACACCGCAAGATTGAAACCAAAGCTAAGCACTTCTCCCGTTGCAAGAAAGATCAATCTAGTAGGCCAAATCAAACTGATAATTCGAAGAGACTTGCAAAGATAACAAATCATACATAAAAGATTTCAGAGAAGAATCAAATATTGTTCATAGATAAACTTGATCATAAAACCACAATTCATCAGATCTCAATAAACACACCACAAAAAGAGTTACATCAAATAGATCTCCAAGAAGATCGAGGAGATCGTTGTATTGAGATCCAAATAGAGAGAAGAAGCCGTCTAGCTAATAACTATGGACCCGAAGGTCTGTGGTAAACTACTCACACATCATCGGAGAGGCTATGGTGTTGATGTAGAAGCCCACCATGATCGATTCCCCCTCCGGCGGAGCTCCGGAAAAGGCCCCAAGATGGGATCTCTTGGGTACAAAAGGTTGTGGCGGTAGAAATAGGGTTTCGTGGTGCTCCTGGATGTTTTCGGAGTATATGGATATATATAGGAGGAAGAAATAGGTCGGTGGAGCTACGAGGGCCCCACAAGGGTGGGGGCGCGCCCAGGGGGGCAGGCGCGCCTCCCTGCCTCATGGCCTCCTTGTTGATTTCTTGACGTCTACTCCAAGTCCCTTGGATCACGTTTGTTCCAAAAATAACTCTCCCGAAGGTTTCATTCCGTTTGATATTCCTTTTCTGCGAAACACTAAAATAGGCAAAAAAACAGCAATTTGCACTGGGCCTTGGGCTAGTAGGTTAGTCCCAAAAATAATATAAAAGTGTATAAATAAGCCCATTAAACATCCAAAACAGATAATATAATAGCATAGAACAATCAAAATTATAGATATGTTGGAGACGTATCAGCATGGAGTCTTTAGAGCAGAACCCAGCCGAGTCTCCCCTTCACCGGTAGGGTGGTCAAGCTTGAGGTCCTCAAATCCCTCCGTTATTTCGTCCACCATCACCCTAGCATATCCTTCTGGAATTGGACGACAGTAAAAAGTTGCGCCGGGTTCAGGAGGTCGAACAGAGCCGACAGCCGCCTTGACTTTGAAGTTCTGCCATTCCGTCATAAGGTGGCAATGTTGAGACTCCGTGATAGCATCCACGTGGTAGCTAGCAGGAGCCGTGAAGACAGGCTCCAGCTAAAGCAGCTCAGTGGAAGCCACGCTGCTTCTCCGCTGAGATGGCGGGGTAGCTTCGGCAGGTCGCTTGCTATGAACTGCTTCTCGCTCCTCTAGCGCTTGCACCCTTGCGTGCAGCTTCTGTAGTTCCGTTTGCTCCACTTTCTTCCTCCTCTCCTGGCATTTGTAACCGCCTACGTCCGGAAACCTAGCCTTCCATAGAACGGAGCATGGCGTGCGTCGTGTCCGTCCAGGGTGCTCGGGATTCCCGAGGGCCATTGTGAGCACGTCATTCTTTTTGTCTGGAACGAATGTCCCTTGCTGTGCTGCGGCGATATACTCCTAAAGCTTCATGAAGGGTATTCGAATTTTCTCGTTTGTCCAAACACACTTCCCTGTTACCCCGAAGAACCAAGTCCGGCAACGGTCTGGGTAGTGCAATGTCTTTGGTTCGACCCCTTTATCAAGCAGGCCATTCTCAGCCTTGGCCCACAACGGTCGGGCTTTGAGGTAGCCACCTGACCTCGTGCGATGGTGATGCTCCTTCTTTGCAGCATTTATCTTGTTTGTCACTGACATCTTCTTACTCTTGTCCGATGTCTTGTGGGCCACAAATGCATCCCCAGTGATCTCTGATCTTCTCATACCGAGCGGTGAATTCTGGTGTCTCTTCTTTGTCGAAAAACGTTGTTTTTAGCTCATTCTTCCACATCCTGAATAGATCTGCCATCTTCTTAAGAGCATGAGACTTGATCAATGGCTCTTTAACTGGCTTCTCCGGATCCTCCTCTGGTGGTAGGGTGAAATTTGCCTTCAACACGGTCCAAAGATCATCTTTCTGCATATCATTGACATAAGACACCTCAGGGTCTTCCTTCTCAAGCTTACACCATTGCTGGATGCTGATCGGGATCTTGTCCCTAACAAGAAACCCACACTGAGCAACAAATGCTTCCTTGGTCCGGATGGGTTCACTCGGTTGGCCATCGCGCGTGATTGCTGTGATCGTGAACCTTTCATCCGGGAGCAACTTTTCTTCGGGCCTCGTTTCTTTACCGAAGTTGTGCTCAATCTGGAGGGCTAGAAAAAAGAAGAAAGATGAGAGTTAATATGTGTACATACCAAAACAATGAATGCATCAATTAGCTAGACATCATGGGCTTAATTAATATATATACCTGGCCGGACTCTGTTCGGTCACCGGAGCCGTCATCATGGTCTCCTTCTTGCATCGGCATTCGGTCACCGGAGCCATCATAATCATGTCCTTCCTCCTCCATTGTTCGATAACCGTAGCTTGCTTCACCCTCTCCTTCTAGACCATCTGTGTCATTAAGATACGACATGACATCACCTCCGACTGCGATTATGTCGCCCAACACCGCTTATGTGGCCTCGTATCGGCCGTGCTCCATAGTTTCTGCAAATATTACAACATGGCAATTATTATACAAACATGACAGATGGATATATTAGTGGCAAACGTAGACCTAGCTAGTAATCACAACAAGGAATCATATTAGTGGCCTCGAAGCTTCTCTAGGGTTTGGGGTGGCCTCGGCAACGCTTCTAGGGTTCGGGGTGGCCTCGACGACAACATTTGTCTAGTGTCAAAGGATTCAACAAAACCATGTCTTCATCATTAGGCCAAAGTAACACGCGCATGATGGTACGAAGTTCTGCAAAGTTGTTCTAGAATGGAGTCCTAGATAGGATAATTCGCTTTTTCGTACAAAGTTCAGCAAGAGCCTTTCGAATATCGCTATTTGGAAGGCCTTTGCTGAAATTCATAAAAAAAGGCAAATTATTCTATCTGGAACTCCGTTCCAAAACAACTTTGCACAACTTCATACTATCATGCCCCGGTTACTTCCGGCTAATGATGAAGCCATGGATTTCTTCAATACTTTGACACTAGGCAACCTCTCAACCCCTCGGTGACCCTCGACCCTTGAACCCTCGACCCTTCGATGTTCCTCGACCCTCGAACCCTAGGCCCCTCGATGACCCTCGAACCCTCGACCGCTCGGTGATCCACGACCCTCTACCCTAGTTCTCGACCCTCGACCCCCTCATGTCATGTTTGTCTAGTGTCAAAGGATTCAACAAAACCATGTCTTCATCATTAGGCGAAAGTAACACGCGCATGATGGTACGAACCTCTTCAAAGTTGTTCTGGAACGGAGACCCGGATAGGATAATTCGCATTTTGGTACAAAGTTCAGCAAGAGCCTTCCGAATATCGCTATTTGGCAGGCCTTTGCTGAAATTCGTATAAAAAGACGAATTATTCTATCCGGGACTCCGTTCCAAAACAACTTTGCAGAACTTCATACCAACATGCCCCGGTTACTTCCGGCAGATGATGAAGGCATGGATTTCTTCAATACTTTGACACTAGGCAATCTCTCGACCCCTCGGCGATCCTCGACCCTCGACCCCTCAACGACCCTCGACACCCTCGTTCCCGATAAAAACAAGAAGAAGAAGAAGAAGAAGAAGAAGAAGAAATAGAAAATTTTCTCTTCTTCTCCTCTATTCCTTCTTCTTCTCCTTTTTTTTCTTCTACTTCCTCTTCTTATTTTTTTTCTCCTCTTCTTCTCCTTCTTCTTCTCCTTCTTCCTTCTTCCTCTTTTCTTCTTTTTCCTTATTTTCCTTCTTCCTCGACGACCCTAACCCTAAACAGTACAACTTCCTCGACGTCCCCGCCTCTCTCATCAACAAAAAAATCTACGAATAAAAAAACATCATATTCTATGAACAAAAAACCATCATATTTCATCCACAACCATGCATACATCATATATATGATCATCTATGAACAAAAAATATCATATTCTATAAAAAATCATCATATATATGAACAAAAACAATTATGATAACAAGCATATATATCATCATATATATGAAAAAACAAGCATATATATCATCATATATATATAAAAAACAAGGGTAGGGAGGGCACCGGCCGGATCAAGGTGAGGGGGGCGCGGGGTCGGCGGCGAGGATGGCGACGGCGATTACGTCGATGGGGCAGGGGGCGCGCGCTCGGGGCAGGGGCGACGGCGACGAAGGGGGCGGGGCAGGGCAACAACAAGGACGGGGGCGGGCCGGGGCGACTCGTGCGTCGGGGCAGGGCCGGGGCGGCGAGCGGTGATAGCGTCGGGCGACGGCGACACGGCGGGTGACGGCGAGGGCGCGGGCGACGACGACGATGGGAGCAGGCGACGATGACGGTGATGGCGGGGGCGGCGGGCGGCGTCGGGGGCAGGGGCGGCGCGATGACGGGCGCGGGCGACGGCAAAGAGGAGCAGGGCATCGATGTAGAGGGCGGCGTCGGGCGTCGGGGAGAAACTGCTGAAAATTTGCAAAGTGTTGTTTATATAGCCAGCCCTTTGGTCCCGGTTCGTGGCACCAACTGGGACTAATACCACCTTTAGTCCCGGTTGGTGCCATGAACCGGGACCAAAGGTGGGTATTGGTCTCGGTTGGTGCCACCAACCGGGACGAAAGGGGGTGCTGCTGTCACGGCCAAAACTTTACTCCCACCTCGCTAGCCGAGAGGCTTCCACACCGGTTTATAAGCGCGGCTTTGCCTCCCCTTTCGAACTCCTCTGAACTGCAGGCTTACGGGCCCAAACACATTGTATCTGCCTGTGGGCCCACTGGGCCTTCTGCGGGCCTGAATCCTGGCCCGTGGGTGGGTTTCTAGTCGTATTCAGGTCGTGGTGGCCCAGTAGGTGGCATTTTTTCTAGTTTTTTTGTTTTGTTTTTTGCATTATTTTTCTGTTTTTTTCTTTATTTCTTTAATTCCTTTTGCTCTTAGGTCACAAAAATTATAGACTTTCTGTTAGTGCCATTAATTTTTTAATTTGAATTCTTTTAAATTAGTGTGAATTACTAGTTTGTGAATAACTTTACTGAATAAATAGATTTTTGAGTGATTCTTTTTCAGCTATATAATATTATTGTGGTTTATCATTATATTAAATTTGGTAATTTTTAGGTTATTTTAAATCTCTATTTTAGTCCAGAACAGATTTTGTTATTTTAGTTTTCTATTAAAGTTTTTAACAAACAAATTTCTTTATGAAATTTCTTTTTGCCATTAATGTTTTGAACAGAAAATACTTTGATAATTTTAGTTGCATAAATTTTATATAATTTTAGTTTAAAAAATACTAGAGGTTTATAAAAGCTTTTTAGTTGATTCCTTTTGCTATTAGAGTTTTATAAAAACTTTTTAGTTGATTGTTTTTGCTATTGAAGAATATTATAGTTTTGCTTTAGTTGATCATAACATAATATTTTAATTGATTATTTTAAGTTCATTATTTTTGCTATTAGTTTATTCTTTTTGCACTAAATGACCCTGAAATTGGTTCATTATTTTATATAGCTTTCATTTTTTGAACTTATTTGAACTCCAGACTTTTTGTGTGTTCAAAATGCACCATTCAAAGCCACATCATTAATTTTCAACCCTTTGTAACTTCATTTGTTATTTTTCATGCATTTACTGATTTTTATGCGCTAAATGACCCTAAAATTCAAAAGCATTTCAAATGAACTCTGAAAAGTTTGAAAGTTGGCATGGTATCATAATTTCACCCACATAGCATGTGCATAAAAGTTGAGAGGGTTACGGCAAAAACAAGATGCACTTCGTGTACAAAACGGACAATATCTTTCGAAGTATCAGGGTTTCGGACGAAAACTCATCTGTTTCAAAGGGATTTCATTTTTTGAACTTATTTGAACTCCGGACTTTTTGTGTGTTCAAAATGCACCATTCAAAGCCACATCATAAATTTTCAACCCTTTGTGACTTCGTTTGTTATTTTTCATGCATTTACTAATTATTATTTTTTGAGCTATATGACCCTAAAATTCAAAAGCATTTCAAACGAACTCTGAAAATGTTGAAAGTTGGCATGGTATCATCATTTCACATTAAAAACAAAGTACATACATAGTTCTCATCACATTAAAAACAAAGTGACCAAATTAATAGAAATTCATCATCACATTAAAAACAAAGTACATACATAGTTCTCATCGAACAATGTATAGCTCTCCGGAGCATCTAGTTAAACCATACATTGAAACTATGTAAAACCTTTCAATGCAATAACAAATGCGATCATAATCACAACCAAGGTAACAATTGATTCAACGGCATAATGATACCAAGCCTCGGTATGAATGGCATATTTTCTAATCTTTCTAATATTCAACCGCATTGCGTCCATCTTGATCTTGTGATCATGGACGATATCTGCAACATGCAACTCCAATATCATCTTCTCCTCCTCAATTTTTTTCCTTCAAGTAATTGTTTTCTTCTTCAACTAAATTTAACCTCTCGACAATAGGGTTGGTTGGAATTTCCGGTTCAACTACCTGCTACATAAATAAAATCTATGTCACATTGGTCGGCATAATTGTCATAAACAATAAATGAACCAAATAGTTATAAAAATATAATATATACCACATTCGAATCATAGACAGGACGAGGGCCGACAAGGGCGGATACCAAAACCATCGCACTATATAATAACAAACAATAATAAAAGTAAAAAAATAGACAAGTATCTATCTAAAGTAAGAATTCTTTTCTTTCAGACAGAAGATAAGAACAAGAGGCTCACTATGGTGGTGCCCGCGACGAGATCGGCGCGGGCGATCGACAGCGATGAAGACGGGGATGGGACGTGACGGACCGCTAAACCTATGCAAATCTTGGGGAAAATGGAGTTTGGAGATCGAGCTTCGAGAGGAGAAAGCTTAACTAGTGTGGCTCGGGCATTTCATCGAACACCTCATGTGCATAGGAGGTGAGCTAGAGTACCCAAATGCCCTCCCCTCGCCGGCCAGAAAAAATAGAGCACTGTGGAGTGCTCTGCTGCGGCGATGTGGTATATATAGGCAACTGATTTGTCCCGGTTCGTGGCTGGAATCGGGACTAAAGCTCCCCCTTCTGTCCCGATTCGAGCCACGAACCGAGACCAATGTATGTGGGCCAGGAGCGAGGCCCATTGGTCCCGGTTCGTGCCAGGAACCGGGACAAATGGGTCCAGACAAACCGGGACCAATGCCCACGAGGCCCCGGCCGGCCCCTTGGGCTGACGAACCGGGATGTATGCCCCCATGGGTCCCGGTTCGTGACTGAACCGGGACTAATGGGCTGGCCAGGCCCCAACCAAATCCCTATTTTCTACTAATGACAAAGAAAATGTATTAATATCATGGAGATATCAATTGCACCCAGCCTCTGCAACAACAAAATATTGTAAAGACATGACGAATGCACATGGCCAAACAAAAATTAGAAGAAAAAGACAAAGAAAGAAAGATCGAACCTGCTACAGTGATCACGAATCACCATCAAAACAACACTCAAAGACCAAATTCTTCATAAGTGACACCTCCAAGAAGAAACAATATACAAGTGTCGTCATCGCCCGATCATAGATCTTAGATTTTCACCCGAAAAAAAAATTTGCACTCTCAAAACAATGCCTTCAACAAGGACACTGTCAGGCACAACCAACTAAGGCCAGACGTTGGGTTTTCACCCTGAAAGCAAAGACTGTGTACTTTGTTCGTGCTGCCGCCCCCGCTTGCCGAGTCACAAATCATCAAGCGAAGTCATCGTCGCCTCGAGACTTGATCCACCATTACTAGGCCTTAGACCTCAGCCACCATGATGTTCTTCGCCATTCTCTTTATCGTAGAAATCAAAATACGGACATGCCCCTAATGTCAACAGACAACGAAGCTTCACGCCACACCCTCCTGAAGCCACTCAAGCTGAAATAGGGGCACACACGACCGAATCCCATCCGATCCTACAATCTACACACGTCAAGCACCCACTGAAGATTTCCAGCAGAGCATTCCGGAACTCATCAATGGCAAGATCTAAAAGGGCCGGTATCTAGCAGAACACCATCTTAGAGCAAGAATAACCCTAGGAACGCGTCCCTTAAACCAACAAACCAGCAGGCCACCACGCTTGTCCGCCTGACGCGCGAGTTGCTCCGCCCATCTCTGCGCCCAGAACTCGTCAACCTAGGACGAAGACGATCCTCGGTGGACCGACGCGTTTATGTCGTCGGACTACACCACCGAGGAGGATGAGGAGTAGTAGTTTTTATCTAGTTTATTTGCATCGTTTATCTAGAAGTATCGTTTTATCTAGTTTTATTTGCATCATATGAACTAGCTTGTGGTGTGGGACTTAAATTATGTGATGTTTTTATATATGCTATGAATTTGAACTATGTGTTGTTTTACTTATTTTTCCAAACACTGGCTGGTCGCGCGTGCTGTATTTTACCGCACCTGGTGAAGTGCTACAGCGGCGCGCTAAAATTTACAGCGCCTGGAAAATCAACCAACCCCTCCCGTTCACGAAAACACTATTTCGATGCTGTAAAAGTTTTTTAATGCGCCGCGCAACCGCACATATGTTACAGATGCTCTTAGTGGCACACTACCTGAAGAGATTACTAACTTGACGAGTTTGGAGAATCTCAGGCTCAAGCCAACTAACAATTGGGATGCTCACGAAGCTCCGCTTGCTGTCGCCGGGCTCCCAATGGAGACTGGAAACATAACGGTAGGGGTTGAAAAATCAGCCGGTAGGTCACATCTTTCCCGAGCTTGGGAATCGCAGCGTTCTTGATAGACTCGGCATTGCAAGCAACAACTTCTCTGGGTTGTTCCCGTCATCCATTTCCGTAGGAGGAGCGTTGACCACGGTACAATGGATTTACGGATATTAACCGTCAGACATTTCAAAACTGCACAACCCTTCGTTCTGTTCACTTCACAGCAAATGAGATTGTTGCATAGTTAAGCGACTGTTTTAGCAAGCATCCAGGACCATGGATTTCAGTCAAACCAGCTATACAGAGTGAGAATTTTTCTTGGAAGAGCATCTCTAACTGATCTCCTATAATTTGAAGAATACGGCCGAGGAGCATATTTGCTCCTTAAAAAAGTATGGTTTCTACGCAATCCTATAGTTTTTCTTTTGCAACGACCCAATCCTCTATAATTAACTGCTTAAAAGTTCCAACACAAATTCGATGGAAATTTGATACAAACTACAACATCAAAATTGATTCGAAATAAATATTTTACATAACCTAAACGAATTTAAACTAGATTGTATAAAAACTAAAGAATTCTCCAACCAGTCCGTTTCTGCAGGTGGCGCATCTTCTCGGGCGCCACCACCATTGCCCTCGTCGCCGACACCGCCCCGGCCTGTTGCATTGCCACCGTTGTCGCTGTCGAAGTCGCTGGAGCAAAGGTCGATGACCTCCATCGCCCCGGCCATGTACTGCTCGTACAGCCGGTGCTCCGCCTCGAAGGGCTTCAAGTACAGGCAGCGGAGCTCGTCCATGTACGCCTTCGCCAGCTTGCTCGGCCTCGACGCGCTCGTGGGCCTCCTGATCTTACCGTATCTCTCGTGCAGTGGCCTCATAGGTGTCAACAGGCGCCAATTGTGGCAGGCCGTCGGTGCACTTGCGTCGGGCGTTGACAACATGGAGGCGGACCGACATTATGTCGTATTCCCGCGCCGCCTGCACCACCGGGTGAAAAGATCTGATCCAAGCCTTTTCATGTGCCTCACGGTCGATGATTTCCGCGACCCACGTCCCCTACCAATGCTGCAGAAGGCAATAATAAAATGGTTATTATTATATTTCCTTGTTCATGATAATTGTCTATTATTCATGCTATAATTGTGTTATCCGGAAATCGTCATACATGTGTGAATACATAGACCACAACATGTCCCTAGTGAGCCTCTAGTTGACTAGCTCATTGATCAATAGATGGTTACGGTTTTCTGACCATGGACATTGGGTGTCGTTGATAACGAGATCACATCATTAGGAGAATGATGTGATGGACAAGACCCAATCCTAAGCCTAGTACAAGATCGTGTAGTTCGTATGCTAAAGCTTTTCTAATGTCAAGTATCTTTTCCATGAGAATGTGCAACTCCCGGATACCGTAGGAATGCTTTGGGTGTGCCAAACGTCACAACGTAACTGGGGGGCTATAAAGGTGCACTACGGGTATCTCCGAAAGTATCTGTTGGGTTGGCACGAATCGAGACTGGGATTTGTCACTCCGTATGACGGAGAGGTATCTCTGGGCCCGCTCGGTAAGAAATCATCGTAATGAGCTCAATGTGACTAAGGGGTTGTTCACGGGATGATGTGTTACGTAACGAGTAAAGAGACTTGCCGTAACGAGATTGAACAAGGTATTGGTATACCGATGATCAAATCTCGGGCAAGTACTATACCGGTAGACAAAGGGAATCGTATACGGGATTGATTGAATCCTTGACATCGTGGTTCATCCGATGAGATCATCGTGGAACATGTGGGAGCCAACATGGGTATCCATATCCCGCTGTTGGTTATTGGCTGGAGAGATGTCTCGGTCATGTCTGCATGATTCCCGAACCCGTAGGGTCTACACACTTAAGGTTCGATGACGCTAGGGTTATAGGGAAAGTTTGTACGTGGTTACCGAATGTTGTTCGAAGTCCCGAATGAGATCCCGGACGTCACGAGGAGTTTCGGAATGGTACGGAGGTAAAGATTTATATATGGGAAGTCCATTTTCAGTCACTGGAAAGGTTTCGGGGTTTATTGGTATTGTACCGGGACCACCGAAGGGGTTCCGGGGGTCCACCGGGAGGGTCCACCTGCCCCGAAGGACCTAATGGGATGTAGTTGGGTGGGAACCAGCCCCTTAGTGGGCTGGTGCGCCCCCCCCCAAGGGCCCAAGGCGCCTAGGGTTGGAAACCCTAGGTGGTCGTTGCCCCCCGCCCCGGGGCGGGCCCCCTCCCCTAGTTGGAAACCCTAAGGGCCCCCCCTCTATATGGATCTAGGCGGCCGGCCCCCTCTCCCCTTCCCGCTATAAATAGTGGGGGGTGGGAGGGCAACCGTACCCCTTCTCCTGGCGCAGCCCTACCCCTCTACCTCGACGTCTCTCGCAGTGCTTGGCGAAGCCCTACTGGAGTGCCACGCTCCTCCACCACCACCACGTCGTCGTGATGCTACTGGACGGAGTCTTCCCCAACCTCTCCCTCTCTCCTTGCTGGATGAAGGTGCGGGAGACGTCACCGGGCTGCACGTATGTTGAACGCGGAGGCACCGTTGTTCGGTGCTTAGATCGGAATCGGCCGCGATCTGAATCGCTTCGTGTACGACTCCACCGACCGTGTTCTTGCAACGCTTCCGCATCGCGATCTTCAAAGGTATGAAGATGCACTCCCCTCTCGTTGCTAGTAAACTCCATGGATTGATCTTGGTGATGCGTAGAAAAAATTTAATTTCTGAACCGATCCCCAACAGTGGCATCATGAGCTAGGTCTATGCGTAGTTTCTATGCACAAGAAGAACACAAATTGTTGTGGGCGTCGACTTTGCCAATTTACTTTCCGTTACTAGTCTTATCTTGATTCGGTGGCATCGTGGGATGAAGCGGCCCGGACCTACTTTACACGTGCGCTTACGTGAGACAGGTTCCACCGACTGACATGCACTAGTTGCATAAGGTGGCTAGCGGGTGTCTGTCTCTCCCACTTTAGTCAGATCGGATTCGATGAAGAGGGTCCTTATGAAGGGTAAATAGAAATTGGCATATCACGTTGTGGTTTTGGCGTAGGTAAGAAGCGTTCTTGCTAGAAACCTATAGCAGCCACGTAAAAATTTGCAACAACAATTAGAGGAAGTCTAACTTGTTCTTGCAGCATATGTCGTGTGATGTGATATGGCCAAAAGGATGTGATGAATGATATATGTGATGTATGAGATTGATCATGTTCTTGTAATAGGAATCACGACTTGCATGTCGATGAGTATGACAACCGGCAGGAGCCATAGGAGTTGTCTTAATTTATTGTATGACATGCGTGGCAATGAAAACGTCATGTAATTACTTTACTTTATTGCTAACCGTTAGCTATAGTAGTAGAAGTAATAGTTGGCGAGACAACTTCATGAAGACACAATGATGGAGACCATGATGATAAGATCATGGTGTCATGCCGGTGACGATGATGATCATGGCGCCCCGAAGATGGAGATCAAAAGGAGCAAAATGATATTGGCCATATCATGTCACTATTTGATTGCATGTGATGTTTATCATGTTTTACATCTTATTTGCTTAGAACGACGGTAGCATAAATAAGATGATCCCTCGCAATAATTTCAAGAAAGTGTTTCCCCTAACTGTGCACCATTGCTAAGGTCCGTTGTTCCGAAGCACCACGTGATGATCGGGTGTGATAGGTTCTAACGTTCGCATACAACGGGTGTAAGCCAGATTTACACACGCAATACACTTAGGTTGACTTGACGAGCCTAGCATGTACAGACATGGCCTAGGAACACGGAAGACCGAAAGGTCGAACATGAGTCATATAGAAGATACGATCAACATGAAGATGTTCACCGATGATGACTAGTCTGTCTCACATGATGATCGGACACGGCCTAGTTGACTCGGATCATGTATCACTTAGATGACTAGAGGGATGTCTATCTGAGTGGGAGTTCATTAAATGATTTGATTAGATGAACTTAATTATCATGAACATAATCTAAAACTTTGCAATATGTCTTGTAGATCAAATGGCCCACGCTAATGTTGCCCTCAACTTCAATGCGTTCCTAGAGAAAGCCAAGCTGAAAGACGATGGTAGCAACTACATGGACTGGGTCCGTAACCTGAGGATTATCCCCATAGCTGCCAAGAAAGCATATGTCCTTAAAGCACCGCTAGGTGATGCACCTGTTTTCCCAGCAACTCAAGACGTTATGAACGCTTGGCAGTCGCATAGTGATGATTACTCCCTGGTTCAGTGCGGCATGCTTTACAGCTTAGAACCGGGGCTCCAAAAGCGTTTTGAGCAGCACGGAGCATATGAGATGTTCCAAGAGCTGAAAATAGTTTTCCAAGCTCATGCCCGGGTCGAGAGATATGAAGTCTCTGACAAGTTCTACAGTTGTAAGATGGAGGAGAATAGTTCTGTCAGCGAGCACATACTCAAAATGTCTGGGTTGCACAACCGCTTATCTCAGCTGGGAGTTAATCTCCCGGATAATGCGGTCGTTGACATAATCCTTCAGTCGCTCCCACCTAGCTACAAGAGCTTTGTGATGAACTTCAATATGCAGGGGATGGAAAAGACCATTCCTGAGGTATATCCAATACTGAAATCAGTGGAGGTGGAGATCAAAAAGGAACATCAAGTGTTGATGGTGAATAAAACCACTAAGTTCAAGAAAGGCAAGGGTAAAAAGAACTTCAGGAAGGATGGCAAGGGAGTTGCCGCGCCCGGTAAGCCAGTTGCCGGGAAGAAGCCAAAGCATGGACCCAAGCCTGAGACTGAGTGCTTTTATTGCAAGGGAAACGGTCACTGGAAGCAGAACTGCCCCAAGTACTTAGCGGATAAGAAGGCCGGCAATACCAAAGGTATATGTGATATACATGTTATTGATGTGTACCTAACCAGCGCTCGTAGTAGCTCCTGGGTATTTGATACCGGTGTGGTTGCTCATATTTGTAACTCAAAACAGGAGCTGCAGAATAAGCGGAGACTGGCGAAGGATGAGGTGACGATGCGCGTCGGGAATGGTTCCAAGGTCGATGTGATCGTCGTCGGCACGCTGCCTCTACATTTACCTACGGGGTTAGTTTTAAACCTCAATAATTGTTATTTAGTACCAGCTTTGAGCATGAATATTGTATCTGGATCTCGTTTAATGCGAGATGGCTACTCATTTAAATCCGAGAATAATGGTTGTTCCATTTATTTGAGAGATATGTTTTATGGTCATGCCCCGCTGGTCAATGGTTTATTCTTGTTTAATCTCGAATGTGATGTTACACATGTTCATAGTGTGCATGCCAAGAAGTGTAAGGTTGATAATGATAGTCCCACATACTTGTGGCACTGCCGCCTTGGTCACATTGGTGTCAAGCGCATGAAGAAACTCCATGCAGATGGACTTTTGGAGTCTCTTGATTATGAATCATTTGACACGTGCGAACCATGCCTCATGGACAAAATGACCAAGACTCCATTCTCTGGAACAATGGAGCGAGCAACCAACTTATTGGGAATCATACATACTGATGTGTGCGGTCCAATGAGCGTTGAGGCTCGCGGTGGCTATCGTTATGTTCTCACCCTCACAGATGACTTGAGTAGATATGGATATGTCTACTTAATGAAACACAAGTTTGAGACCTTTGAAAAGTTCAAGGAATTTCAGAATGAGGTAGAGAATCAACGTGACAGGAAAATAAAGTTCTTGCGATCAGATCGTGGGGGAGAATATTTGAGTCACGAATTTGGCACGCACTTAAGGAAATGTAGAATTGTTTCACAACTCACGCCGCCTGGAACACCTCAGCGTAATGGTGTGTCCGAACGTCGTAATTGCACTCTGTTGGACATGGTGCGATCTATGATGTCTCTTACCGACCTACCACTATCATTTTGGGGATATGCTTTAGAGACTGCCGCATTCACTTTAAATAGGGCTCCATCAAAATCCGTTGAGACGACACCGTATAAATTATGGTTTGGGAAGAAACCTAAGTTGTCGTTTCTAAAAGTTTGGGGATGTGATGCTTATGTCAAGAAACTTCGACCTGAAAAGCTCGAACCCAAGTCGGAAAAATGTGTCTTCATAGGATATCCTAAGGAAACTATTGGGTATACCTTCTACCTCAAATCCGAAGGCAAGATCTTTGTTGCCAAGAATGGATCCTTTCCGGAGAAAGAGTTTCTCTCGAAAGAAGTAAGTTGGAGAAAAGTAGAACTTGATGAAGTACTGCCTCTTGAACCGGAAAGTAGCGCAGCTCTAGAAAATTTTTCTGTGGTGCCTGCACCGACTAGAGAGGGAGTTAATGATGATGATCAAGGGACTTCGGATCAAGTTGCTACTGAACTTCGTAGGTCCACAAGGACACGTTCCGCTCCAGAGTGGTACGGCAACCCTGTCCTAGAAATCATATTGTTAGACAACGGTGAACCTCCGAACTATAAGCGATGGCGGGACCGGATTCTGGATAGGATCCATGTATGAAAACGAAGTATGGGCTTTGACTGACTTGCCCGATGATCGGCGAGCCATAGAAAATAAATGGATCTTTAAGAAGAAGACAGACATGGATGGTAATGTGACCATCTATAAGGCTCGGCTTGTCGCTAAGGGTTATCAACAAGTTCAAGGGGTTGACTACGATGAAACTTTCTCACCCGTAGCGAAGCTGAAGTCCGTCCGAATCATGTTAGCAATTGCCGCATTCTATGATTATGAGATATGGAAAATGGACGTCAAAATGGCATTCCTTAGTGGTTTCCTTAAGGAAGAACTATATATGATGCAGCCAGAAGGTTTTGTCGATCCTAAGAATGCTGACAAGGTATGCAAGCTCCAATGCTCAATCTATGGGCTGGTGCAAGCATCTCGGAGTTGCAACATTCGATTTGATGAGATGATCAAAGCATTTGGGTTTACGCAGACTTATGGAGAAGCATGTGTTTACAAGAAAGTGAGTGGGAGCTCTGTAGCATTTCTCATATTATATGTGGATGACATACTATTGATGGGAAATGATATAGAATTCTTGGAAAGCATAAAGTCCTACTTGAATAAGTGTTTTTCAATGAAGGACCTTGGAGAAGCTGCTTATATATTAGGCATCAAGATCTATAGAGATAGATCGAGACGCCTCATTGGTCTTTCACAAAGCATGTACCTTGACAAGATATTGAAGAAGTTCAATATGGATCAGTCCAAGAAGGGGTTCTTGCCTGTATTGCAAGGTGTGAGATTGAGCACGGCTCAATGCCCGACCACGGCAGAAGATAGAGAAAAGATGAGTGTCATCCCCTATGCCTCGGCCATAGGGTCTATTATGTATGCCATGATGTGTACCAGACCTGATGTAAACCTTGCCGTAAGTTTGGTAGGAAGGTACCAAAGTAATCCCGACATGGAACACTGGACAGCGGTCAAGAATATCCTGAAGTACCTGAAAAAGACTAAGGATATGTTTCTCATTTATGGAGGTGACGAAAAGCTCGTCATAAAGGGTTACGTCAATGCTAGCTTCGACACAGATCTAGATGACTCCAAGTTGCAAACCGGATACGTGTATATTTTGAATGGTGGGGCATTCAGCTGGTGCAGTTGCAAGCAAAGCGTCATGGCGGGATCTACATGTGAAGCGGAGTACATGGCAACCTTGGAGGCATCACATGAAGCAATCTGGATGAAGGAGTTCATTACCGACCTAGGAGTTATTCCCAATGCGTCAGGCCCGATGACTCTCTTCTGTGACAACACTGGAGCCATTGCCCTTGCCAAGGAGCCCAAGTTTCACAAGAATACCAGGCATATCAAGCGTCGCTTCAACTCCATTCGTGAAAATGTTCAAGATGGAGACATAGAGATTTCTAAAGTGCATACGGACCTGAATGTCACAAATCCGTTGACTAAACCTCTTCCATGAGCAAAACATGATCAACACCAGAACTCTATGGGTGTTCGATTCATCACAATGTAACTAGAATATTGACTCTAGTGCAAGTGGGAGACTGTTGGAAATATGCCCTAGAGGCAATAATAAAATGGTTATTATTATATTTCTTTGTTCATGATAATTGTCTTGGGCAAGTACCGACGATCGAATCTTGGGCAAGTACTATACCGGTAGACAAAGGGAATCGTATACGGGACTGATTGAATCCTTGACATCGTGGTTCATTCGATGAGATCATCGTGGAACATGTGGGAGCCAACATGGGTATCCAGATCCCGCTGTTGGTTATTGGCTAGAGAGATGTCTCGGTCATGTCTGCATGATTCCCGAACCCGTAGGGTCTACACACTTAAGGTTCGATGACGCTAGGTTTATAGGGAAAGTTTGTACGTGGTTACCCAATGTTGTTCGGAGTCCCGGATGAGATCCCGGACGTCACGAGGAGTTCCGGAATGGTCGGTAGGTAAAGATTTATATATGGGAAGTCCAGTTTCAGTCACCGGAAAGGTTTCGGGGTTTATCGGTATTGTACCGGGACCATCGAAGGGGTTCCGGGGGTCCACCAGGAGGGTCCACCTTCCTCGAAGGACCTAATGGGCTGTAGTTGGGTGGGAACCAGCCCCTTAGTGGGCTGGTGCGCCCCCCCAAGGGCCCAAGGCACCTAGGGTTGGAAACCCTAGGGGGTCGTTGCCCCCCCAAGGGCCCAAGGCGCCTAGGGTTGGAAACCCTAGGGGGTCGTTGCCCCCCCCCGGGGGGGGGGGCGCCTCCCCTAGTTGGAAACTCTAAGCCCCCCCCCCCCGAGGCCCCCCCCTCTAGATGGATCTAGGGGGCTGGCCCCCTCTCCCCTTCCCCCTATAAATAGTGGGGGGTGGGAGGGCAACCGTACCCCTTCTCCTGGCGCAGCCCTACCCCTCTCCCTCCTCGTCTCTCGCAGTGCTTGGCGAAGCCCTGCTGTAGTGCCACGCTCCTCCACCACCACCACGCCGTCGTGCTGCTGCTGGACGGAGTCTTCCCCAACCTCTTCCTCTCTCCTTGCTGGATAAAGGCGCGGGAGACGTCACCGGGCTGCATGTGTGTTGAACACGAAGGCACCATTGTTCGGTGCTTAGATCGGAATCGGCCGCGATCTGAATCGCTTCGTGTAGACTCCACCGACCGCGTTCTTGCAACGCTTCCGCATCGTGATCTTCAAAGGTATGAAGATGCACTCCCCTCTCGTTGCTAGTAAACTCCATAGATTGATCTTGGTGATGCGTAGAAAAAATTTAATTTCTGCAACGATCCCCAATAGTCGAGCTAGTTCCTATGCGGCGACAGATCGAGGGAGGTCGGGGAAGCCGGCATGGAAGGAGGAAAAGGCGACACGGCCACGTGCTCGGGACAGCGTGTGGAGATGTGGACCCGTGCTGGGAATGGGCGGCAGGGTGCAGCTGACCGGACCATTATCTGCAGCATGGAGGCACCGAAGTGGATGGGGTGGGGTGAGGGCATGTCGGCGGGGCTTGGGCGGCGGCGGAATGGAAGAGAGGAGAGTTGATGGGTGGAATTTCTTATTCCACGAGTAGGCAGCCGAGTATATTTAAGGGTCACGGCCACCACGTAGTAAAAAATATCGTCCACAAAAAGTTTTAGGGGTTCGGTTAGTTGCCGGATAGAGGTGAAAATACGGATTTATCCTCTTCTAACGTCTAACGCCTTATTGGGGATCAGTTAGAGATGCTCTAAATGATCTAATTTAAACCTCGTAGACCTATCAAACAATGACTTACATGGAGGTCTCTCCATGTGTTTCTGGGACTTGTCAAGTATACAATTCATGGATCTATCCAGCAACTCTTTCTGTGGTGTAGTTCCATTTTCAAGGACATCTCAAGATAATCTTAAATATTTACTCCTAGCCAATATCCAATTCAGAGAAGCCTTCCCTCTGGATCTTAAGAAATGCAAAAATCTTATGGTTCTAGATATTGAAGGCAATAATTTCCATGAAAATTCTTCTTGGTTAAGCATGAGCATGCATGAACTCAACTTTCTTCAATTGTCATCAAACATGTTTGTTGGTATCATACCCCACCAAATATTACAATTTCGCTAACTCCAGGTACTGGACTTGTCAAAGAACAAGCTCATCGAACCGTTTCAGACGATTTTATGAATTTTACTAGCATAGCACAAGAAAATAAAAGTACTGACTTCTTATACGTTGACCAATATATTTTATCAAGTGCAAATTCATTTAGTTTGGAAGAATATGTGGTAACTCTCTTTCACAAGAAATCACAAAAGAGCTAGCGACCATTCTTGGACTTACATACCTAAACTTATAAGGAAATCAACTATCTGGTTGCATACTTGTATTCCGGAAGACATGGGCAATCTGGTACTGCTGGAATCCTTCGACATTTAAATAACACTCCTATATAAAAATTAGTTAAAAATGTTATTACAATCATCTCTTACAGCGTATGCCATGCAGGCCGAAAAATTATTAACAAGGATCCAATTGATATATTATCGTAACTTAACTTCGCTAGCCGATGCGCCACCACATTGGCTTGACGGATAACCTTAGAAATGTGTAAGCTAGGTAGCACCTTGGAGATATTCATCACTTCCCTTTTCAGATCAATGAGGTATGACCTGTCCAGGTTCTCACTTGCAATAACAGACACCACAAAAGCGCTATCAGTTTCTAAAATAATATGATCGTTAAGGGATGTATCGATATAGAGGCCTGCGAGGCACACCCGAAATTCCGCTTCATCCACACCGGTACTACGCTCGATAAACTCCCGTGATGAAATGATAACTTCATGCGAGGACTTCCCGGCGACCACCCCCACACTCGTGGCGTTAATACCATCCACCTTCCCCTTTCCAAAATCTTTTCTCATACGGCAAGCTCGCCGAACAGAAATATAATTTGCTCACGAAGCGGTGAGCTAAGCCGACCTAGCAAGATAAGCAACTAGTTCGGCCCCAAAAACCTTTAGAAATCCCCCCCCCCCCCCCCCCCCCCCCCACCGCGCGAATATTCCATGCATCCTTGAAAGTCATATGCAAAGCCCAAGTCTTAGGACCCTAACGAGAGCATTAAAGGTATTATCTTCTTCCACACCACATATAGAGCATGTACTTGAAATAGCTTCATGTTCCGCAACTCTATTAACATGGGCTGTAGGACTATTTGACGCGGCACGCCACGCAAAAATTCTAACTTGGCTTTCCAAATAATAGCCCACATTCTCCTTTCCCCATTCACGGCGTCTCCAGATTGCCCCAGACAATCCTTTCGATCCTTGAGACTCAAAGCAAGATTAAGATTATACGCACTTTTAACTGAGAATAAACCATTCTTCTCATAGTGCCACTCAAGAAAGTCTCCAACTCCCGAAGCCAGAATACAAAAATTTAAAATATTCTCTGCGTCATGGAATGGAAATGATGAGTAATCAAATTTTCATCCCAACTCCTCGACCTAGTCATGAATAAATTAGACACCCCGTTGAGCCTTGTTGTATTCTTTTAGCCATAATATTTAGGCCAGAGTTCCTGAAAATCCAGTCATCTCTCAAAAATATTTATACCTATCCATCAACCACCCTCCAAATAATTCTTTTTTGAAGCAGATCAAGGCCATGCATAATGCCTTTGCCAAGTCGCCGACACTGATTGCGGAAAAACAGTATCAATGCAAGTAGGAATTCCTCAGACCTTTCTGAGAACCAACTATGGGAAAATTCCGTCAAGCTTTGCAGATTTGAAGACCATGAGCGCTCTGAACCTCTCGAGCAATGGTCTATTAGGGAACATACCTACAGGCAGATAACTGCACGCGCTGGATGACCCGTCAATATACAGCAATAATCCTTGGCTTTGTGGATCCCCGTTGGAAGAGTGTGTAAACTCGTCGACACCTATGTGGAATGAAGTGAGTCAGGCTAAAGATAGAGAGGCATTGTGGTTGTATTGCTTTGTGGCTACCGAGTTCATTTTTTGATTTGGGCTGTACTAGGGCATATCTTCTTTTGCAGCGAGACATTGTGGTGTGCATTCTATCAGTATGTGCAAAACATGTAAGCCAAAGTAACCAAGAAGATATACTGCTGCATCTCGTGTTTCCAGCCAAACGGCTTTGAATGATGAAGTGCGCTGCGGGTAGGGCTGCACGAAAAGCTCGAGGCTCGTGAGCCACTCGAGATCGACTCGTTTTTTGACTCGACTCAAGATCGACTCGAAAAGAAACGAGCTGAGTTTGAACACTCTATGTAGCTCGATCGAGAAACGAGCCGATCTTGAGCCAATGTTGGCTTGCTCATTTTAGATTGATAGCTCGACATAATATCATTATGTTAAATGATCATTCCATATATTAAATGGAAATAAGATAATTTATTACCATATATGCTGTCCAATTTTTCTCATTTTATTTACCAACGAACATGGAAACTTAATTAAGTGCAGAGAAGATCTAGGCCTCATTATGGCACGTAGTCGACTATGTGTTAAATATCCTATACTTTTGGCAAAGGTTCCCATCGTATTCACCTTAATTTTTTTGTTTTACATTCATAGATTTATAAATTTTTACCATCTCATTTAGCTCGAAACTAACTCGAGATCGACTCGAAATCGTTACAAGCTGAGCACGAGTCATGTTCTACAGCTCGATCATGAGCTTCACTTAGTTTGAGCTCGCTCGAATTTTCATATGAGTTGAACTGAGCCAACTCCAACTCGCTCGAGCTCGACTCGTTTGCAGCCCTAGCTGTGGGGTGCTGCAGTAAAGGTCAATTCTGTAAAGAAATTTGTAAAAGAATTACATATGAGTTTCGCTTCGGTACACCATCCCTTAAAATTTTACACGAATCTTAAAGTGACTTAAAAAGCTATCACCATATTAGCCTGCAGATCAAATGTATTGAATAAATTGATTTTAATACAAACTAAAAATATTTTTTATTGAAGGGATAATCTTCACCTTTAATCTGCACCGAAATATGTGAACTTTTCTAGGGGCTGTACCAAAGCGGAGTTCATATGCACTGTTGATTTCACAATGATATATTCTTTGTCTAAACGTTTTCTGGGCTGGTATTTCCATTATCATGCAGCGGTCATCTTGTCATAATTTTATTGGACTGGATAGAACATCTGGCAAGTCTTGGGCAAAAAAAGTAGTAGACGAAGAAAATGCAATTGATATGAGGGACGCGAAGTATCTATACCCAAGCTCAAATGCACCTTGATGAACAGTAAAATCAAAAAAATGGTAAACAAAATTTAAAAAAGCAGATTTTGACAAATGTTTTTTGTGCTTGCAAAAATTTATCATAAAATAATATTCTTAAAAGTTGTGGTAAAAAAGCAAAATTGATCCTCCAAAAATGCTATTTTTGAAAGCATTTTGGAGTATTGATTTTTTTTTGCCATACCTTCCACAAATATTTTTTTCGGGCTGCATGCACTGAGAAAATTTGTGAAAGTTCACAACAACAAGAAATCAGAATTTTATTATTTTTCTTTCAAATTTTTCGGAATTTACTGTTCATCATCCCGAACTCTTGAGCTCGGGACTAGAAGAAGGGTACTTTTTTTGATAGTACGAGGCATCTACGGACAGTCAATTAATAGTGCGTGCCCGGTGGACCCTATCAATTGACGTTCTTTAGAATGCATTAGTGTCCACAAATTAAGGTCCTTAATTGCTATTAATTCAGCATTGAAACGGTTCCTGGTTTGTCATTTCAGTATCACTATAAAAAGGCTTTTGCTATCTCTTCTGTTCCTCGCAACTCAGATCAAGGCACACAAACCAAGTCTTCCTCCTACCAACACAGTGCATCTTGCTGAAGATGAAGACTGCACACACGCTGCTCCTGGCGGTCGCCTTCCTCGTGCTGGCATCAGGTATTCCTCTTACGATGATGCAGCATCGCTTCATCGACTCGACACGCAATCATACGCTTTACATTATTCATGGTATATTGGGGTTTTTTCTCTTCTTCTGCAGAGGTTGCAGTGAAGGCGGACGTCTGTACAGGGTCACTTCACAAGACGCCGCTACCGTGTGATCAGGTAGGTTGCCTGCACATCTGCCGCGAGCATGTGAATGGGGAAGGGCACGCGTGCCCTCAATGCAATTGGAGTGCTAGTTGCAACTATGATGGATTATGCGAGTGTGATGTCTGCCTTCCTCCTCCTTCTGCTCCTATCCAACACCAACAGAGTGACTGATATATACTAGTGTAGTAGCTTTCTGAGATAGGGATCGGATAGTTGGTTCTATGTAATAAGAACGATACCGTCATATGGTGTATCGGTTGTGATATACTCATTGTAGAATGCATGCGAATTTGATATCGCTTCACCGGTTATATATGATATAATGTAATGAGCTATATATTGCTATGCGAAAGGTAGGCTCATGGCGCATACCACCGGTACACGCACTGTGCCAGGCTCATCCACGCGTTCGGCGCTCTCCGACGGGGTTTGGGAACCACGACTATTGGAAAATCAAAAGTTGATGTGCATCTCCACACGTTCGGCGCTCTCCGACAATCGCACACTATATACCTCTCCGACAGTCTCAAATGTTGCCACCACATCTAGCGACCACACGTGGTGGTGGCCGCTCCTCTCCTGTGCTACTGCGTCAACTACTCAGCTGTGTACTTCACTGAGGAGGTGATTACGCCCTGCTGATTGCCTCTGGCTTTCTATTGTCAGGTGCATCTACGTCGACATCTTTCTTTGAGCTTCTGACCGAGCTGGAGATTGTGCGACTTTGATTCCTACTAGCTGCATCTTTCGGCAAGGTATCGGTATACCGACGATCGAATCTTGGGCAAGTACTATACCGGTAGACAAAGGGAATCGTATACGGGATTGATTGAATCCTTGACATCGTGGTTCATCCGATGAGATCATCGTGGAACATGTGGGAGCCAACATGGGTATCCAGATCCCGCTGTTGGTTATTGGCTGGAGAGATGTCTCGGTCATGTCTGCATGATTCCCGAACCCGTAGGGTCTACACACTTAAGGTTTGATGACGCTAGGTTTATAGGGAAGTTTGTACGTGGTTACCCAATGTTGTTCGGAGTCCCGGATGAGATCCCGGACGTCACGAGGAGTTCCGGAATGGTCCGTAGGTAAAGATTTATATATGGGAAGTCCAGTTTCAGTCACCGGAAAGGTTTCGGGGTTTATCGGTATTGTACCGGGACCACCGAAGGGGTTCCGGGGGTCCACCAGGAGGGTCCACCTTCCTCGAAGGACCTAATGGGCTGTAGTTGGGTGGGAACCAGCCCCTTAGTGGAGTCCCGGATGAGATCGGGGACATTACGAGGAGTCTCGAAATGGTCAAGATGTAAAGATTGATATATTGGACGACTATATTCGGACATCGGAAAGGTTCTGAGTGATTCGGGTATTTTTCGGAGTACCAGGGAGTTACGGGAATACGGGGAAGTAGTATTGGGCCTTAATGGGCCTTAGTGGGAAGGAGAGGCAGCAGCCAGGAGGTGGCGCGCGCCCCTCCCAAGCCCAGTCCGAATTGGACAAGGGGTTTGGGGCGCGGCCCCCTCTCCCTTCCTTCTCCACTCCCCTCCTTTCCCCCCTTCTCCTAGTTGGACTAGGAAAGGAGGAAACCTACTCCTACTAGGAGTAGGAATCCTACTCCCTTGGCGCGCCCCTCCTAGGGCCGGCCTCCTCCTCCCTTGCTCCTTTATATACGGGGGCAGGGTGGCACCCCAAGACACAACAATTGATCTCTTGATCTCTTAGCCGTGTGCGGTGCCCCCCTCCACCATAATCCACCTTGATCATATCGTAGCGGTGCTTAGGCGAAGCCCTGCATCGGTAGAACAGCATCATCATCACCACGCCGTCGTGCTGACGGGACTCTCTCGTGAAGCTCTGTGGATCGGAGTTCGCGGGACGTCATCGAGCTGAACGTGTGCTGAACTCGGAGGTGTCGTGCGTTCGGTACTTGGATCGGTTGGATCGTTAAGACGTACGACTATATCAACCGTGTTGTGCTAACGCTTCCGCTTTCGGTCTACGAGGGTACGTGGACAACACTCTCCCCTCTCGTTGCTATGCATCACCATGATCTTGCGTGTGCGTAGGAAATTTTTGAAATTACTACGTTCCCCAACAATGGCACCCTGGAGCACCCAGTGGTTGACCTAGGGATGCATGGAGAAGCACCATCAAATCTTGCGGAAAGCTTCACCCAGGCGCGAAGATACAGATGGATATACCTTAACCGGAAGCTTACTTGTGCAGCCGCAAGTCATTATGGGCTCTGGCTTGGTCGACCCTAGGTGTGACTATGGACGGACGGTACCAGCAAATGTAGAAGAACGGAAGGAAATGGATGGGCACTGGTAGTGGCCCAGAGGAGCTCTATGGAAGACCATGTTTCATTCGTCCCGTCTTCAAACACCATGCAATGCGAGTCATAAAGGAGGGAACAATTCTAACGGGTAAAGTGCACAAGACTCCGCAGAGTGTGAAATCTAATCGATTAGTCGTGTCCCCGGTTACGGACATCTGAGCCCCTGGAATTAGATTTATCTAGAACTCTCAACACCAAAATAATTAATTATTTGTTGGGTTAATAATGATTGGGTATGAGACATTGGTTGGCGGAACCATCTCATTAATAACAAATATTTTGTAGTAATTGCAAGCAAGTCCTTTTGTTGTAGGGAAAATTTGCTTTTTCACAAAAACTTAGACTTAGAGCCCCACAGCCAAAATTGCATATAGTAATAGCACTTTATTATTGTTTTCTCTCTATGACTTACCGACATATTCAAAAATGTTTACCTACACGGCTGCAACGTCTCATGTTGCAGAGGTTTATTCTGACCAGGAGTGAGGCTACGATCTATGCTCGAAGATTGCCCTTTGGAATCAGATGGACTCGCTACCTTCTATGTTTCCGCAGTAGTTTATCTCATGAGTTGGCCTTCGGTCGTATTTATTCTGATGTAATAAAGACTTGATATGAGATTCGATGTAATAAATCGGATGTGATTGAACTTTGATATTTTCATCAATATACTGTGTGTGCCAGCATGATCTTGGTATGGTACAGACACACGGAGACTTGACCATTTTTGGCTCGGGTCGCTACAGAGATGGTACCAGAGCACACGCTGACCGTAGGATATGAGATTCGATGTAATAAATCAGGTGTGATTGAACTTTGATATTTTCATCAATATACTGTGCGTGCCAGCATGATCTTGGTATGGTACAGACACACGGAGACTTGACCATTTTTGGCTCGGGTCGCTATAGAGATGTTATCAGAGCACACGCTAACTGTAGGATGTAACCCCGAGGATTGGAAAGCCATACACTACGGGAATCAGACACTTTGCCGTCTGCCATGGCCAACGGCAAAGGCATGCCTGGCATACAGCAAAGGCCTTTGCCGTCAGCCAGCAGACGGCAACAAGTCCGGCACAAGCATACCAACACATATCCAACAACATATCCAACACATATCCAGCGCATCCAACAACAAGTTTGCAACAACACATATCCACCAACAAGTTTTGGAGAACATAAAAGAAGCACAAGGAGAAGAGTAGACTCCATGAACGCAAGCTCCTCATCTAAAGCAAATATGCAAATTAGGAAAGATGAAAGTTAGAAGAAGAAAAAGACTAGCTAGAAGAAAAAGAAGGAAAAGAAGAAGAAGAAGAAGAAGAATTTATCTTCTCTTTCTTAGTCTCCTCTCCTCTTCTTTATCTTCTTCTTCTAACTAAGGTAGGAAAAAATGCCATTTTTTAGCTATGCTAGGTAAAAAATGCTAAGTATTGATAACCCACAAGTATAGGGGATCGCAACAGTTTTTGAGGAAAGAGTATTCAACCCAAATTTATTGATTCGACACAAGGGGAGCCAAATAATATTCTCAAGTATTAATAGTTGAGTTGTCAATTCAACCACACCTAAAAGACTTAATATCTGCAGCAAAGTATTTAGTAGCAAAGTAATATGGAATTAACGGTAACGGTGGCAAAAGTAATAGTATTGGTTTTGTAGTGATTGTAACAGTGGCAACGGAAAAGTAACTAAGCAAAGATCAATATGTGAAAAGCTCGTAGGCAATGGATCAGTGATGGATAATTATGTCGGATGCGATTCCTCATGCAATAGTTATAACATAGGGTGACACAGAACTAGCTCCAGTTCATCAATATAATATAGGCATGTATTCCGAATATAGTCATACGTGCTTATAGAAAAGAACTTGCATGACATATTTTGTCCTACCCTCAGCGGGGTCCTATTGGAAACTAAGGGATATTAAGGCCTCCTTTTAATAGAGTACCGGACCAAAGCATTAACATGTAGTGAATACATGAACTCCTCAAACTACGGTCATCACCGAGAGTGGTCCCGATTATTGTCACTTCGGGGTTACCGGATCATAACACATAGTAGGTGACTATTGACTTGCAAAATAGGATCAAGAACTCACATATATTCATGGAAACATAACAGGTTCAGATCTGAAATCATGGCACTCAAGCCCTAGTGACAAGCATTAAGCATAGCAAAGTCATAGCAACATCAATCTCAGAACATAATGGATACTAGGGATCAAACCCTAACAAAACTAACTCGATTACATGATAATCTCATCCAACCCATCACCGTCCAGCAAGCCTACGATGGAATTACTCGCGCACGGCGGTGAGCATCATGAAATTGGTGATGGAGGAAGGTTGATGATGATGATGGCGACGGATTCCCCTCTCCGGAGCCCCGAACGGACTCCAGATCAGCCATCCCGAGAGAGATTAGGGCTTGGCGGTGGCTCCATATCGTAAAACGCAATGAATCCTTCTCTCTGGTTTTTTTATCCCCGAACGTGAATATATAGAGTTGGAGTTGAGGTCGGTGGAGCATTAGGGGGCCCACGAGGCAGGGGGGCGCGCCCCCCACCCTCGTGGACAGGGTGTGCGCCCCTGACGTTGATTCTTTCACCGGTATTTTTCATATATTCCAAAAATATTTTCCGTGAAGTTTCAGGTCATTCCGAGAACTTTTGTTTCTGCACAAAAATAAAACCATGGCAATTCTGCTGAAAACAGCGTCAGTCCGGGTTAGTTCCATTCAAATCATGCAAGTTAGAGTCCAAAATAAGGTCAAAAGTATTTGGAAAAATAGATACGATGGAGACGTATCAAGTATGTAGGTCATTTTAGAGCTAAGCTAGGTAAATAGGTCATTTTGCAGCTAACCTAGGTAAAATGGATCATATTGGAGGTAACCTATGTAAACTTGGTCATTTTTGAGTTAACTACGCATCTTATGCCATTTTTGACATAAGTAAGCTAATTATAGGTCTTTATTGAGCTAACCCAGGTAACTAAGCATATTAGAGCTAATTTAGCATTTTAGAGCTAACTTAGGTCATTTTGGAGCTAACTTAGGTAAAATTGATCATTTTGGAGCTAATTAGGCTTATTATGTCATTTTCGAGGAAAATAAGCTAACTATATGACATATATGATGTTATCAAGATTGTTATGCCATTTCAAACATAAGTAAGCTAATTATGCCATGTTTTACATATGTAAGCTAAGTGTATGTCATTTTTGAGCAAACCTAGCTAACTAAGCATATTAGAGATAACTTAGCATATTAGAGCTAAGTTAGGTCATTTCGGAGGAAACAAAGCTAAGTATAGATCATTTTGGAGCTAAGTAAGCTAATTATGTCATTTTGGAGGAAGATTAGCTAAATCTAGGTCATTATGGTAAGCATTTTGGAGGAAATAAAGCTAAGTCTAGGTCTTTATGCATTTGGTAAGCAAAACACTAGAGAAAACTTACTGTCATCACGGAGGTGAAGGACCGGTCAGGTTTGCGGCAGTGCCAGACGGAGAAGGACCAGTCGGGGTCGGGGTTGCGCCAGTGCGACACGGAGAAGGATCGGTCGATGCTTGTCGGGAGGCATGCTGCACCAAAGATCATTTGCAATGTCTCATTAGCATGATGCAATTGAAATGTGAAAACTAGTAACTAATGACCATTCAAATGAAACTCACCGTGTCCGCTATAGCAATCTGGGGCATCGGCGGAGGGGTCTAACCGTTTTTCTCGCACACGGACTGCACATTTTGTTTTTACGAGTCAGTCATATTAGTCCGCTATAGCAATATGCACGAGAAACTTACCACGAGGAGCTCGTATAGGGCCCGGTGAGACGCGTCGTTCCGGTTCCTCTACGCCTCCAACAGACTAGTCGTCCTCTCGTCCAGCTCCATCTCCCTCTGCTTAGCCTGCCTATTTGCCTCCGCCAGAAGATCCTGGGCCCTAGCCTCGATGGCGAGCTCCACTGAGCGTGGTCGAGGCGGTATCTCAGGAAGAAGAACGAGTCCATGAAGAAGACAAACGGATGAAGTCGAACGAATCCTCACAAACACGACGTTAACGGAACCAACCCGAAGAAGCACACCGGAAAGAAGCAAACAACATGGTAATCAATCATCACATAATCATGGCATGATTCACAATCAAGTATGATGCATGTCCGGTTTAATGAGGCATGGCATGGCAAAATGCACAAACAATACTACAAATTAAGTGGAGCTCTATATGCAACGAGTTGCATATTGACGAAACACCACATTCAAGTTATTTAGTTCGATCTCGTTTATGTACCCAACAATATTAAATGTTTATTAACATGACAAGGGGTGAAGCACAACAAAACTACCTATCTAGGCAAGTTTAAATGAGGCCGGAAACAACGAACAACAATTCCGGTAAATCCCCATATGCATATTTTAGGTTTGGTACTGTTCTTCCCTAAACCATATTTTATAATTGTTAAACATGCAAAGTAAAGTCACCAAGATAATCTATGCATTTTTCTACCCCATTTACATATAAAGTTTGTTAAATTTGGAGCTACAGTTATTTAGTTATGAATTAAAGCATTTTAACATATTATTAGAGAAAATTTAATCAAACAGCATTTTAAATATTTTAAACATGATTGAAAGTTGGATATTATGAAACTATATAAAATTCTAAGCATTTTTCATATAAAGTTTGTTTAATTCCGATGCACGGGTCATGAGTAAATATATGCATGAAGGCTAGGTTTTTTTCTGTAAAAACTGCAATTCCCCGGTTAAAAGACAAATTCACCGATCTGGAAAAAAGTAAGCGGGCCGAATCTGGCTGGCCCGAAAGCAGGGGACAAAAGGGGAGGGCGCTCAGGAGTGGCCTCACCATGGGCCTTGGCCCGATTCTGTGGAGGAGGCGGCCTGGCAGGGCACGCTGGGCCTTGGTGCTTGTCCACGCAGGCACTGGAACGGGTCAACGCAAGCGAGCGAGGCAGCGGTTGCGGGCGCAGCTCCTCTATTCGACAGGAAGCAGACAGAGGGGACGCGGGCGGCTCTGGTGGACTCCGACGAGGTCGCCGGTGGCCGGGGACGAGGCCCAGCCGGCGAGATCCGGCCAGGAACGGCAAGGGCGGCGGAGGCAACCTGTGGCTTGGCATCTTAGCGACGGTGAGGCAAAGCGAAGACGGCGGCGCCAGGTGGGTTCTGGGCGGAGACGACGCGGCGGTGCTCGAAGCAGAGGCGAGGCAGGGGCGGTCGAAGCAGGGGCATCTCCTTGAGGCCGCCGGCTGGATGCAGAGCAGGCAGGGCTGTTGGGACTCCGGCAAGCTGGGGAGGTCCGGCGCGCGAGGAAACGACACGGGAACGAAGGCTGGACGCGGGTCTGAGGCTCTCCAGCACGGATCGGTTGGGAACCGCGGCGGCGCAACGAGCTGGAGCTACGGGAGGCCATCCATGGCGGCGCTGCGAAGACAACAGAGAGAAGAGAGCAGCGGCATGAGAGAGAGAGAGAAAAAGAGACCGGAGGGGGAGACAGAGGGGAAACAAGGAAGGAGAAGGGCGCGAGGGATCCTAGTGCTCCGGTGGCTTGCGGTCGCCGGCGGCGCGGAGACGAGCACAGGCGGGTGAAGACGGGAGAAGCTGGGTTTGCTCGATTGGATCTAGGAGGATCCCGATGACGATTTGGAAGGCGGCGGCGGGGAAATGGGACAAGCCCCGAGAAGTTAGGGTTTTGTCCAGATTTAGACTAGGGAGTACTATATAAAGAAAGAGGAAGAGTTTAGGGTTTAATCCGTTTCTCCAATTAAAATCGAGCGGTCGAGAAAAATAGACTAGGAAGTCCAAATAAGAAAATGGAGATATTTTGTAGATGTTTGGGGATGATCCGGACCCAACGGTGACGACTCCCCGGGTCGGGTTCGGGACAACTTCCGGACGCGCGCGAGGGGTTCGATGCACTGTGCAGAGAGGGTTTTCGGACTGTGCGATCGCATCGGACGGCTCCGGACGCGAAGAGGGGTAGGTGAATGGACTTGGTGGGCTGTGGCGAGGCTGAGAGGAGAGAAGAGAGAGAGAGGGCCCGGCAGCAGTTTTCGGAGACCAAAAACGTCTGACGTTAGACCGGCAGCGGTGCCGCTATAGTTATTCGTTGGGGGCATCAAACGGACTCCGAACGCGATGAAATTTGACAGGCGGTCTACTGACAACAAAACAACACAACACGCCAACTTTCATCCCATTCCGAGAACATTTTCCGACTACTTATAAAATAATATTTCAGAGGTCCCGCGGGCGTGTGCAAGTGTGTCTGGACTCAGAACGGACAACGGGCGGAACTGGGGGGACTCGGACGAATGCAAGTTTTGAAAACATGATGATGCAATGCACATGATGACATGGCAAGATGCAACACGCAAGCAAATGACATGGCAAAGACAACGAATAACTGGAAGACACCTGACGCAATGGTCTCGGGGCGTCACATCTGGCTCAGGTTGAAGTCATCCCCTTTCGTCGCCTTCCCAAAGTCTCTGTACCTCACGAGCTTGTTGTGGGAGGAGATGTTGGTGAAGCTCGCTGGATGATTGAGGTCATCCTTAGAGAATGCCTTGGCCTTCTTGAATAGGGCAGTATGGGCCATGGCATAGAGGTCGTACAGCGGTGGCACGTCCTTCTTGTTGTGTTTCGCCTAAAAGAGAGGAACAACATAAAGGGCTGAAGCTAGCATGAAGAATGAAATTGCATGAATCGTTAAGGGCTCAAACCACATACCCGATGATCCCCGTACTCAAATAGGTTGGAGCTCCCTTGATGGTGTGGCACACCTTGCATTTGGGCACGCTTATCCCTGGCCTTGTTGTGTTCAGCTAGCCATTGGGGAGAGCACCACTCATCCACCAATGCCTCCAAGCAGTCCATCATATCCGCACACCATCTCGGGGGCACCTAAGTTTGGCAAAGAGAAATTTCAGCGCTACGGAATGAAATCAAGGAAACTAAGTACAAGGCCTTAAGAATATGTAATTACCTTCATCTACTTCTCCTTACTCAGATACTTGTCACTGCACTTCTTCTTGACCCTCCTAATGTTAGTCGAGGCATAGTAGTCTCGAACAGCCTGCGCCCTAGCCTCGTGTCGTAAGTTCTGAAGTAGGCGCTTGCACTTTGCTTCGAGAACCCTAGCCGCCTACGCCTCGTGTTCCTCAGAACACCTATAGAAGGTTTGCAATCGAACAAGACAACATTGATTAGTACAATCACTAGGTAATGTTGATTTTTAATTCTATAAAGGAGAAATTACCCAAAACCACCGCCTCACAATGTCGGCCACCGTCTCGCACAAGACACTGTCGACCCTCTCCTCCAGCGGGGCCGGGGTAGCCACGTACAACTCCCAGCTCAGTGCTAGCTATGGAACCTGACCCTCACCGGGCAACATGACCCACCCCGGGAAGTGGTGCCGGCAAAGCACACCAAGGACCTGGTTGGGCCTGCGGACACCATCGGCGTGTATCCAACCCCTGCATTATGACAAGGCAAACACATTAGATAGTAATTTGAAGAAACATGAAGGACAAAGGTTAAAAAAGAGTAAATGCACTTACTTCTCCCCGTTAGGCTGAATCAACCACCTTTGATCGTGGGTCGCCGACACGGCGAGGAGTTTTGTACCACCACGCTGGTAGACCTTCTTGCCCTGCTCAACCAGCTCACCCTCGCTAAAACTATTGTCAGACCAGGTCTCCTCGCCATCAGCATGGCCACTAGTCTTCGGAGTCACGTGGGACAAAGACTCTGGGACCGGAGTCTCGTGGGACAAAGACTCTGGTGCCCGAGTCTCGTGGGACGAAGGCTCGGTGACCCGAGGCTCATGGGCTGAAGTCCGAGACGGGTCCAAGTCTGATGGGTCCACCTGAGACAGAGCACTCCGGTGGTCTAGAGAATTAGCTGGGGGTGGTGGCAAGGAAGGCGCAGCAGCCTTCCTACCTCTCCCGTCGCCACGTCCACCTCTAGTTGCACCCCTGTTCGTCTTCCCATGACCTCTCCCGACCGAAGAAGAAGCGCCCGCCGGTGTCGTCATGCTGTCTACCAGTGCTCTCCGAAGGTGCTGGGGTGGAATAACAGCATCCCTCCCAGCACGCCCCGAGGAAGGAGGCTCGGAGCGCTCTCGACCCGCGCCCACCATCTGTCAACACATGCAATGACAAAGAGTAAAGAAAATTAGTACAACATAAACATAATAACATATTTGGTGGGTGAAAACAACACCTAAAAAAATTAACTAACTAATTAACTAACTAGCTAACTAAGTAATTAACCTTAAAATAACTAACTAACTAATTAGAGGCTTTTTCTTAAGGCCAGAAATGGTCTTTAATAGGTTAAATTTTATTTTAGTGTTTCAAAAATATTTTAGAAAATTTAGGGAAGCTCATTGGACCTATATTGTCCATATATAAGAGTTTCAACACACAGTCATGTTCAAAATATCGGTCCAATCCATCAAAAACCCTTTTCTGATATTTCAAGCTTTTGGAATATTTACAAAGGAAATATTATCTATAAATTCCAAGAAAATTCTAGCATGTCAAAAATGCCATATTTGGTTATCTTGCCAAGTATCATCTCTTGGAGAACAAGATGACATCACCAAAACCCCTCAAAACCATTTATGTCTATTGCCAAACATGTCCAAATGCTCTCGAACTAGGTGGTAAACCTTAGATCTATCTACTATTTGATCATGTTAAATCTCATGGCATGGAGTTTTCATTTACTTGCCGAAAACATCATCAAACACCTTCTATAATTTTACCAAAACCACTATTTTTACCCCTTCCACTGTTCCCCATGAGCTCAAATTTTTACCACCTCTGACCCTGGTCATCCTCTATCTCTAGTAATTCTTGCAAGGTCATGGACCAATAATTGGTGGGTGAAAACCCTACTTTCTCTCTCTGGACAACATTGTTTTCTGTCTCTACCCCTCTCTCACTCCAGAGGTCTCCTAGAGCATCCAATACCATTTATGCCATGGCATGCCAATGGTGCGCTCTGGAGCACGCTACAATGCAACCATGCACTGTCTCCCGAGGTTGCCTCGACGTCCTCTACGCACCCAACTGTTGGGCCCTTCCTCCCTCGGCCTCCTCTGCCCCCTTTCGAGCTCACCCGAGCGCCGCCCGAGCTCACCAATAGCTGCACTCGTGCGGGACCTCCTCGAGCTCGCTCTGCTTCATCTCTCCCCTCCCTGAACCCTATTCCATCCCCACCAATGTCATAGAGGGATCCAGGACCCCTCCCTCGTCTTCCATAGCGATTTCCACGGGCACACGTGAGCTCGGCTCACGGTGAAATCTCCTTTTTTGACTATGTATAGTAGGGTAAAACACCACCTACTAACTAATTAACTAACTAAGTAAGTAAGTAATTAACCTAAAAAATAACTAACTAATTAACCTTAAAACATCAAGGAAAAAAGAAAGAAAAAAGGGGAAGAAACCTCACCTGCAGGGGCGGAGTGGCGGCGCGCGGTGGGGGGTGGAGCGGTGATACGTCTCCAATGTATCTATAATTTTTGATTGTTCCATGCTATTATATTATCTGTTTTGGATGTTAATGGGCTTATTTATTGTTGGGGAACGTAGTAATTTCAAAAAAATTCCTACGCACACGCAAGATCATGGTGATGCATAGCAACGAGAGGGGAGAGTGTGACCTACGTACCCTTGTAGATCGACAACGGAAGCATTTGGTTGATGTAGTCGTACGTCTCCACGGCCCGACCGATCAAACACCGAAACTACGGCACCTCCGAGTTTTAACACATGTTCAGCTCGATGACGATCCCCGGACTCCGATCCAGCAAAGTGTCGGGGAAGAGTTCCGTCAGCACGACGGCGTGGTGACGATCTTGATGTACTACTGTCGCAGGGCTTCGCCTAAGCACCGCTACAATATTATCGAGGACTATGGTGGCAGGGGGCGCCGCACACGGCTAAGAATATGATCACGTGGATCAACTTGTGTTCCTCTAGGGTGCCCCTGCCTCCGTATATAAAGGATCAAGGGGGGGGGGTGCGTCCGGCCTAGGAGAGGCGCGCCAGGAGGAGTCCTACTCCCTCCGGGAGTAGGATTCCCCCCCCCCCCACCAATCCTAGTTGGAATAGGATTCGCGGAGGGGGGAAAAGAGAGAGGGGGGCCGGCCCCCTCTCCTTGTTCTATTCGGACCAAGGGAGGGGAGGGGCGCGCGGCCCATCTTGGGCTGCCCCTTCTCTTTTCACTAAGGCCCACTAAGGCCCATATAGCTCCCGGGGGGTTCCGGTAACCTCCCGGTACTCCGGTAAAATCCCGATTTCACCCGGAACACTTCCGATATCCAAACTGAAGGAAATATGCCCTAGAGGCAATAATAAAGTTATTATTTATTTCCTTAATCATGATAAATGTTTATTATTCATGCTAGAATTGTATTAACCGGAAACATAATACATGTGTGAATACATAGACAAACAGAGTATCACTAGTATGCCTCTACTTGACTAGCTCGTTAATCAAAGATGGTTATGTTTCCAAACCATGAACAAAGAGTTGTTATTTGATTAACGAGGTCACATCATTAGTTGAATGATCTGATTGACATGACCCATTCCATTAGCTTAGCACCCGATCGTTTAGTATGTTGCTATTGCTTTCTTCATGACTTATACATGTTCCTATGACTATGAGATTATGCAAATCCCGTTTGCCGGAGGAACACTTTGTGTGCAACCAAACGTCACAACGTAAATGGGTGATTATAAAGGTGCTCTACAGGTGTCTCCAAAGGTAGATGTTGGGTTGGCGTATTTCGAGATTAGGATTTGTCACTCCGATTGTCGGAGAGGTATCTCTGGGCCCTCTCGGTAATGCACATCACATAAGCCTTGCAAGCATTGCAACTAATGAGTTAGTTGCGGGATGATGCATTACAGAACGAGTAAAGAGACTTGCCGATAACGAGATTGAACTAGGTATTGGATACCGACGATCGAATCTCGGGCAAGTAACATACCGATGACAAAGGGAACAACGTATGTTGTTATGTGGTCTGACCGATAAAGATCTTCGTAGAATATGTAGGAGCCAATATGGGCATCCAGGACCCGCTATTGGTTATTGACCGGAGATTTGTCTCAGTCATGTCTACATTGTTCTCGAACCGTAGGGTCCGCACGCTTAACGTTACGATGACAGTTATTATGAGTTTATGCATTTTTGATGTACCGAAGTTAGTTCGGAGTCCCGGATGTGATCACGGACATGACGAGGAGTCTCAAAATGGTCGAGACATAAAGATTGATATATTGGACGACTATATTCGGACACCGGAAGTGTTTCGGGTGATTTCGGATAAAATCGGAGTGCCGGAGGGGTTACCGGAACCCCCCGGGGAAGTAATGGTCCTTATTGGGCCTGAGGGGAGAGAGAGGGCAGCAGCCCAAGAGGTGGCGCCCCCCCCCCTCAAGGGAGTCTGAATTGGACTAGGAGGGGGGGCGCGGCCCCCCTTTCCCTCTCCCTCTCCCTCTCTTTCCTTCCCCCTCTTTTCCTAATTGGACTAGGAAAGGGGAGTCCTACTCCCAATAGGAGAAGGACTCCCCCCTCTCCTTGGCGCACCAAGGGCCGGCCGGCCTCCCCCTTGCTCCTTTATATACGGGGGCAGGGGGGCACCCTAGAACACACAAGTTGATCCTCGTGATCGTTCCTTAGCCGTGTGCGGTGCCCCCTGCCACCATATTCCACCTCGATCATATCGTTGTAGTGCTTAGGCGAAGCCCTACGTCGGTAGAACATCATCATCGTCACCACGCCGTCGTGCTGACGGAACTCATCCCCGAAGCTTTGCTGGATCGGAGCCCGGGGAGCGTCATCGAGCTGTACGTGTGCTAAGAACTCGGAGGTGCCGGAGTAACGGTGCTTGGGTCGGTCGGATCGGGAAGACGTACGACTACTTCCTCTACGTTGTGTCAACGCTTCCGCAGTCGGTCTGCGTGGGTACGTAGACAACACTCTCCCCTCTCGTTGCTATGCATCACCATGATCTTGCGTGTGCGTAGGAAATTTTTTGAAATTACTACAAAACCCAACACAATCGTAGGCTTCCAATATATCAATCTTTATGTCTCAACCATTTCGAGACTCCTCGTCATGTCCGTGATCACATCCGGGACTCCGAACAACCTTCGATACATCAAAACGTATAAACTCATAATATAACTGTCATCGAAACCTTAAGCGTGCGGACCCTACGGGTTCGAGAACAATGTAGACATGACCGAGACATGTCTCCGGTCAATAACCAATAGCGGGACCTGGATGCCCATATTGGCTCCTACATATTCTACGAAGATCTTTATCGGTCAGACCGCATAACAACATACATTGTTCCCTTTGTCATCGGTATGTTACTTGCCCAAGATTCGATCGTCGGTATCCAATACCTAGTTCAATCTCGTTACCGGCAAGTCTCTTTACTCGTTCCGTAATACATCATCTCGCAACTAACTCATTAGTTACATTGCTTGCAAGGCTTAAGTGATGTGCATCACCGAGAGGGCCCAGAGATACCTCTCCGACGATCGGAGTGACAAATCCTAATCTCAAAATACGTCAACCCAACATGTACCTTTGGAGACACCTCTAGAGCACCTTTATAATCACCCAGTTACGTTGTGACGTTTGGTACCACACAAAGTGTTCCTCTGGAACACGGGAGTTACATAATCTTATAGTCATAGGAACATGTATAAGTCATGAAGAAAGCAATAGCAACATACTAAACGATCGGGTGCCAAGCTAATGGAATGGGTCATGTAAATCAGATCATTCAACTAATTATGTGATCCCGTTTAATCAAATGACAACTCTTTGTCTATGGTAAGGAAACATAACCATCTTTGATTAACGAGCTAGTCAAGTAGAGGCATACTAGTGACACTTAGTTTGTCTATGTATTCACACATGTATTATGTTTCTGGTTAATACAATTCTAGCATGAATAATAAACTTTTATCATGATATAAGGAAATAAATAATAACTTTATTATTGCCTCTAGGGCATATTTCCTTCAGTCTCCCACTTGCACTAGAGTCAATAATCTAGATTACACAGTAATGATTCTAACACCCATGGAGCTTTGGTGCTGATCATGTTTTGCTCGTGGAAGAGGCTTAGTCAATGGGTCTGCTATATTCAGCTCCGTATGTATCTTGCAAATCTCTATATCTCCCACCTGGACTAGATCCCGGATGGAATTGAAGTGTCTCTTGATGTGTTTGGTCCTCTTGTGAAATCTGGATTCCTTTGCCAAGGCAATTGCACCAGTATTGTCACAAAAGATTTTCATTGGACCCGATGCACTAGGTATGACACCTAGATCGGATATGAACTCCTTCATCCAGACTCCTTCGTTTTCTGCTTCCGAAGCAGCTATGTACTCCGCTTCACATGTAGATCCCGCCACGACGCTTTGTTTAGAACTGCACCAACTGACAGCTCCACCGTTTAATGTAAACACGTATCTGGTTTGCGATTTAGAATCGTCCGGATCAGTGTCAAAGCTTGCATCAACGTAACCGTTTACGATGAGCTCTTTGTCACCTCCATATACGAGAAACATATCCTTAGTCCTTTTCAGGTATTTCAGGATGTTCTTGACCGCTGTCCAGTGATCCACTCCTGGATACTTTGGTACCTCCCTGCTAAACTTATAGCAAGGCATACATCAGGTCTGGTACACAGCATTGCATACATGATAGAGCCTATGGCTGAAGCATAGGGAACACCTTTCATTTTCTCTCTATCTTCTGAAATGGTCCGGCATTGAGTCTGACTCAACTTCACACCTTGTAACACAGGCAAGAACCCTTTCTTTGCTTGATCCATTTTGAACTTCTTCAAAATCTTGTCAAGGTATGTGCTTTGTGAAAGTCCAATTAAGCGTCTTGATCTATCTCTATAGATCTTTATGCCTAATATGTAAGCAGCTTCACCGAGGTCTTTCATTGAAATTTTTTTATTCAAGTATCCCTTTATGCTATCCAGAAATTCTATATCATTTCCAATCAGTAATATGTCATCCACATATAATATCAGAAATGCTACAAAGCTCCCACTCACTTTCTTGTAAATACAGGCTTCTCCGAAAGTCTGTATAAAACCAAATGCTTTGATCATACTATCAAAGCGTTTATTCCAACTCCGAGAGGCTTGCACCAGTCCATAAATGGATCGCTGGAGCTTGCACACTTTGTTAGCTCCCTTTGGATCGACAAAACCTTCCGGTTGTATCATATACAACTCTTCTTCCAGAAATCCATTCAGGAATGCAGTTTTGACATCCATCTGCCAAATTTCATAATCATAAAATGCGGCAATTGCTAACATGATTCAGACAGACTTAAGCATCGCTATGGGTGAGAAGGTCTCATCGTAGTCAACCCCTTGAACTTGTCGAAAACCTTTTGCGACAAGTCGAGCTTTGTAGACAGTAATATTACCGTCAGCGTCAGTCTTCTTCTTGAAGATCCATTTATTCTCAATTGCTTGCCGATCATCGGGCAAGTCAACCAAAGTCCATACTTTGTTCTCATACATGGATCCCATCTCAGATTTCATGGCTTCAAGCTATTTTGCAGAATCTGGGCTCACCATCGCTTCTTCATAGTTCATAGGTTCATCATGATCTAGTAGCATGATTTCCAGAACAGGATTACCGTACCACTTTGGCGCGGATCTTACTCTGGTTGATCTACGAGGTTCAGTAGTATCTTGTTCTGAAGTTTCATGATCATTATCATTAGCTTCCTCACTAATTGGTGTAGGTGTCGCAGAAACAGGTTTCTGTGATGTACTACTTTCCAATAAGGGAGCAGGTACAGTTACCTCGTCAAGTTCTACTTTCCTCCCACTCACTTCTTTCAAGAGAAACTCCTTCTCTAGAAAGGATCCATTCTTGGCAATGAATGTCTTGCCTTCGGATCTGTGATAGAAGGTGTACCCAACAGTCTCCTTTGGGTATCCTATGAAGACACATTTCTCCGATTTGGGTTCGAGCTTATCAGGTTGAAGCTTTTTCACATAAGCATCGCAGCCCCAAATTTTAAGAAACGACACCTTTGGTTTCTTGCCAAACCATAGTTCATAAGGCGTCGTCTCAACGGATTTTGATGGTGCCCTATTTAACGTGAATGCGGCCGTCTCTAAAGCATAACCCCAAAACGATAGCGGTAAATCAGTAAGAGACATCATAGATCGTATCATATCTAGTAAAGTACGATTACGACGTTCGGACACACCATTACGCTGTGGTGTTCCGGGTGGCGTGAGTCGCGAAACTATTCCGCATTGCTTCAAATGTACACCAAACTCGTAACTCAAATATTCTCCTCCACGATCAGATCGTAGAAACTTTATTTTCTTGTTACGATGATTTTCAACTTCACTCTGAAATTCTTTGAACTTTTCAAATGTTTCAGATTTATGTTTCATTAAGTAGATATACCCATATCTGCTTAAGTCATCTGTGAAGGTGAGAAAATAACGATATCCGCCACGAGCCTCAATATTCATCGGACCACATACATCTATATGTATGATTTCCAACAAATCTGTTGCTCTCTCCATAGTGCCGGAGAACGGTGTTTTAGTCATCTCGCCCATGAGGCACGGTTCGCAAGTACCAAGTGATTCATAACCAAGTGGTTCCAAAAGCCCATCAGTATGGAGTTTCTTCATGCGCTTTATACCGATATGACCTAAACGGTAGTGCCACAAATAAGTTGCACTATCATTATCAACTCTGCATCTTTTGGCTTCAACATTATGAATATGTGTGTTACTACTATCGAGATTCATCAAAAATAGACCACTCTTTAAAGGTGCATGACCATAAAAGATATTACTCATATAAATAGAACAACCATTATTCTCTAATTTAAATGAATAACCGTCTCGCATTAAACAAGATCCAGATAGAATGTTCATGCTCCACGCTGGCACCAAATAACAATTATTTAGGTCTAATATTAATCCCAAAGGTAGATGTAGAGGTAGCGTGCCGACCGCGATCACATCGACTTTGGAACCGTTTCCCACGCGCATCGTCACCTCGTCCTTTGCCAGTGTTCGCTTAATCCGTAGTCCCTGTTTCGAGTTGCAAATATTAGCTACAGAACCAGTATCAAATACCCAGGTGCTACTGCGAGCTCTAGTAAGGTACACATCAATAACATGTATATCACATATACCTTTGTTCACCTTGCCATCCTTCTTATCCGCCAAATACTTGGGGCAGTTCCGCTTCCAGTGACCAGTCTGCTTGCAGTAGAAGCACTCAGTTTCAGGCTTAGGTCTAGACTTGGGTTTCTTCTCTTGAGCAGCAACTTGCTTGCTGTTCTTCTTGAAGTTCCCCTTCTTCTTCCCTTTGCCCTTTTTCTTGAAACTAGTGGTCTTGTTGACCATCAACACTTGATGCTCCTTTTTGATTTCTACCTCCGCAGCTTTCAGCATTCGAAGAGCTCAGGAATAGTCTTATTCATCCCTTGCATATTATAGTTCATCACGAAGCTCTTGTAGCTTGGTGGCAGTGATTGGAGAATTCTGTCAATGACGCAATCATCTGGAAGATTAACTCCCATCTGAATCAAGTGATTATTATACCCAGACATTTTGAGTATATGCTCACTAACAGAACTGTTCTCCTCCATCTTGCAGCTATAGAACTTATTGGAGACTTCATATCTCTCAATTCGGGCATTTGCTTGAAATATTAACTTCAACTCCTGGAACATCTCATATGCTCCATGACGTTCAAAACGTCGTTGAAGTCCCGATTCTAAGCCGTAAAGCATGGCACACTGAACTATCGAGTAGTCATCAGCTTTGCTCTGCCAGACGTTCATAACATCTGGTGTTGCTCCAGCAGCAGGCCTGGCACCCAGCGGTGCTTCCAGGACGTAATTCTTCTGTGCAGCAATGAGGATAATCCTCAAGTTGCGGACCCAGTCCGTGTAAATGCTACCATCATCTTTCAACTTTGCTTTCTCAAGGAACGCATTAAAATTCAACGGAACAACAGCACGGGCCATCTATCTACAATCAAACATACATAAGCAAGATACTATCAGGTACTAAGTTCATAATAAATTTAAGTTCAATTAATTATATTACTTAAGAACTCCCACTTAGATAGACATCCCTCTAATCTTCTAAGTGATCACGTGATCCAAATCAACTAAACCATAACCGATCATCACGTGAAATGGAGTAGTTTTCAATGGTGAACATCACTATGTTGATCATATCTACTATATGACTCACGCTCGATCTTTCGATCTCAGTGTTCCGAGGCCATATTTGCATATGCTAGGCTCGTCAAGTTTAACCTGAGTATTCTGCGTGTGCAAAACTGGCTTGCACCCGTTGTAGATGGACGTAGAGCTTATCACACCCGATCATCACGTGGTGTCTGGGCACGACAAACTTTGGCAACGGTGCATACTCAGGGAGAACACTTTTATCTTGATAATTTAGTGAGAGATCATCTTATAATGCTACCGTCAATCAAAGCAAGATAAGATGCATAAAAGATAAACATCACATGCAATCAATATAAGTGATATGATATGGCCATCATCATCTTGTGATTGTGATCTCCATCTCCGAAGCACCGTCATGATCACCATCGTCACCGGCGCGACACCTTGATCTCCATCGTAGCATCGTTGTCGTCTCACCAATCTTATGCTTCCACGACTATCGCTACCGCTTAGTGATAAAGTAAAGCATTACAGCGCGATTGCATTGCATACAATAAAGCGACAACCATATGGCTCCTGCCAGTTGCCGATAACTCGGTTACAAAACATGATCATCTCATACAATAAAATTTATCATCATGTCTTGACCATATCACATCACAACATGCCCTGCAAAAACAAGTTAGACGTCCTCTACTTTGTTGTTGCAAGTTTTACGTGGCTGCTACGGGCTTAAGCAAGAACCAGTCTTACCTACGCATCAAAACCACAATGATAGTTTGTCAAGTTGGTGCTGTTTTAACCTTCGCAAGGACCGGGCGTAGCCACACTCGGTTCAACTAAAGTTGGAGAAACTGTCACCCGCAAGCCACCTATGTGCAAAGCACGTCGGGAGAACCGGTCTCGCGTAAGCGTACGCGTAATGTTGGTCCGGGCCGCTTCGTCCAACAATACCGCCGAACCAAAGTATGACATGCTGGTAAGCAGTATGACTTATATCGCCCACAACTCACTTGTGTTCTACTCGTGCATATAACATCAACACATAAAACCTAGGCTCGGATGCCACTGTTGGGGAACGTAGTAATTTCAAAAAAATTCCTACGCACACGCAAGATCATGGTGATGCATAGCAACGAGAGGGGAGAGTGTGATCTACGTACCCTTGTAGATCGACAACGGAAGCGTTTGGTTGATTTAGTCGTACGTCTCCACGGCCCGACCGATCAAGCACCGAAACTACGGCACCTCCGAGTTTTACCACACGTTCAGCTCGATGACGATCCCCGGACTCCGATCCAGCAAAGTGTCGGGGAAGAGTTCCGTCAGCACAATGGCGTGGTGACGATCTTGATGTACTACTGTCGCAGGGCTTCGCCTAAGCACCGCTACAATATTATCGAGGACTATGGTGGCATGGGGCGCCGCACACGGCTAAGAATATGATCACGTGGATCAACTTGTGTTCCTCTGGGGTGCCCCTGCCTCCGTATATAAAGGATCAAGGGGGGGGGTGCGGCCGGCCTAGGAGAGGCGCGCCAGGAGGAGTCCTACTCCCTCTGGGAGTAGGATTCCCCCCCCCCCCATCCTAGTTGGAATAGGATTCGCGGAGGGGGAAAAGAGAGAGGGGGGCCGGCCCCCTCTCCTTGTTCTATTCGGACCAAGGGAGGGGAGGGGCGCGCGCCCCATCTTGGGCTGCCCCTTCTCTTTTCACTAAGGCCCACTAAGGCCCATATAGCTCCTGGGGGGTTCCGGTAACCTCCCGGTACTCCGGTAAAATCCCGATTTCACCCGGAACACTTCCGATATCCACACATAGGCTTCCAATATATCAATCTTTATGTCTCGACCATTTCGAGACTCCTCGTCATGACCGTGATCACATCCGGGACTCCGAACAACCTTCGGTACATCAAAACGTATAAACTCATAATATAACTGTCATCGAAACCTTAAGCGTGCGGACCCTACGGGTTCGAGAACAATGTAGACATGACCGAGACATGTCTCCGGTGAATAACCAATAGCGGGACCTGGATGCCCATATTGGCTCCTACATATTCTACGAAGATCTTTATCGGTCAGACCGCATAACAACATACGTTGTTCCCTTTGTCATCGGTATGTTACTTGCCTGAGATTCGATCGTCGGTATCCAATACCTAGTTCAATCTCGTTACCGGCAAGTCTCTTTACTCGTTCCGTAATACATCATCTCGCAACTAACTCATTAGTTACATTGCTTGCAAGGCTTAAGTGATGTGCATCACCGAGAGGGCCCAGAGATACCTCTCCGACGATCGGAGTGACAAATCCTAATCTCGAAATACGTCAACCCAACATGTACCTTTGGAGACACCTGTAGAGCACCTTTATAATCACCCAGTTACGTTGTGACGTTTGGTAGCACATAAAGTGTTCCTCTGGCACACGGGAGTTACATAATCTTATAGTCATAGGAACATGTATAAGTCATGAAGAAAGCAATAGCAACATACTAAACGATCGGGTGCTAAGCTAATGGAATGGGTCATGTCAATCAGATCATTCAACTAATGATGTGATCCCGTTTAATCAAATGACAACTCTTTGTCTATGGTTAGGAAACATAACCATCTTTGATTAACGAGCTAGTCAAGTAGAGGCATACTAGTGACACTTAGTTTGTCTATGTATTCACACATGTATTATGTTTCCGGTTAATACAATTCTAGCATGAATAATAAACTTTTATCATGATATAAGGAAATAAATAATAACTTTATTATTGCCTCTAGGGCATATTTCCTTCATTTATACACTTATATTATTTTTGGGACTAACCTACTAACCCAAGGCCCAGTACAAATTGTTGTTTTTTTTGCCAATTTTAGTGTTTCGCAGAAAAGGAATATTAAACGGAATCCAAACGGAATAAAATCTTCAGGAGAGTTATTTTTGGAACAAACGTGATCCAAGGGACTTGGAGTCGACATCAAGCAACTAACGAGGAGGCCACGAGGCAGGGGGCACGCCTACCCCCCTGGGCGCGCCCTCCCCCCTCGTGGCTCCACCGACCTACTTCTTCCTCCTATATATATTCATATACCCCGAAAACATCCAGGAGCACCACGAAACCCTATTTCCACTGCCGCAACCTTCTGTACCCAAGAGATCCCATCTTGGGGCCTTTTCCGGAGCTCCGCCAGAGGGGGAATCGATCATGGAGGGCCTCTACATCAACTCCATGGGCCATGGCCCCTCCGATGATGTGTGAGTAGTTTACC